>NC_059433.1:54172198-54478417 GCF_021028975.2 Sphaerodactylus townsendi
CAGCAACTTAAAATCAAAACATAAAACACATCCTTGGACATATAAACGTTAAGTCCTTAAGCAAGCAAGCACCAAAACATAGTTGCAAGATAAGCAGCTGTAAGCAAAAGTAAAGGAAGGATAGCTGAATTCCTCTTGAAAGGCAGTTAAGTAAAAATTATCTCTCAAGTGATCTATATCACCCAATCAGGAATTTGAGCCAATTAACCTAAAACAGATTGTATGACTCATCATTCCTATTGAGTGCCAAACATATATTTTGTTAGAGAAACTCCATGCAGCTGGTCCATGGTCTTCAATTAACTGTTGCTTAGTGCTAAGTAAAAACATTGGGTAAAAGTAAAGACAATTATTGTGAGAACGGCAGCATCAGAACTCACAACCCTCATAGCTTTAGCTGGGCTAATAAGGGCAATTCCTCCACAGAGTCCAAAGTTATGGACCCTCAAAATGTAGCCCCATCTACTATTAGCTCCCATTGGAAACAATGGGGGATGGGGCACCCCCTTTGGGGGTCCATAACTTTGAACTCCCTAAACCAAACATCACCAAAATTGGCTGGTATCAGCAAGAGATTATCCTGATGATACCACCCAGGTTTGGTGAAGTTTGGTTCAATGGGTCCAAAGTTATGGACCCTCAAAATGTAGCCCCATCTACTATTAGCCCCCATTGGAAACAATGGGGGATGGGGCACCTCCTTTGGGGGTCCATAACTTTGAACTCCCTGAACCAAACTTTACCAAACTTGGGTGGTATCATCAGGAGAGTCTCTTGAAAAATTCCTGAAATCTTGGTACTGCTAGCCTAAAAACTCCGCCCCCTGGCAGCCGACAAAGTAAAAACCCTAAAATATTTTTTTAATTTACCTGACTCGCATATAAGTCGAGGGGAGCTTAATTCGACTTATATGCCAATATATATGGTATGTGGATTTCAGCCAATGGGTTGGATCCAGTCAGCTTTTTCACTGAATTCTGCATGGGCCAAAAACAGCAGTGTGAAAATGGTTGTGGCGCTCCGCCTCCCTGCTCCCACCCAGGGGCTGCAACTCTGTCCCACCGCCCTTAACCTGGGTGTTGGCCTTTCCAGTCTCAGATGGTTCCAATTGGCCCTGAGGGACAAAAAGCAGTTGCGCCCACAGGACGGCTGAGCAGGGCCTTTGCCCTCAGCCTCCCGTCTCATCACCCTCTCCACCTTGCTCAAAATAAATGGAGTGGGGATTGCTTCATCCCTGTCCCTGCCCCTTTCACACCTCCAGGGCTCTATAGGGAGCTATGGGTTTGCGGGTACCCTTCCCACCATCCCTTCTCCCACCTCTGCAGCCTCTCCCCTTTCTCCACTCTGTTGTTCCCCTCTCCTTCTCCACTCTCCCCTCTACACTACCCAACCACACCCCACACAACATAGTGACCTCCTTTCCCCTCCACTTCCCTTCCTTAAATGCCTTTCCGCCTCCTTAGCTCCTTATCCCTCCCACCTGTGTCACCCTTCCAGCTGTCTTTCCCGTCCTCCGCCACCTCTCGGCCTTCCCTAGGCCACGCTCCCGGATCCTCCTCGGCTGCGCGTTGAGGAAGTGGCCGTTCCGCGTCACAGTCTCCTTCTACCGGCCCGTGCCGTCTCTCGGCCCCAGTTCCATTGCTGTGGCAGCTGGCCCTGCAGCTGGTCCCGGCACCGCTATGGCTCGCCTCTCATCACTCGCCACCGCCCCATCTCTGGCGCTCCAGCAGCTGGTCCCGGCACTGCAGCAGCTCGGCCCTTAGCCGCCCCAAGATGTTCGGGCAAGTGGGCCGCAGCCCCAGAGCCCAGACAACGGTGTAAACCCTTTTACACCGTTTTAAACCATTTTACACTGTTTTCACACCACTGTTTTTGGCACATGTGGAATCCGCCACATTTAGTTTCCTTCTTTACTGTAGCTCTCAACCCAAATGGTTTTTGTACATTCAGATTCCATGATCCCTACCATAGCCTTTTTGCTTGTCAAAGACTCGTGCTTTCTCTGTCACCAGCATGTTCTGCTACATGCTAGACATGGCATCTTTCTTGTTATTGTACTAGCAAGCTGAAGATTGGCTGAAGATGTACTACTACAATAATGCAATTTATGCCAATATGCTTCCAGAGCGTCTTATGGTCTTTACTCAATTGCCAAAATAATATTTTCAAGTGCTGTAAAACGATGCAAATCAGAATTTGAATGGCTGCAGATAAAGCAACATAAAACAGAGTTGCACTTACCTGCAACTGATGTTCATGAAGCATCTTCTGTCCAGGCGCACATTGAGACTGTGCATGTGCAGGCCTGCCATGGAAAGGGCTTCTAGCTTCAAACCACCCAAGGGCACTCAAGCCTTCATTGGAGCTGTTTCAACCACTCTCTGCCTAAACCGTCACGTGCTCCAATGGTACAATTCCTTCTCCCTCAGTTTCTTCTTGGTTGCTGACACAAGGCCTTTCATCAGCATTCTTATAATTTTATCTCAGAAAAAAATTATTCCTGTAGGAATTGTTTCTGGTAATTTTCAGTCTTTTGGACTGTTAATTACAGATCAAATCTATTTTCGACTTTCAGGAGATTCATTTTTATTTAACCTCCTGAAGAGGTTAATACTGCACCAATGGCACAAAAAAGCCTTTTTAAAAAATGCGCCCAGTGTGGGGCAAAGACAGTGTGGGGCAAAGACAGACAACCACAGCCTCTCTCTATTGTACCTCGATGAGGGTCATAATGAGGGTAGATGGGCGTCAAGCTAGCCAATAGTTTATGCCTTAAGGCCCATAAGGGCTTCAAATGCTGCCCTGTAGGAGACGATGATAATATTTTTCTGAACTGCCTACCAGCACCCAGTCAGCACCAGAGAAATTGTCCAAATTGTCACCAGTGCCACTGACAAAAATCTGCACTTGGACCCATGCATACTCCCCCTCAGTTCCAAGGAGCCTCCTGGAACTGATGAACAATGAAAAGCACCTCCTAGTTTTTTTAAGCTTGAAGAAGCTTCCATGGCAGGCCTGCACATGCAGTCCCAATGTGGGATTGCAAAGAAGGCCAAAGATGTACCTATTTTCTTTTATCCCCCTCCCCCACAAAGTATTTGAATCAATTCAAAATGGAATAAAAATCTAAAAAGAACAAGGAACAAACTTTAAGATAGTCAAAGTAGTAACAAGGAACTTCTATTAATTATGGAAGTTTAAGTTTAAGATAGTCAAGGAAGTAATGAGGGACTTTCATTAATTATTATTTTTACTCTCTCAGTTTTTTTTTCTGTTTTGAAATCCAATTCTAGCTTTAACAACAAGAATTTGTTTGTTATTCTCCTGGTATTGGTAAATAGCACTTGTCTGTAAAATGAGTACGATATCATCTACTTGAGCAGTAGTACTCTCTCGTACTCTCAAAGAACTAAAACTAACTTCTTTCTCAAGTAAAAGAGGGTGTATGGGAACAAAAGCTGTCTTTCTGCCTTCTCTGAATCAGAGATGTACTTAACTTTTTGCTTGAAAAAATAACTAGTTACTGAATTTTGTTTCAATGTCTTCTAATGCAAAGCTGTACTTAATAGGAATAACAGCATTTTCTCAGAAATACAGAAGCAAGCCCTCAATATACATACATTAAATTAATCATATTCTATCTTAACAGTTCACCAAAGAATCTACACTTTTTTCCTCCAAACTTCTTTACCTTCAGTTTGGTAACATCAAGTGAAAATATACTAATCCAGGAAAAACACACATTACCTAGCCTAAACAGATCTAAGGTATAACAGTATTAAACTACAATAAATACAATTAAAACAATTTGTATATCTACTCATCATTCATTAGAAAAACTCTGATGTTTACCTGAGCAAGTTCTTTTTGTTCATTCACCAGCCTGCTACAACTAGCTATCATCTGATCCAATGCATAAAGCCGGTCTTCAAGCCCCTTAATGGCCTTCATGTTCTGATTATCTAATTTGGCAATAGTTTGTCGACATTCTGCCAAAAAGGGCTGAATAATCCTTGGATCAAGCTGTAAGACAAAAAAAAAATCTTATTTTGTATTTTTAGGAAAAAATCCTATATAGGATAAATGGTCATAAATACTGAACAAGCTGGCATAATTTCAAAAATTCTACATGCCTTTTAAATCTTCAGATTAAGTTGTGCATTTTCTTCAAGCAATGAAACGTTATTTCTACTTGCCATTCATTGGTCACTATTGTTAGTAACTGAGCTGGAAGCTACCTAGCAGATAGCATGGCATACAAAAATAAAGTATTTTTTTTTCTTTTGAACTTTTGAACTTAACTTAGAGCCTTATCACGGGGGGGGGGGGGATCTGCTGGTGGAAGCGTTATGTGGCCTCACCTGTGGATTTGCCCTCTTTGGAGTACTTACTCCCTCAGAGAAGTGATTCCCCTGGCATGTGGATGCTACCCGCCCCATCCCGGATTGGGTGTGTGGTGCTGCATGGGGCACCAGCATCCCACCACCCCTGCTGCCACCAGTGTAGTGAGAGCACACCAGAAATTCAGATTTATACTGCCCTCTTGGTGGAAGTTGCTGAAGGAAGCAGGTGATATTTGATACACCCCATAGGAGCATGGGAAAGGGGGAGTGCTGCCGAGTGGATACCTGAGTTGGCAGCAGAGTTTTCCCAACCTCTCAGGGATCACCAGCATGAAAGAACAGAGCCTGGCAAGTCAGTTCTCTCACAGCATATATAAAGAGAGTGAATGGAAAGGTGCTTTATTCTTTTCAAGAAAAAGAAGGGCTAGAGAAAGCTGTACCACTACAACTAACAGATCACCTGACTCAAGAGTTTCAGCTAAGAACTTCTCACTATATTACTCAGAGAAATATAAAAAGTCAAGATTGAAAGCCACAATTCATAAATCAGAATAAGATACTTAGAAATTCTTAAATGTGTTAACTTACTCTGTTCATAGAATCAAAACATTTCCTGACCAAGGATTCAACATCATTAGGTCTATCTTGAACATTTATCCAGTCTAATAGGGAGACATTGAAAGATGGTAGGTCACTCTCTTTCAACTCTGCTGAGATTTCACTGCCTTGGACTGAAGGGTTTTGACTGGCTTCCCTATTTTCATTGATTCTTTCAGAAACTGTGCCATCTAAGGTTGAGCGTTCTACTGATTTGCAACATGAGGCCAGCAGTGATTGTCTGTTCATTTTAGACATGTCAGGAGAAAGCACCACTTCAGCCGACTTCTCATTCTCAGTATCTTCACCTTCTGTACCTTCATGTTCAACAGAAGAATCTAGCCGTTCTAAACATTCCCTGTAACTATGTCTGGTTAGGCACTCCAGCAGTGGGATCTTGGCCATTATGGAAACAGCAGCCCCTAAACTTGGAAGAAGAACATACCAAAAATTGTAAGTATAAAACAGAAATAAACTGGTAAGTGGCATTCAAAAAGCACTCTCATTCACGCAAAAGAGGAGGGAAGGGCGTTCTTCACTGATTTTCCTTTCTACTTCAGCCCCCAGCGGCAAACACCACACAGTTCCAGACAAGGCCCAAACATCAGGATGACTTTTCAGAGGTCTGCAGTGGAAAGCGGAAGATAGGAAAGCTACGTTTCATCAGCAAAGCACTGCTGACAATTTGTTGGCTCTATGTCGCAAATTCTGATTACATTAAGTTTTGATTGTGAAAAGATTGCATTCATTCCTGTAGCAGCAGGCAGAATTTAGAACCAACAGCAGCGTTTTGCCTGCCTAAACTTGATTATGGCTCTCTTTCTGGTTGCAAAGGCAGCCTGATTAACCCAGATTGGCCTGCATTGAGTTTGGGAGCTAAGCATGGTTAGGCAGAGTCAGTACAGTAGACTCCCATGGAAGACTGTGGTTGCTATCTCTAGGAAGGCAATGGCAAACCACCTTTGCTCATCTTATGCCTGGAAGGCCCCATGAAAGAGGTCACCATGAGTCAGCTGCAACTCAGTGACATGCTCTTCTTATCTTGACAGCAGCTTCTCAGAGGAACTTCTGGAATGACATGAACATGATATGGGGAACTGCTGCTGGAGGTAGAATGTGAAAAATACAATGACTAATCCCACTCTTTTGCATACATGGAAGTTCTTTCCATCAATGCAAAGAACCATTTAAACCTTACTACTGTTTATCAAATAATAGAATGTTCAGAAAATGGGAATGTGTAAAAGATTCAAGGGTAAGTAGGCAAACCACTTTTCCAAAGGTTGAAGGTATGCTAAAAACCAAATCTTATTTATGACTTTATGTTTTGAATTTCAAAAGATCAAAATGCTTAAAACAACATAAATTAGACAGAGGCCATGACTGCTGATGTTCATAACTTTTAAATGGAGCATGACAACATGGTTTCTGTGACTGTTACTATGCTTTTCATACACACTACTCCAATTAACATACATGATTATGATATTTGTGCTTGAATGTCAACCAGCACCTATGTTTGTTTGGTTGGTTTTTTGGCCTACAAGAACATCTACAAATGATTTGAGAAGAAAGATTCTCAGTCTGTCCTGTTACTAGGAACATCAAGAAAGCCAGTTGCATTAGCTAGACCTCACAGGCTCATTCCGCACATGCAGAATAATGCACTTTCAAACTGCTTTCAGTGCTCTTTAAAACTGTGCGGAATAGCAAAATCCACTTGCAAACAGTTGTGAAAGTGGTTTGAAAATGCATTATTTTGTGTGTGCGGAAGGGGCCATAGTGATGTTCTCCATCACACTCCTGTTTGTCAATGTTTCGAGAAAGGATCTGCAAGCTCACTAAAGTTGCTGACTCCAGCAGGCTTTCGAAACAACACAGTGAGGCTTTGGAAACAACACATTGAGCACCTCTCATCAAACAGACTATTTTATCCAGAGTAGTATCTGTGTACTAGATTCATGACTTTCATTTTTGAACAACCATTGTGGCAAAGGATTTGATAACCAATGCACCCATGTTTTAGTAGTATTCAGTCAGGAGACATGTTCAGAATATTACTTGTTGCCAAAACCTTCGCAACAACGATGTTACCCATCTTAGGTGTAACTTGCATTGTAGGAAAAGATGGATTTGCAAACATTTCAATCAATAATGTTCTCAGCATCACATGGAAGCTCTTATGCAAATATGTTAAATCTCTACTGAATTTACACACTGTTGCTTTCATCTTCATTACCCCATTTCAGCCAAGCTAGAACTGCTTCAATGTGAATCATTTTATAATTTCCAATCATGAACCTTTCTTCATTTCAGTTGCAATGCATGCCCTGAGACTGTATAATAGTGAGTATGTAATGAAGGCTAATGCTGTTATTGCTGTTCCTGACATCTATTATTGTATTTTCCATTTTGCACTGTGATCAGGAGCTACTTGGTTGAATTTCTGTTCTTTTAACAATAAAGCTATCTTTAGTGAACATTCATCTCAGCCAAGAACATACTTTGGGTTTTACATGCCCAAACCTTTGGAAACAAGTGGTTTGCCCATATTTCTTCAAAAATGCATTATAAACATTATTTAGCAACATATTTAAAAACTGTCCTAATCAATAGCTTCAAATGGTATTTTAATATATAAATTAAAAAATACATGGCATAAATATTAAATTAACATTTAAACACTGACATAAGACCTAAATTTTATCTTTGCAGTGCTTTCTCAATTTGCATTTTTCAGAGTGTTGTCTATAAAACAATTAAGATTTTTTAAAAGAAAAGTCTACAGAATGAATTATCACCATTAGAACATCAGAAAGAGCCTGCTGGATCAGACCAGAGTCCATCTAGTCCAGCACTCTGCTACTTGCAGTGGCCCACCAGATGCCTTTGGGAGCTCACACACAAGATGTGAAAGCAATGGCCTTCTGCGGCTGCTGCTCCTGAGCTCCTGGTCTGCTAAGGCATTTGCAATCTCAGATCAAGGAGGATCAAGATTGGTAGTCATAGATCGACTTCTCCTTCATAAATCTATCCAAGCCCCCAAAGCTATCCAGGTTAGTGGCCATCACTACCTCTGTGGCAGCATATTCCAAACACCAATCACATGTTGCGTGAAGATATGTTTTCTTTTATTAATCCTAATTCTTCCCCCCAGCATTTTCAATGTATGCCCCCTGGTTTGAGTATTGTGAGAAAGAAAAAAATTTCTCTCTGTCAACATTTTCTACCCCATGCATAATTTTACAGACTTCAATCATATCCCCCCTCAGACGTCATTATTTAATTATATGTCCTAAAATCCATTTAGATGGGTTGCATCCAAATCAGTTTTCACCAGCTCCCCTATCCCACTACAGACCAACACAATGCAATCCTCTTGATGGAGGGCCACCAGTAGGTATGATGAGCAGCAAAACAATGGGGTTTGCACTGTGCGTAAAGCTCAAGTACTGGTATCCTGGATATAATCCGCACATAATAAGTCTGAAACCTGAATCTGAAAGCTCCTGGTAACCATGCACACATTGGGTATTGGTCTACAGAAAGCTTTGCTAAATAATTAAGTCAACCATAATGGAGAAATTGTATCAAACATGGTACGGACAGAATATAGTCCAACATGGATTCTACATATTTGCATAGTAATGCAACTGAGCCATCTCACTGGTATGATATTTTAAGAACAACTATATCTGGCTTTTATTTTTAAAACTTGCTTTCTTAACAGTCAGTACAAACCTGATTTATTATTTCAATGGGCATTCAAACCCCACAAGTGAGAACAACTACTGAATAAAATTTACTATAAATATCAAAATCATAAAACCTTCATTTTGAGTAAAGTGACTGTGTGGAAGTAGCTTCTTATGATGAGTCTAATGGCAAACCTACTGTGTAAGTTTCAGCTTAATATCATCTATGGAGTGTAGATAATTTGAATATGCACTTTCAAACTTGAAAAGTAGCTTTTGGTAGGAATATGTGCAGTCTTCCAAATTTGCCATGATGGCAGCCCAGCCTTGGTGCTGAAGATGTTCATCATGGACCAGACCTTCACAGAAGGAACAAAGCTTCTTGGCAATCTCATACATCTCCTACGTAATAAGAAAAAAAACCCTCATAAATTAAAACTGAATAGATTGACTTTTACTAAATACTCACTATGTCAAAAAATATGATTCTTTAAGAGTTAATGCCTTAGCCTAAAAAGCATATTGCAATGAAACAAAACAAATGGAACGTCACCAGAGTTCCAAAAACAAAGGCCTCTCCAGCTTTTATTTCTTCACACGTGACATCAGGGGTTACATATCAGGGGTAAGGGGATAGACAGAGAATTAGAGTAGGAATAGCAGAGAATAACTGTGCAAAACTAAAAAGAAAGTGTTCAGTTAGTGGACATACTATTTGTGCTTTTGCTGATAATTCACACCCACTGAGCTTCCCCAAGCAAGTTCTTACTACACAAGACAATATGTAACTGCACACACGCTCTCTAGTTTAAAAAAAAATTAATTTCTTCATATACAGCCCAACAAAATCTTTTTAAAACTGAAATTAGCATTTGTAAAAAAAGGGGGGGGCCTTGTGTGCAAAGTCAGAGGGCTACATATGGCACATGATGCTAAGGTCTACTACATTTATGAGTTACACACTGGAAAAAAAAAACCCTCGATGACCTGTCCCAAAGAGAGGACATGTTCGGATATGGGAATTTACCAAACTCTGAAACGGCAACTGAAGGCACCAGTAGAAAATCCAGTCTATTTGTTCTTAGCTACTCTGTAATTAATGAGTAATGAAACTACATGAAACATGGTGAACTATAATTCCAGGGAATACAGCAGGGAAATATCTGATGCAACAAAATATCTTTTAAGGTAATGACGTCCCACTTGTCTCTTAGTTCCTGGTCTTTTCAATAAACTGACTTCATTCCATATGAGAGCTTATCCTCTTAAAAGGTTTAGAAGTCAGGTTCATCTTATGTATTGACTGACAGCCAGTTCATGACAAACAAGAGGGAAAACTTTCTTATAACAAATCATTAACTTGTGAAGTCTGTTACACACTGTGTAACAGACTTCCCTCTGTGATACACCTCTGAAGATGCCAGCCACAGATGCGGGCAAAACGTTAAGAACAAGATTCACCAGACCACGGCCACACAGCCTGGAAAACACCACAACCAACTTGTGAGATTGTTTACTATACAATGTCATGAACACCAGCATAAGTGAATTAAATAAACTGATGGACAGTGTCTTTTAACAGCGATTAGCCATCACAATTAAAATTAAACTTGTATGCTCAGATTTAACGTAATGTACCATCAATTATCTCAAAGAGAAACAAGAGAATATGGCTAACTCTACCATGGTCTACTTAAGTTTCTATGTAGCAGCTAGCTAGTAGTTCTGACTAAACAGTTGTGTTTTATTCAAAATTTACTAAGGTTTCCAATGCCACCAGTTTTATGTATCCAATAAAGAACATATAAATACAGCAAAGGCAACTAGTATTTAAACTATTGTTTAACCTTACATTGTACCCCCAAACAATTTCCCTATGCCCACTAGTGCCCTAAGGAGATTTTCCCTCCAAAAGTTCCAACTGTCACTACTCTTTGCCTGAGCAGCCCTTTGGTCTGTTAATATTGTGATGCAGTATGAATGTGGTGATTTTATTTTATTTCTTTTCTGTGTTTTTCCCACCTTTACATTTATAATAAATTGTAAAAATGTTCTTCAGCTGCTCAGCTGGGCACCTCTCAGTCAAGCAGAGAAACCGTTCTGAGGGAACAAAAAAATAACCCCTTTTCCTTCTGTCGGGAAAAAAATGAGAAGCAGGAACCAGAACAAGAAGTTTTTATTTACATATGCCAAGAAACAGTTTTTGGCAAAGGAATAGATATTAATAAACAAGAAGCAGGCACTGAGTGGTTACTATATTCAAGATGTTATAGTATCTCATTTCCCAAGTGCTACAGTTTGGCTCAGGTCACTAGTTTAATCTCTTCAAGATGTTACATTCAGTTTATTTTCAATATGCACACCAGTTTTGGTGACACTATATTCAGTTGGTCTTACTGCTGGTTTGAAAAGACCTTCCTTTCTACCCTCAGGTAAATATTTCAAAAACAGTTTCTTAAATCACTATATTCTAGACCAGTGGTTCTCAACCTGGGGGTCGGAACCCATTTGGGGGTTGAACGACACTTTCACAGGGGTCACCTAAGACTCTCTGGATCAATGTTCTCCATCTGTAAAATGGATAAATGTTAGAGTTGGGGGTCACCACAACATGAGGAACTGTATTAAAGGGTTGCAGCATTAGGAAGGTTGAGAACCACTGTTCTAGACAATTCTTTCCAATAGATATGTCTAGCCTACAGTATGCTTAACAAACCAGGAATTCCAGCCAGTTCCTCTCTTTATCTCTACCACTACTCTGATAAGCTGAGTGGGGTTTTCCTCAGAGACAAAAACAATCATGTGTTTATTAGTGGCACTGTTTTTATGAAGGCCAGGGAGGTACCGTGTTTCCCCGAAAATAAGACAGTGTCTTATATTAATTTTTGCTCCCAAAGATGCGCTATGTCTTATTTTCAGGGGATGTCTTATTTTACTGTGTTCTGTTCGTCGGGCATGCTTCCAAACAAAAACTTTGCTACGTTTTACTTTTGGGGGGATGCCTTATGTTTTGCACTTCAACAAAACCTCTACTACGTCTTATTTTCAGGGGATGTCTTATATTCGGGGAAACAGGGTAGTAGTTTCTCCTTTTAATCTAATCCTCCAGTCCCTCACACAGAACAGAGCCGAATCAATCCACATCTGTTCGCCATGTCACTGATCAGAACTCCCTCAAAATCTTCTCCCATAGCCTTTAGAATTCTGCTTTTCACAGTCAGTCAATCACAAGCAGACCTGACAACTCCTTGTGAGCTGCGGTCCTTCTGCAGAAAATAAGGGTAAGTGTTGGTAATCGTCACACCATACAACAAAACACACTGAAATAATTTTTTCCCCTAACCAGATGTAAATGATCTTGTTCACTATATGGTGGACAAACAGGTGCTTTAATTTTTACTAGAGTGCTTATTTGAGTCACCATTAGAATGATCAGAAATATTGCCTTATGAAGGATTGACCACACCCAATACAAAATAAGTTTAGTATATCACTGAGAAGAGCTGTAAACGTTACACTCTGCTATGTACTGAGCGATTTTATTCCCAGCTCCAGCACACCATGACTTAATTTAGGTAAAATCACGCTTTCATATGATTCTTGAAATAGGTATGATTTAGGTAATGTGAAACACACTGCTCCTTGCAGTTAATAAGAATTTGTCATCCCAGGATCTGAACCTGATTTATTAATCACATTCGTGTTTTACTACAGTTTCTCATGATGTATGACTGCAGACACCCTGGCTTGTTCCTTTCTGCAACTTTGCACTCTTCCTGGGATGCAGAAACATCTGCCAAGAGCAGCTTTAAATTAGAACCTCTCAAGCCTTTCATTGCTTCTTGATGGATAACAAGGCAAACAAGGATTTCAATGACCCTCTTCACAAGGCAGCCACAGTTACAATAAAGCATAACACTTGAACTGAACTGTGCTCATCTATTTGAATTCAACCAACTGTTAAAGATTGCAATGTTGCTTACCACAGCAAGCTGTGTCCGTGAAGCTACTGTGTGAAAAACTGCAGGCATCATAAGAGATTCTTCAACTTTTAATTCCATCTCATTTTCTGCTGAAAATGTCGTTTTGGGGATAGCTGGAGGACGTTCACAAAGGATCATTTCTTTGTTGAAGAGAAAAATTGGGTTTGTGTCCTGCGTTAAAATAAAACCTATTATTTCCCTTCTCTTTCCAGATCTCTGTGTGACAAGAATGAAAACAAAATGAATATTTACCGTCCCAGCGCTGTAACTACAAACTTTCCTGTCAGCTGCCATACACTCTCCTCCATTGACAACCAGCACCTGATGTTGAATAGCAATTTTGTACTTTGTTTGAATTGCTTGTTTAAGGTCCGCAACACTAAAATGATAAAAAGATAGTTAAACCTCATTTATGTATATCTCTAACGAAATGCAGATAAATGCCAAACATGAGATACTTAAACTTGTCAGTGGCAAAGATGGACTGCCAGTTCCAAGGGGGAGGGGTGGGGGCGGAATTGGCAACTGAAAGTGGTGCAGGGCCGTGTCAGCAGATTTGCCCACCCTGGGGCACTTGCCCTGGCAAAGGGGTGGATCCGCTAGTGGAAGCCATGGCCCTCCACAGGGGTTAAACATGGAGCTGAATGCCACATTACCATCCTTGGATCCCAACCACTGGTACAGCAGGAATGGTTTGGGGACATGGCTGAGGGAGGAGTCAACACTGGCCAACTTCCACCCAGTCATTTGCCCATTACGCCAGCACCCAGGGCTGTGGACTTACACCACTTTTTCAGCGGCGTAAATCCATTAAGCCCAATAGGGGCTTTCCAGTTTGTTTTTGGCCTCCCCACACCACCAGAAAGCCCCCTCAGGAATGGTGTGGCAGAGTGGCAGTCATGCTTCATCCAGGTGCCTGGCCCTTTGGATAGGGCTGCCCATCTTGTTTCTCAAATACCAATGACATTTTGTCCTTTGCAATTATAGTAGAAGTACAGGACAATCTCTTCTTCTTGCTTTAAAAAACTGCCAGAACATGAAAAATCTAAGAAAAATCTAGAAATATTTACAGTACGTCATCTACGTAAAAAACAACAGCAAAGTGCACTTCCCTAACCATTTCAGATGTTCTTCAAGTACTACAAAAAAGTTGTAGGATTACACTTATAAGTGCCTTCTGAAACCAGTTTTGCTTTAAGTTTAAATTCTAGACATCAGATTGCATGCAGCAATCCATCATTAGAAGGTACTGATGACTCTGGACCTTCAGTTTTTTCCCTCCTCTCCAGGAGCCATTTCAAACCCTAGAAAAGTTGACTGCTACTGCTTTACATAGTGTTTGAAAAACATCAACAGTTTATACAACAACTTGATAGGAAAAACAGTCAGTCACTCTTGGTAAAATTAACCAAGCAACACACCTTCACATAAAAACCAGACAAGAATATCTTACTTTTGTACTGCAAGTTCTGTATCAAAGGTAAGGGTGGTTCCAGTGTTAACCAGAAATACATATAACTTCATGGTGACTTCTTTAGGTTCCTGAAGTTTATACCTTTGACTCTCTGATTATTATTTAGCAACTGTAAAAAAAAAATCAAACCACTGATTTCATGAACACACAATAAAATCACTGTAAACTTAAAAGTAGTTTAAGGCACAAACCAGAGTTGCTGTGCCAAGAACAAAGACATCTACATGTTGCTGACCACAGAGAAGACATAAAGAAGTAAAATATGCACATGGCATGGTGTGTATTCCCTTACAAAGAGTTATGACTACATCCTGGGTCTGCAAGGGATCAAAGAGATTAGTGTGTTGCTGCAAATCCAACAACTGGCAAGCGGTAGCAGGATTTATGAGGCCACTCAACAGCCAGTCTACCTGACCTTTTCTAATCTCTAGAATGCTACAAAGAAAATTCATATCTTCTAGTAATGTTTGTGATATTAGCCCATGTCAGTGTATCCCTCCTTCCTACCACCAAACACTGCCAAACTACCTGGCATCAGGAGTGATCTTCATACAAGTATTAGCACATCTCACATCTCCACTTTTGGAGATGCGAACAGTTTATGCAAGGCACTACATGAGCATTCTCTGGTGAATAGATACACGTGAGACCTTTTTTCCACACATGGAGGCACAGGACTGGATTATCCCCTTAAAATATATCAACAAACCATCTTGTGGCCATCTTGGAGACATCTAGAAGATATACTTTATCTACTTCCCTGTTTTCAGGTTTTGCTCCCTGCAGCATCTACATGGGAAAACTATGGTCCACTTGTGCAGTGGTGGCTGCCAGGTCAAACTACACAGTGGGGAACCCACAAGAACATGCAGGGGTCACCTCATTTCCTCCTCTACCCCCTCCCCTTACTACTTCCTCTATCCTCTTCCTGGCAACTTCCATATTCTTATCTTTTCCTACTTCTTCTTCTTTTCCTCACCCACTCTCCTACTCTTTAACTGGCTCCCACCATCTTCAGCCTCACCCCTCCATTTAATTAGAAAGTTTCACAATAACATGTGAAACATTCTAATTCAGTTCTACTAAAGTCTATCACTTAGCACTGATTTATATAACTGCTATTTTTCACACAACTAATTAACTGGTTAGAAACAGCAGAGAGGTTTTTTTTAAATAAACGTAAAAATTAAAATGCAGATTTAAGTAGAATTGCAAATGTTGCAATATTATGTTTGAAAGATCAAAAGCACAATCATGTAAAAACTGATAAAAATCCATGGCAAAGCCCACAAGCTTGGTACCCATAATCTCAACAAATTTGCCGCCTTCTGTGCAGCAAATGCGAAGAGAAAATTGACAGTGGTTTTCAAAAAAGGTTTCCACCTGCCCATAGGGACATTATACGGTATTATGCAATTCTTCCACCTAAATCCAATTTAAAAAACTTAAAAAGAGTGATTACTGGTTTTATACCCTGCCCTGTCTGAATACTCACGGCAGAATTGTTTTCAATAAAAGACATCAGACTATGAAGACTTAGAAAAAAATATGAAAACACACACAATACATAAATAATTGCTTTGAAGAGAAAGAAAACAAAAACTCCTCCTGCTGCCCAAATTGCCCCATAGGCCCAACAGGCTCATGATGCACTTTTGTGCAGCATAAATTTGCAGGTCTGGGGGCCAGCGTTCCTGGGTTGGAATGTCGGCTCCACCTCTGAGAACACTCCAGCCTATCCCCCCATCCCGCTCCCGTCAATGCCAGTGTTCAAGAGGGTGCTGGTAATGCTCTGCAGCAGCCCTGACTTCTGGGTTTCGCCACCACAAGATGAGGGGTGACTGGTCACCTGCAGGAATGCTCCTTGCATTTAGAAAGGGGGGGGCAGACATATTGGCACAGCCCTCCACTGCTCCCTAAGGGCATTCAGACCCTGGCCCATATGAATTGGTCTGTTAACCTGAATCCTTACTTCCCTGAGGAGAAAAAAGGTACCTTCAGGTACTGCATGGAGGTACAAGGGTCTTTAAAAGTGGCTGGATTTCAAAACCTCTTCTTTTCCTCATTTGACTTTGGCAAGAGAATGAAGTTTCTATTAAACACGGTGCATCAGAGACCTGCGTGGGGAAAAAAGAATGAAGTTGTAATTATTTTTTGCAGTTAAGTACTTGTTCCAGATTACAGAATCCAGCATAGTTGTTTCCTGTTGTCATGTTAAACCAAAGTGTATTTGTGTAGAAATTCCAGTTATTCAGAATTGTGTGCCAATTCTTTGCTACTTACTATGAAAACAAAATGAATATTTACCATCCCAGAGCTATAACTTTCCTCTTCTCTGAAACATGTGTGCTAAAACAAAGGTCCACACACATGGAGCTGGTAGTCGGAAGATAAAGCACTGAAAGATATCAGTAGCAAACTGATCTTTCAGCACTGGTCTATGTCTCAGGGACCAGGAGTCTCATGCACAGGATGGAGTTAAGTTATCAAGGGGGCTACTCAGAAATTACAGAGCACTTACGCAAGCACTGAACTCTGCTTCTCAGGACCATTCCTCTTCTAGATAAAGCAATTATAGCTTTCCCCCACAAGCTATACATGCACAGGATGGAGTTAAGTTATCAAGGGGGCTGCTCAGAAATTACAGAGCACTTAAGCAAGCACTGAACTCTGCTTCTCAGGACCATTCCTCTTCTAGATAAAGCAATTATAGCTTTCCCCCACAAAATCCCAATCTATTCCAAACCTATCTCTTCAACACCCCTCCCCCCACCATCCCTTTCTATATCCTAGGACTGTGTGAATTCTCCATGTGTTTGCATTTACCAATTCTTGTAAGTTTATTATTTTTACTTTTTTCCAAATAAAACTGTTACCTATGATTCCTGAAGATTTCAAAGGAGAAAAACCTATTATAAATAAAGGTGGTAAAGATCTTGCCTCATCTCATAAAGCAAGATCTGTCTCATCAATTTATCACTCTAAAACAGACAGACTACATGCTGCTTTTGGAATAGAATGTCTGAATTTTACTTCATTGCCTTTTCCTTTCCAGGGCTTTTTTGGTCTCACTGGGACTAGAAACTGCAACTATCGGGAGACTTACTACCACAAACTTGCATAACTCATTCAGACTGTTCAATAGCAGTCACTCCACAAAAGTCAGTATGGCATAATAGTTTGAGCAGGGCTCCTCAGATTTTTTGATCCTGTGCAGTGCTTTGAAATTCTGACACACGGTGATAGATACGGCAATAAAATGGCCACCACAGGAGACAGAGAAAGCGAGAGACAACCCACCCAAGTGCAGGGGACAAGGGGAATAATTTTTTTAAAGTACACTAGGAAAAGGAGTGCGAAAAAGAATAAAACCAAAACTCTGGTGATGGCAACTGCTGCTGAAACAATAGTCGATTCCACGTGGTATAAATATAATAGGTTGACAAAGGGAAATATCCCAGTTTGGGGAAGAACTTCACATGGATCCCTTCCCCAAAGTGGGATTGGCCCATTATATTTCTCTCAACCCAGTTTTTTTAAGAAAGTGCCGAAATCACAACCTTTCTGAAAAATCACTGGTTGAACCCACTTCTGTGGGAATGGCATGGGCACCCAATAATTTTATTTTTCCCACCCTGCCACCCGTTCTCCCATCTTATGTCATCTCAGTTTCATTTCTACTGAGCTGCCATCTGGTGTGACAGCCCACCATTTCAGAAATGTCTCCCAAACAGGTTTTCTCCCCTTGGCAGCAAATGTAAGCGCCATTTCACCCAAATATGAACAGCAATGAATTCCTTTTCCTTTTTTTGGTGCTCAGAGCATGCAGCTAGGCAAATGCACACGTTTGGATGTGGCTGGACCATATTGCCTTGCTCCCTTTTGGGACAGAATTTATTGTTTTGTATATCACAACATTAAGGGAGGTTTACATGTGTCTTGGTTCCCAATTTTTTCCCCCCACGATGTAGAAATGGGAGAGGGAGGTCCTGCTTGGGCTCCCGGAGTTGCTGTAGATTCTCCACCAATCAGAACACAGGAAAAAACAGATATTTGCGTCTGAGCATTTGCATTATAAAAAAAACCAACAGCAGGTTCATGCAAAAGGGCAGAAAGAAAATGGATTGTTTCCATCATGGAAAACAGGCACCCCTGCGAAGTACAAAAACGAAATAAAATAGACCGGTTTTCACAAATAACAGATGTAGATTATTATTACATTATTATTATGCTGTGCAGAATCAACCAATGTTATTTAAATCTGCCCAGCCCTTCAGACGTCTAATGGCCACTCAACCATTACTCTGGGGAATCCTACCTGGCCCAACCCACATTCCCAAAACACTTGGTGGACACCGGAAAATGTGTCCATGGGCACCATGGTGTCCATGGGCACCATTCTGGGGTCTCCTCAGAGTTTCTGATAATGATCTGGGAAACCCATAATACCAGGGAAGCTCACTGGGAGACTTTGGGCAAGTCAAACACTCGCAACCTAACTTACCTAATAGGGTCACTGTGAGCAGAAAATGGGAGGTTCTCAGACTAGTACACAAGTAGTATTTGTAGCAATGGACACATCATTTGGATAGAATCTCTGGTATAAAAAATATTAAATCCTCTCTCCTAGAAGGCTCACTGTCCAGGGGTTTTACAGGCACATGTACTTATTACATGGCCATGCTGCCATCTACTATACAATCAGTTCTATGGAATGTACTAATTCCCTGCCTGAAAATGGCATTTTCCCTGATAGAAAGAGTTATTGGCTGACAGATGCTGGCCGTGCCTGGATATTTTCAAAACCACCTTTGTACCAGAATGTAGCAGTAATTGCTCTCTTCCTAAATCTTGGACTATGGGAATCCTATGATCTCTTTCAATCAACTGTGTGAAGGATGGTTTCTGTGACATCATCTCTGTGTTTCCACAGTTTGCCACATGTGACTGATATCCTTGATGCATGACTAATGTGGGGGCATTATGAGGAATGATACTGGAATTAGCATGTAGCAACACAGCTGCAAGTTATGCTGTGAAAATGCCTATTACTATTTTGCCTTTTCCCTGCCATTAGTATTATGTTTGTAAACTTATTCCTTGGGTTATAGCATCTCCAGTTGTTGTTGTTTTTTTGGGGGGGAGGGGGGTTGTGTGTTTATATAAATATTTTTGGCTACAAGTCACAGCTGACTTACCGTGACTCAATAGTGTTTTGATGGCAAGAGACATTCTGAGGTGGTTTGCCATTGCCTGCCTATGCGTAGGTACCCTGGTATTCCTTGGAAATCTGTCATTCAGATATCAACACAGGTCAACCCTGCAAAGTTTCCAAGATCTAATGAGATTAGGCTAGCCAGAACTATCCAGGTTTACTAGTTATGGTAGTGCAAATTCAGATACAGAAACTGCCATCTCAAATTGTTCTGACAAGCTGCTATACTTTTGTTTAATGTTATATTCACTTTTCAAACAGGAAAGCTTCACAATTAACTTTAACTCCAAAATATATTCTGTACCCGAAATTAATATCAGATTTAGCTTACTGAAAAGAGGGGTGAGATGAGAAGTTATAATCTTACTTGTATGCCACTGCTACCACTTATTTAGTATTCCCCTTCTACGGCCATTATATAACTTCACACGTATATCTGGCATTCTCCCAACCGGCTCTGTCTACTGCATGATGTAACAATTTGATTCCATACACCAGATTGGACAAAGCCACCTTTAGAATTGGTTAACCAAGAATATTAACTACATATGGTGAGAAACCAACCAGTTACACAATATTGGTCTATTTTCCAGTAAAGTATTTGTCTGTTTTGTACAACTAAATGCATTTTACAAAATGTAATTAAGATCATACAGTAAAAAGGCAGCATTTCTGGATGAGTCCTAAATATTTGGAACTAATCAAGATTCTACATCATCTCTTTAAAAAGGCAACACAGAGACCATCACATTCAACCAACACATATTAACAGCAAACAGTTATTTTAAAACTTGAATGAGATCCCTTGACCTCCATAGCTTCAGGCACCCCTCGTTATATAGAGATGTTTTCATTTCTATGCTACTCTTATGCAGCTACTGAAGTTTCCTTTGATTTAGTGCACAGCATCAATTAAAACTCAAACAGAATTAGAAATATCCCAGGCAAAAACATAAAGTGATGAAGGCCCAGAAAAAGAAAACTGTTTATTACTGAGGACTTTTTCTTCTTCTTTATTTAATCAAAGACTTGCAAATCTGGAGGAACATGGGAAAAAATTCCAATGACAACTTTTTTCTTTTGAATCAATGAAATACTTTTTAACAAAAGAATTTACTCATTCAAAATAATTGTAAAGATTTTTCAATAAGGCAACATGCAGCACTGAATAAATGAATAATGTGCCATCAAGTTGCAAACCAACTCATGGCAACCATATCCATGAAGCTGCTCAAGGCACAAGATCACCAAGTGGTTTGACACTGCTCCTTGGTGGCACTGCTCCTTCCATCCAAGTACGAACCCTGGCTAGCTCTCCAGCTCTGGCTACCTTTAGGGTAATTCAGGCTGCAAGCATCATTAGATAAATACATTTATTTAATTTTTATCCTGCTCTTTGCCAATCATGCAGCTCAAGCAGTTAACAACTGTTAAAATACACAGGTAAGTAAATACTCTATATAAATATATATAAAATGCTACAAAATATAAAAAGACTGTCTCTCACAAGATAATGTCAATAATGAAGAGAAATCAGCGAGGAAGTGAAGAGAAAGGAAAGGCAGGGAAGAGGGAAAAGAAGAGGGTACAGGAGAATGGAACTATTCTCCTCAACTGTAGGTCTGATGGAACATCTTGGTTTTACAGGCCCCACAGAACTGAGACAAGTCCTGCAAGGTCCAGATCTCATTTGACTGACAGTTTTACCAGGTCAGAGCAGAACAGGCACTGACTGAGAACAAGAAGACATTTTTAAGACCAGGAATCACCAGTAAATAGGTTACCAGCTAAGCACAGTGTTCTTTGAGGAGCATATCAGGAATATATATAATTCCTATGTATATGGTCGATACATACAACATATTTTCAAGAGTATGTCCACTTTTTAAATGTGACTGACCACAATTAACATGTTATTATGTGTATGATGGTACACTACTGAAGAATTTTAGATGTTATAAAGTATAATCCTATATTCAAATATTCTGCCAGTCTGTGAAAATAGATACCATATATACTCACATATAAGCCGAGTTTTTCAGCCCTGTTTTAAGGCTGAAAAATACCCCCTCGGCTTATACAGGGGTCACGGCTTACCAGCTGGCTCTTCAGGCCTCTGCGGAGGCTGGGGGTGTGGCCGGGATGACCTCCCTGCGACCTCCAAGCCGCTTGTTGCTGCCCTCCTCCTGGGCTTCCTCAAACCCCAGGAGGCAGAGGGAGCTCCTTATTTGGGCAGTGACTCCCCCTGATGTCACTGCCCAAATAAGGAGCTTCCTCTGCCTCCCGGCTTCCCACCCTCGGCTTATACGCGAGTCAATAAGTTTTCCCAGATTTGGGCAGTAAAATTAGGTGCCTCGGCTTAAACACGGGGTGGCTTTTACACGAGTATATACGGTATATATTTTGTTTTCTAATTTCAGCTTTGTTCCCCTTTCTCTCACAGATGTCAAAAATTAACATGTGTGTGCTATAGCAGCACAGCATGCAACAGTTTATAGCTTTTATATAAGAAACAAAACCAGCACAATGTAGTGAATAGAATGGGAACCATGAGACCCAGGATCAAATCTCTGCTCTGCCATGGAAGCTTCCTGGATGACCTTAAGTGACTCTCTCTCAACTGAATCTACCTCACAGGGAAGTTGTTGGTGGATAAAATGGAAAATGTGAGAACAATGCTGTAGGCCAGTTTAGATCCTCACTGGAGACAAAAGTGGTAGATAAATATCCAAGTAAAACAGTTTCTTGCGTATAAGAAAGGAATTTTTATTTTTACATTTCATAAATATGCAAAGTAGCATAATTTGATATGATAATCAATATTCATTTGATTTTTTATGACACAGGCTCCTATGTACAGGATCTGTAAGGATTAGCAGAAGCTCCAAGAGAGGATAATTCACTGTAGAAATGAAATACAGGAATTCCTCAATTCAGGGCTGAAATTCTACCGCCCCACCCGCCTTTGTTCAGACAGTATAGATACCTTATTTTCATATCACTGAAAACTCTCCCATTGCCACTGGCAGACAGATTTTAATCTACATTCACCAGATGTTTACTCCCACAAGCAAGGACAGAGTATGCTACTATGGAGTCAATATTACCAACATAATAGAGTAGCTTCCCATATGGCGATGCTGGAATTTTTTACTATATAAATCTATCAATTTCAAATTTATTGGATCAACTGCAGGATATTTCTGTCTTAACAACAGTAACATTGACTCCTTTAAACTAGTATGCAAAAGTAAAGAACTTCATCTATCGATAAACTATGTAAAGCACAATCATGATTTGCCCCCAAACCCACACACCAAGCAATACTTCAATAGTTCCTAAATGCCTTTACCAAGACTACTGCTAGAACAACTTCAGAGATAGCAATTAGTTATTCAGCTGCTACACATTCAACTGATAAATTAAGAAAAATACTGTATTAGCAGATTTTTAATTTAAATTGGATTTTGTAATTATATACTACAAGGCTATATATTCATACAAGGTTTAATTTTTTCAGCAAATGAATTCCATTAATCCACTCAGTATGTCAAGTTTTTTCCTCAAGTTTCCATACAATTCCTTTGGGCAGTTTTTCTATTATCATAGATGCTTAGTGTTGCAGTTGTCAAAACTACAAATTTGTTTGTGGAGATCACAGTAAAAATGCCACTAAAAAAACCCTACAGAGTTGAGAAAAAGGTCTTAATCCCATCGTTCTTTTTCAAATCTATGTACACAAAATCAGCACCTCACCTCTTAAGTCCTAAATTTCAAGAAGTTCATGGAATAGATTATACCAGCAAGAATGAGACTTTATGTAGATAACCATGATTCAAATCTACTCTTACGAACTTGTAATTTAAATTGTGATTTAAATCAATTTGATTTAAGTCAAATCCAATCCACCCTACGTAACAGGGAACCTTTCTTAAAAATGCCATAAACATAATGTAGTCTTTGTATATTTATAATTTTTTTGTGGGAAAAGGGCACATGGTGGCACAACAAAACTGAAGTGAGATTTCTCAACACTTTGAAATCAAAATAATCTTATTCACTCTTACTTTAATAAGAAAATTTAATACTTAAGCTTTTAATAAGTATATAAACATCTGCATGTTAAAATTGACAGGACTGTACTTTCAACAATGACTTTCTAAAGTAGTCTTCACAAAAAGTATTCAATAACTATCTGGTGGTGTTTTACATGCACCTCAAATGTTGACATTTAAATATCCGAGTTCACAGGGCTTCTCAAAGCTGGTGACTTGATGTCCTTAATAAATGCAGTGTCTCTCATGACGAAAAATGTCTCAGGCACTCTAATTTTCAGCAGAAAAACAATATTACAGAACCCATATTATAGATGTTACTGAAACAATTACTATTTCCCAATCTTTTATGTCAAATGCAGCACAGCATATGTATCATTCAAGCCCATCTACTTTCACCTACACTAGTTCCAGTGAGGTCAGCAACATTATTTTGAATTGAATTGCAACAGACTGGCACCTATTCTTTCATACATCCCTACCAAATGACATTTTAATTACCTTAGATATCTATAACAGGTAACAGCATTCTTACAAGTGGAATAGCATGTCTGGTCATTGCTAGTGATCTTGCAAACATTAGAAGTCTTAGGCAGAAGTAACTCAAGGACAGGCCTTGGCTCAAACACCAGAATTCAACTTAAGGCCAAGCCAAGGAAAAGGGAATGAATCAAGCGTAACTGAACATTTCTGCATGGTCTTAAACCAGCCTCACTCATGCCTCAGAATAACCAAAATAGGAGCGAAGTTGGGAAACAAAAACCTCTTGGTTTTTGCCCGTAGAAACCAAGACTTTCCACCCCACAACAATAAACAGAGGAGGAAAGAAAGAATCTCGACCCACGGTGACAGCTTTTAATAACAAGGTACTGTAGGCGTGGCTGGCCAAGTGCAGATGGGCTGAGTCATCCCCCTTGGAGTTAACTTCGGGAACAAAGTCGGGCTTGGTGCCTGGATTCGAAAGAAACACACATTTGGAAGTCCTGGACTCCTCAGCCTCTTCCCATATGGAACCTTCTTCGCTGTCCAGAAAGGTCGCTAGGGTTCAGCGCCACTAACCCATAACAGAATTAAACTCTTTTTTGCCCCCCCCCCCGCCCCGAAGAAGGACGGGCGGGCGTGGGTCGCCCCGGTGACGGTCACTACCCCCACAACCAGCTTACTCGCTCGACGGCAGGCCTCTCTGCCCCCACCCGACTCACCCAATGGAGGCCGCAATAACAGCAGCAACAGCTGGGCGGCCCCACGCACCATCCCCCGCCGGTGGCCGGCGACAGAAGCTCCTCCTCCTCCTCCTCCTCGCTGCGGCTCCACAGGGAGCTTCAGGCCGCCACCCAAGCGAGGAAGGCCGATGGCGGGGGGCGGACTGCTACGGCGGAGGCCCCGACAAGGCGCAGGAAGGGGGGAGACAGCTGAGAAAGGACGCGGGTTACTTCCGGGGCCCCCGCTCGCTTAGCGCAGCCCTGACCGCCGCGGTTTGTTATTGTCGTCACTCTCTTGCTCCGCAATGCATGCCGGATAAGTCACAGGCCGGATAAGCAGAGGGGAGCATGCGAGGACGAGACGGCTAGAGCGGCGTCACCATCGGCTCAAAGCGGGCGGGGCAAAAGGCTCAAAGGAGAAGTGTCTCCGACCCATTATAATAAGCGGGTGTTTGTCGACCGCTGAGGGAGGTTTTTAAAAGCGTGAGCGAAGGGAATTTTTCTAAGTACGCAGTTTCTTAGGAAACTGTTTTGTTGGGCTTATGGTAGCTGCGCGTCTGGTTCCAAGATCGTGTAATGACTAACATGTAGTCAGTTTTGGTACGGTGGGTTTTTCAGGTATCCCTTTGTTTTTGCTTCCTTGTACAAACACACATACCTGTATTGTGCGCATTGTGCACAGTTTTATTTATTTGTGTAAAGTTGCTACGACTCCTCTGGTCACTAGTGTGGGATTGGGCATTAGGGTTGCTAGATCCAGGTTGGGAAACTCCTGGAGATTTGGGGATGGAGCCTGGGAAGGACCGGGACCTCAGTGGGATACACTGTCCTAGAATCCACCCTACAAAGCATCCATTTTCTGCAAGGGAGGTGGAATCTGTAGTCTGGAGATGAGCAGTAATTCCGAGGTCCCGCATAGAGGCTGGCATCCCTACGGCAATGTGGAAGCAGTAGGTATCTATAATGCACCTTCCGCACATGCAGAATAATGCACTTTCAATGCATTTTCAATCCACTTTGCAGCTGGATTTTACTGGATGGAATAGCAAAATCCACCTGCAAACAATTGTGAAAGCGGATTGAAAGTGCATTATTCCATGTGCGGGGAATCCTGTTTAAAGCTTTACTGAAATCCAGGTAAACCTCACTGACAGCATTCCCTCAGTCCAGTAAGCTTGTCACTCAATTAAAGAAGGAAGCAAAGTTGGTCTGGTAAGATCTATTGGGGACAAATCCATACTGACTTTCCCAGATCATCAACTTGTCCTCCAGGGGTTCGCAGATTGATCCCTGGCCTGTAGTTTCCTGAGACATCCCTTCTCCCTTTTTTGAAAATTGGGATAATGTTTTCCCTTCTCCAGTCTTGTGACATGTTTCCCATCCTTCAAGAGACATGTAAGATGATGGACAAAACTCTCTAGAAAGCTCTCTGCAAGCTTTCTTCAAAGTTTTGTGAGAACTCCTGGGTTCATACCACCTGGCCAGGGGCGGGGGGGGGGGGGGGGTTGTACTCATCCAGTACAGTCAGGTGCTTCTCAATTACTTTTCTGTCCATGTCACCCTGCAATTTGGATGCCATGCCTTGCCATTTCTAGATGCTCCTGTATTCAGGAAAAAAACTGAGGCAAATAGGCATGGAGTTTTCCTGCCCTTTCTTTTTCCTCTGTCAGAGTTTTTCCATTTTCACTCAACAGTGGGCCTATTGCCTTTTTATTTTGCATTTGCTCCTCGCTTATCTGAATATTTTCTTGTTCCAGCAAGCCTCCCTGGTCAGTATCAGCATACTGTGAGTTTTGGCCCCTCTGATGACTTACCTATAGTGTCTAGCAACCTGCAGATACTCTTCTCTATGGGTATGTCCTTACCTCCATTTCTTAAACATATTCTTTTTCTTTCTTAGCTCAACATAGAGTTCTCTGTTCATCCATATTGCCTTCTTGTATCCCCTACCACATTTCCTTCTTTTTAGATTAGTGATAGCTCAGCTTACAGGAGCTCTTCTTTTAGGAGGGCCCACACTTCACTCAGTGGCATACCACCAGAAAATGGTGCCTGGGGCAAATACTAAAACTTTGCCCCCAGACCCCCAAAATCATTCCCTCTCTCCAAAATAGCACCCCTACCTCTCCAAAGCAGTGGGTGGGCTAGAGAGTGAGGCAACAGATGAGAGAGCAAGGCAAGTGGGAGAGGGAAGCAGTGATAGAGCGAGGCAGTAAAAGAGGTAGGTGGCAGGAGGAACAGTGAGGTGGCAGGCGAGCGAGGCTGCAGACCGAGGTGGCAGGTGAAAGAGGAAGGGGGTAGGTGCTGGGGGATTTCAACGTCCATGTCGACACCGCCTCATGCACGGTGGCTGCGGACCTGGTGTCATCCATGGCGACGCTGGGCCTCTCCCTGGTAAATTCTGGCCCCACTCACGAGGCCGGTCACACACTGGATTTGGTCTTTGGGTCAGGGGTTGATGTGGTCCCTTATCCTCTATGCGACCAGGGGTGCCAGCGGGTCACAGCCACTTTCGCCCACAGAAGGCTTTCGGATGAGCATTGCACCGCCCAGCTTACCCGATCTAGGTGACGAGCGGGTTTATGCTCGCCAGCGAAGACTTATGGATCCTGATGGATTCCTGAATGCTCTGCGGGATCCTGGAACCACCGGCACTCTCGATGGCCTGGTAGGCGGACTGGAATGCCATGCTGATCTGCCAAAGAGGTTGTTGCTCCCGGCCTACTCGCGGGCCGTTCTCGGCTGGCTCCATTGGTATACGGAGGAGCTTCGCCCGTTTGAAGCGGCTGGGGCGGCTTGAGCGAGTGCCGAAGTCACCGTTGGCGAACTGCTTGAACATCTTATGGGACGCTTATGAGAAGACCTACGAGACGGCGAGGAGAGAACTTTCTTCTCCCTCCTGCGCTCGGCGTCTGCTAGCTGCGCCCAGCACAACTGTTTTTACGCATTATTAGATCCATTACCTCTCTTTATCAGAGGGTTCAAAAGCGATCAGGTGGCTGTGCTTTAGCGAAGCTACTTCCGCAAACTACTAGAATGGTAGGTAGCTCCGCCGGAACCTTCCTGCCACCTTGGAGACAATTGGTGAACTGGAGGCTCCCTTGCCGTGGCACCAATGACTTGGCTGGTGCCATATCCGAGGACGATGTTGACAGAGCCCTAGCTGCTGTTAGGGCTTCTCCTCTGGATCCGTGCCCCTCCTGGCTTATTGGAAGCATGTAGGAATTACGACCCCACCTGTTGGCTATTATTAATTGCTCCCTTGAGCAAGGAGGTTTGTCCGGGTGGGTTGAAGGGAGAACGGTGGTCCGCCCACTCTTAAAAAGACCCGTTACGTTTAGATCCTGAAGTGATCCGACCAATTACCGCCCCGTTTACAGATCTTTCCACAGACAGGAAGGTGGTTGAGAGAGTGATGTTGAAGCAGCTTCAGGGTTTTCTGGAGGGACGCATCGACCTTTGATCCCCTTCAGTCCGGCTTCCGTGCTGGGCATGGAAGACGGGGAACCATTTCTGGTAAACTGTCACAGATACGCTCCATTTTGGCCGAGGCGTTGGGCGCTTTACTGGTGACTTGTTCAGAATCCTCACCGCAGCGTTTGATGTGATGGAATACGATCTTTTTTTGACCCACCCCGCCACAGCGTTTCCAGGGTGCGAAATTTTGTCAACAATGGATTTACCTCGTTTTCTCCGGGACCGGAGTCCAGCTGAAGTGTAGTGCGGGGACCGAGCTTCCAGGTGCACCACTCTATTGCGGTGTGTGCCTCAGGGAAGGCGCTTCTGTCATCCCGCTGTTGGCATCTATATGCGAGCCCTTGCTCCGGCTTCGTACGGAGCTTTGGCTTAGAGTGCCGTGGTATGCGGTACCCAGCTCATTCACAGTCGAATGGAGGAGCAGGCGCCGCCCCTACAGCTCTACAGCATTGTTTGGAAGCGGTTGCTGGTTAGTTGATGCAGAGTGAGTTAAAACTGAATCCGAAGGCGGAAGTCCTTTAGCTAGGTCGCAGGGCGGGAGGGTTTCCAGCCGCTGCCGGTGTGGGAGGGCGCCTCATTGGCACCGGCCCCCTCAGTTCGCGGCCTGGGAGTCCTGGATTCGTCTACTTTCTATGGAGACCAATTTGTATGTAACCCGGGTTGCGTTTTTCCATCTTACGCCAGGCCCGGCGGCTGGCCCCCTCCCTCTCCCAGGCGGATCTGGCCACAGTGATTCTATTACAGCGGTCACCTCCAGGTTGAACTGGCGCAGCTTCATCTCTGGCGGACCTACCAGCGAGACTGATCCGGTGAAACTGGTCAAGCGTGCGGCGGCATAGATCTTTGCTCACGGGTGGTGCCTCTGAGAGATCACATGCGCCCGTGCTGCACCGTCTGCACTGGCTCCCCAGTTGAATTCCGAATGGTCTTCAAAGGTATTGGTGTTAACAACAGACCTTACGCGGTCTGGGACATTTTGCGGGACCGTCTGACCCCATATGTCCCGCGTCGGTCTCTGCGTTCCGACGGAGGCCAATCTACAGGAGATCCCATACCCCTCTATGAGTAGGCTAGCCTCCACTGGGGTGGAGACTACGGCCCACAGCCCCTGCCTGATGGAATACTCTTCCTCCAGCTGTCAGACCCTGCGGGACCTACAAAGAGTTCCGCAGACCTGCAAGACTAGGTTATTCCGCCGGGCTTTTGGGGAGGCCTGACTTGCTGATAGGTGCCCATTAACATTTAACAACTGAGATCCGCTGTCCCCATCTTAGGGGAGTTGGGAAGCTAATAGCTGAACGCATAAATCTGTTTTGAAATTGTTTCTGAATTGGGAGCGCTGTTTTTAACTGATGAATTTTTAGTATTTTATTTGTTACCCACTTGTTTGTATTGTGATTGCTTGAACCGCCCTGAATAGCCCTCTGAAGGGCGGTGTAAAAGTGGGGTAGTAAGTAATAATAAATATACTCCACCACATGACTGCGTTGGGTAGCGCCTGAGTCATAAGACCACCCCGCCTGCCCGCCCACCCGATGATACACCCTTTTCATGCTCTTTTTCCTTTCATGCTCCTTTTCCGCCAACCCGATGATACATGCCTTTTCATGCTCCTTTTCCTTCTAACATTGACATTGGGTGACGGAACATTAATAATTTTCTGACTAATTTCTTTGCATTGATAGTAGAACATATGATCCAACAGCCTTATGACACACCAGAAGCCAGGATTTTTTTTTCCAGACAGGGAAATTCACATGTGGTTGGAAATAGGATGATGAAATCTGTACACTGTGAAGAGAAGTCTGGAACATACTGTGCATTTGACAGACCACAACAGAATCACAAGGATTTGACTAGGGTTGGCTTCCGATGAAGAAACTGGTAGAGCTCACCCATTTAGGCCTCATTTTTGTACTGTTTACTATTAGCGATATGCAAACAAAGATGTTTTGTTGGTTTGTTTAATGGCTTGATTTATTTTCTGGCTCATTTCATCAGTTAAACACAAGAAAAAAACCAAATTGGGTACAGTGTAAGAATGTCAACAATAAGTACCACTGTACCGTGGCTGCTTTAAATCTACTACAGAGAATAAACTCAAGTGAAAGTGATTTAAATACCAAAAAGTGCAAATAAGTGTGCAATGATGAATGATGTGCACAATATAGCACAAATAACAAACAGTGCTAATCACAACTCTCATAACCAGGGTCCACACAGTTCACATCACAGATAGATATAGTTCATAATAAATATTGGTACACATAGAGGATCAAGGCAACCAAGCCATAGCGAACAGCATAAATATTATCTTCATAGGATTAGCCAGTAGTCAGAACTCTCAAGTAGACTTTCCTGGTCGGTTGGCAACAAGAACTTGATCCACAGTAAGGTCACATTTTCAGACCAGTACAAGCAGCTCTGTAGATTGTGCAGGAGTAGTATAAGCATAGAGAAAAGCTGCAAGATAAGGTTGACAGAGTTGGTAATCTGCATTTATATTCACATCAAGAAGAGTTCACTAAGAGGTACAGTGGAACCTCGGTTTTCGTTGGTAATCCGTCCGAAAAGAATCGATGAAAACCGAAACCAATGAAAATCGGGGCAAACTTTTCCATAGGAATCAATGTAAATCCAATTAATCCGTTCTAGCCACTCAAAAAAACATACCAAAAGCACATTTTTGGTGAATAAACATTGTGTTTAATGCTGAAAACAGTAACAAACAATAACACTAGGACCAGCGTCAGAGCCAGTGGACCAATGTCGCACCAGAAAGCCGTCCAAAGAGATCTGTTTCTGACTCCTCTTTAAGGTTTGTCTGAAATGGGGCAAGACATTGTCATTAAACAAGTTGCAGGCACGGCCTGCGACAGCTTTGTCCGGGTGATTTTTCTCCACAAACTCCTGCACCTTACTACAGATCAATGAAAACCGAGACAAATTTTTCACTGAAAAATCGATGAAAACTGAAACCGATGAAATCCGAAGGCAATGAAAACTGAGGTTCCACTGTATAATGAGGACCTATCTATCTAGAACAGGGGTAGGGAACCTGCGGCTCAAGAGCCACATGTGGCTCTTCTACCCTTGCACTGCGGCTCCACGAGCTGAGCCACCGACTTCATCCTTTCCTGCCCTGCAGGAAGCAGGGTGGGCGCACCAACTGCCCACGGACGGCTGGGCCGCGCCGCAGGCTTCCCCTCTCGCCCGCCCTGTTGGAGTGGGGCGGGCGCTTTCCTGGCGGACGGCGAGGCCAAGCAGCCGACTTCATCCTTGCCCACCCTGCAGGCGGGCAGGGCGGGCACATCCATGCGCTTCTCAGAATGAGTGGAGTAAAAGGTTAAAAAAACCAATATATACAGTGTTATCTTTATTTTAAATGTCAAAAATTATTTGCGGCTCCAAGTGTTTTCTTTTCCTGTGGAAAACAGGTCCAAATGGCTCTTTGAGTGTTAAAGGTTCCCTACCCCTGATCTAGAACATAATTATCCTGCCCTTCCTCCAAAAAGTTCAAGGAAGATGTGGCTCTTGCCCTCCTCGGCTGCTGAGGCCTGATCCTTCCCGCCTTCCCTTACCTGGTGTTGTCTGACCTGTGCTTTGCCTCAGGTGGCTGGCTGGGGGTCCTAGGAGCTTGCGCACCCACAGTTTGTCTGAGACCTGGCTGTCCCTAGCAACACAACCTCCTTGCCAGTTCTTCCGCAGCCTCCTCCCCTCCACCTGTCCTTGTCCCTCACTCTCTGCTTCTCCTACCCTGTTTCCCCTAATATAAGACATCCCCGAAAAATAAGACGTAGAAGAGGTTTTGCTGAAGTGCGAAATATAAGGCATCCCCTGAAAGTAAGACAGAGCAAAGTTTTTGTTTGGAAGCATGCCCGACGAGCAGAACACAGGAAAAATAAGACATCCCCTGAAAATAAGACATAGCACATCTTTGGGAGCAAAAATTAATATAAGACACTGTCTTGTATTCGGGGAAACACGGTAACAACTTCACTTATCTTTGCACTCCACCTCCTCTCTTTTCCATTATACTCCACAACCACCTCCTCCCTGCCTCTTCTCTTCCCTTAAATCTTCTTCCTCCCTCCTTCCCCCCAATCGCTGGCCTCTGATTCCCCCTGCCCTCTCCCAACCACCCAGGCCTGTCCTTGCCTGGGATTGGCTGGCCACTCCCAGATCCCATCCCCTGTTTGGCTGGCTGAGCGGAGACTCGCTGGGCTGCAGGCTGCCTCTCCTGGAACTGCCAATGTCACTTAGGGTGGTCCTGGCAGCTGCTGGCCCTTCCCAAGGGCCTCAGGCAAGTGAGGCTATGGGACCATGCTTACCAGCTTCCTGGTGCTCGTCTGCACCTCCATCATTGACCCTGGCTTACCCGGGTTCTTGTCGGGCATCCCACGGCTCTGCCCCCAGGCCAAACCATGCGTCCCAGCTTCATCCGGGCGAGCCGGCTCTGCTGCCCTGCTCTTTGGCCGGCTGGGGCCTTTCCCCCTGGCAAGTTGCGAGTGTTGTGGGTGGGGAGACATTCAGGGAAGGAGGATCCCCTGACTCTGGACCGAAGAGTACATGGAACTCTCTTCCTATAGTAAGAAATTCACAAAGCCTTCTTTTCTTTGGAGACATACAATATGTACTTCCATACATACAGTGAGAAACACATAACACATTCTCTCATGTGTCTTGAAATATTGTAAATCCTCTTTCCTTGTAAACATGAAAATATTTAAAAATATATACAAATATTTCACTCTGGTGCCACCATACAAAAACCTTTGCCATTGGTAAATATGGATACATCTATTTCACATTGTTCTCTCATGGAACACTTCTATCCTTGTAGATTTCATCAGATGCTGAAAAAAATGTATTGTAAACAGAAACTTATCCTCTGAAATCAAGGGGAAATTATGGAAAAATAAATCAGGCCAGAAATGTAGTGAATTGTTGAAAACTGATGAAATGACAAGCCACTGTATCCTGGCTAATAATTTAACAACCGGTCCCCCCTCGCGCCCCCCTCGCCACCCACTTATTTGCTGCGGAGGAATTTCTTGTGGAGATGGAGGAGGCAACGGGGCCTTGCTGCCGCTGCTCTGAAAGCCCCCTCATTCCTCTGGGAGAGAGGGTGACAGGGCTTTTAGCTCCTCAGAGCAGCCGGGCAGCAAGGCACCCGGCTATTCTGGGACTCTGAAAACCCCCTCGCTCCCCATCCAGAGACGTTTCTGGGGAAAATGCACCCGGGGCAACAACTGCCCGGACGGCCCCTGCCACCCCCCCATGCCCCACTTACCTCAATGGCAAGGCAAGTGGGCAAGTCAGTGGCAAGGTAAGTGGGGCGTGGGGGGGAGCTGGTACCGGCAAGAAGTTCAGGAGGCCATGGCTTAGCGCCTGAGCCACCCGCTGCCGAGCCACAGCCTGCACCTGCCTCCCCATGCCAACCCATCTTGGACAAGCTAAGTTGGCACGGGGGAGAAGAGGTATGGGGGCAGTTTTGCAGGGGGCCCCCACAGGTAACATCTTCTCCTCCCCCACACTGACCCAGCTCAGACGAACCAAGTTGGTGCAGGGGAGGCGTGGAAGGGGGTTCAAAATCACACCATCTCCTCTCCCACGTGGACCCAGCTCGGATGAACTGGGGCGGCACGGGGAAGCGTGGAGGAAGCAAAATTGCCCCCACACCCCTCCTCCCCCACGCCAACACAACCAGTTCACCGAACTCAACCAAAAATTAGGTATAGGTTCTGTCGAACCGGTGCAAACCAGCTGAATCCTACCACTGCTTGTGTGATTGGTCTATGTGCCATCTTGTGTGATTTTATGAAAGCATTGGGAGCTGGGAGCTGAGTGGCTTTCAGGTCTGTATATATTAGACCAGGTGTCTTCTATTCCATGGATTTTGCGAGTATGTGTGCATATATAAAAAGAGGGATTCTGCACATGGGTGGTTTGACCTTTCTGGGGCCTTTTTTCCCCTTCAGATCTTTTTTCAGGCCTGCTCACCTTCTATGTTTTGAGTGTTCATCTCAATTGGAATGGACAGCATTTTCTGTGAACTGCGCTCTCTAACTCTCTGGGCTTCATCTCTAACGAGGTTGACATCACAAATCTACCTGACAACTCCTGAGGGTAGCCACTGTGCCTGCTTATATTCTACCAGAATAGGATGATCAAGGCATCACCTGTGCTTTCACAGATCTTGTCTTCTGGTTGGCTTATAATGTCTTAACAATGAGAAAGAGGAATGTGTTTCCAGGCTTTTGTTACAGAAGCAATAATGATAATGATAATAATAATAATAATAATAATAATAATAATAATAATAATAATAATAATAATAATAATAATAATAATAATAATAATAATAATAATAAATACAGTGTGGGGTAGAGGATAGAGTATCTGAGTAGGATGTGGGAGGCCCAGGTTTAAATCCCCACTCTGCTATGGTAGCTTGCCAGGCAACCTGGGATCACTTACACAAACTCATCTTAACATGCCTCACAGGATACTTGTGAAGATAAAATGGAGGAAAAGATAACAGTATAAGCCATGGCTCCCCATTGAAGAGAATGTCAGAGTATAAATGAAATAAATAAGTCAAGAGTATGATTAAAGAGCTTCCAGGGGAAGTGTGGTTGTTATTGGGAAAGGAGGACATAAACCAACATGCATGAGTCTATGTTGTTTGTTCTTGTGATAGGTCAAAGTGAGCTATTTCCCCTCCCTTATCATCCTCAGTGCCATCAGTACATACATTTTATACAAGCTGTCCATGGTTTTGGGTCTATGTGTTTTCTGCATGTCTGTGAAGCAATTGTCAACCAGTTCTCTGGCAGTAAACAAACACCCAGGGAGCTTACAATGGATTTCTGGGTGGAATTTATTTGTCTGTTTTGCAAGTGCCAAATGAAGTCTGTTTGCCGACACAATCAACAGAAGCAGTCATGGCCCTGGCAATCATGCTTTTGCACGGTTTTTACAGCTGCTTTCCACAAATTACTGTTTTATCTCATTGTTTTCTATTTATTCAATGTTCTATTCTGTACAAGCAGGAAATGTCTTTAAAAAGAGGAGGGAAATCCATTTTATTCTTCAAGAGCAGCTGACCAGATAACATCACATTTCTAGACACTCTTTTGCACTGGGAAAAGGGAGGGGCTGAAGAAGTGATTGATGTGGAGTTTCAAATACGCCTGGATAACATCAGATTTTCCTAGACTGCACAATTGTCTTACTTGCTTGTGGTAATAAGTAATGAGTTGTGACTTGTATTAAAGGTCTGTTCTGGCTGGACCCTAAAGACCTTGAAAACTTGCAAAAACACATATAGGTCCTTTCCGCACAGCAAATGTAAAGCGGGTTGCAGCTGGGATAAATTAATCTGGCATGGCCCCAGGCCATTCCCATGGCTGGCCATCCTGCAGCCAGCGAGTTAATTGGCCAGGGCGCGCACCTTTGCACAAAGGTGCATATTATTATTTTTTTAATTTACCTTCCACAGATGCGTTGCTATGAAGGAATGCATGAGTGAACCCCCACAGTCATGCTGTCTGACGTCATGACCCTTTATGGCAACCCAGATGAGCACCGGGATTTTTTTTTAAGTAACGCACATCCGAATAAAGCTCCTCCCTGTCCAGCTGTTCACTCAGAAGTGGCTGCAACCCGGGATTTTAAAAAAGAATCACGGATAGTCCGATTCTTGAATAATCCATTTGGGGGGAAATAACACGGGGCAGACTCACTTTAGGGGTGGGATCCATGTGAAGTTCCCCTCTAGAATGTGCTTTTTTACCGTTGTTATCCCAATATGGCTCTGGAGTCAGTTTTGACAATAATTGCTTAAATTGTATTAGAAATCATGCATTCTTTTTCCAGATGTTTAACACTGGATCTGTGGCCCACTGAATGAGGAGACTTACTCTGGAAGAGAATGTCTAATGAAGTTGGCCAAATCTGAAAATACTTAAATCTGGTGACTGGTTCTATGAATGGACAAGACAGATTTGTCTACAAACCTAGACACCAAATACACCAAATTTACACCAAATATGCATATTGTTCTTCATTCTTGGACTTGGAACAGTTCCTAGAACGTTCCTGTCCTGTGTTTATAGTAAATCAGTTTGCAGCAGGAATCCCAAACCTGCTCATGCAACGAGGTTCACACTCCAGGTTGCTCTGATTCTAAACTCACACTGATGGTGGCAGAAATATCTGTTTCTTCAATAGAGATTTCACCCACACTCAAATACTACATGGCACGTGTAGTATTGTGGCACAGCCTGTGCTATTGATGGAATGTGATTGATTGACATACCCTATGAAAACAACACTTCCTCTCTTCACTCATGTGCTATTCTGGATGACTCAGGTTAGACCTGATTCAGATGTAGGCATGTACTTAAGCCCTAAGCATCTAATTAGCTGTACTATATCAGATCATTTAATTCCTGGCAAGAGCTGTACCTCAACAATATTTTTCGATTCATTGTGGGTCTAGTATTCAAATTACACTATTAGAGAATTTTTGCTTCTAGTTCATTTTAACATGTTAACTACCGTATATACCGGCGTATAAGACGACTGGGCATATAAGACGACCCCCCCACTTTTCCAGTTAAAATATAGAGTACCACCCGCTCAGTACCACCCGCTCAGTACCTGGCGTATAAGACGACCCCAGACTTTACAGATGATTTTCCAGGGTTCAAAAGTAGTCTTATACGCCAGTATATACAGTATTTTACAATATTTAACATTGACAAACTCAATACATTTTTTACCATACGTTAATGCTACATAGATAATTAAAGATATCAATTATGACTCTATAAAAATATCTTACCCAAAGATAAACCAGGTCACAAGCAAGGAGCCCCATTTAGAATTAGTTCAATTCAGTTTCCATATTTATATGTTTTAAAATTGTTTCCTAATAAAATCTAGCTGTCCCACTTGATAAGGGTGCGCATTCATGTGGCTAATGATCTTATAACACCATACAAAGTTATTGGTAGTTGAATATCTTCTTACAATATAGAAAACTGTTAGTTCTTGATAGTTTTTATCTTAAAGTCTATTTCAAAATAGTGATTACAAGTTTCTCATGCACATGACTGTCCGTTTGCCCTCAACCAATACACCCCATCTTTGAACAATACAGTTGAATGATATGTTATTAGTGCTACATAATTTGCTATTGATGTGGATTAGACTATTTCTAATCAACCAAATTAATTCCTTTTTTCTTGCCCTTCTGCAAGGCTATTCTGTTCTGGATCTCTTTTGGTACACTTTGTGGAGAGGCCATGCCCCTTTTTTCCCAATGTGCAGAAACATTCTCCAGGATGCTTTTGGTCAAGTCCAGCAACTGTTCTCCTATATTCTTGGCCATGTCAACCATAACCATGATAGTAGTTTCAATGCTGTCGTTGTGCAATTTAGTGTTGGATGTTGCCTAAATGCAGTTCTGCATTCTCCCTTTAAATGCTGAAAAATGAGTTTAATGTTTCTGGGAAATCTGACCACATGGCCTTTGCAATGCTTTTCACTCTTTTGGGAAACGAAGATGCTATACCACAATCAGTAACATCCTAAAATATCCACTTCCTATGTTGAAAATACCTGCATTCACCTGACGAAGAGATTTTTCAACTGTAGGGAAAAGAATCTGGGAAAAGACTGAGCTTTTCCACTCACTTTTGGTACTTAAATAAATCCAGTTTGAAGAGGAAATATGGAGAATGTACTTGTTTGTGTTATTTCTCACTGAAGCTCAAGGAAGATTACAGTGTAGATCCATACAGTCTATAGTAGGGCATCCAATAAACAATGTAATAGGATTAGGAGTGTGGAAATTAAAAGCAGTGAAGGATAATACATACTTGAAGCTATGTACACTGTTCTAAGTTATTTTGGTTGAGCCTAATGAAAAGTATTATGTAGCTGTTGTGTTTGAATTTTGCTTTATACTAATGCAGTTTCATGCAACCTCTTTCTATTTGAGAAGATGCATTTCTCACTGTGCTTATATGGGAGTGATGGTGAACATATGGCACGGGTGCCAAAGGTGGCACTCAGAGCCCTCTCTGTGGGCACGCACACATAGAATTAGTCATGTGAGGGTGGAAAATCACCTCCCCCACATACACTCATCTAGGCTGGCCTGGGCCACTGAGCACGACATGTAAGCACTGCAGTGAGCAGGGAAGACTCGGCTCGTGGGCCTAGTGCCTGTGCTCCGGGTGGCTGCTGCCCCGGGGGGAGGGGCGCAGAGGGGCCAGAGATGCCAGAGAGGCACAGAGCGGTGCGCATGGGACTTGCTGGGTCCTACAGCAGGCTGGCCCCTGCTCGAGCGGTGGGGCGGAGGAAGAGAGAGCCAACCATTTTTTCTAAACTAAAACTTCAGTATTCAAGTTAAATTGCCGGGTTGGCACTTTGCCATAAATTAGTGGGCTTTGGGTTGCAATTTGGGCACTCGATCTCAAAAAGGTTTGCCATCACTGTTATATGGTAACAGTGAAGTGTAATACCTAAAACCACCACTAGAGGATGCTTCAAACCATAACTTTCATTCTGAATTTTACTAGTTTTCCTCAGCCATTTATGTAAAGAATTGATTCATGTTAAAATTTAGGCACCAAGATATGTTCAACATTTTTGAAATGAAAGACACTCTACCACAATAAAACCTCATTATTAACATGGTGTTTTTGAAGCAAATTCAACTGAAATCAGTAACTTATGTATGCAATAACATAAATATTTTTAATTGTTCGATAAAAGTTGTGTGTTCCTTTCTCTAGTATAGAGAAATAACTTCATGTTATAGTATAGAGAAATAACTTCACATTATTTTAAACAGAAACCATGAGAAATCTTGACTATGTTTTAGGAGAAATCTGTTCCAGTCAGAATTAAAAATGTGTAATTCCGGACCAACTTTTTCAGAACAAGTTTGTTTGTAGTAAACTGCAATACTACTGTGTTGAACTGAAACCTGGTTTTGCCTTACTACCTGAATATCTAGTTACCTTGGTCAGTTTCAGCTACACTGAAACTGCTCATAGAAATATGAACTGTATCTTAAGCATAGTAACACAGCACAATGTACAGCCTTTAAAGTGAATGGACTAATACACTAAGAGAAAATATGTAAATACTTCCCCAAATACTTGGGAGACAAAATCAAAAGTGACTAAATATCAATGTTTCATCCACGCTAACATGTAAAATATTTTTAAAACCTATATTCTGACTTGATTTGCTGGAGACAACACCAGAGTTCCTCAAGTGATTTCTACCACTGAAGTTTACTTGCTGTTTTTTTGGTGCACATAAATCACCAGTAGTTTCCTGAGTCAGGCTGCAATATTGTGCAGAATGTATTGTCGAAGGCTTTCACAGCCAGATTCAACTGGTTATTGTGGGTTTTCCGGGCTGTGTGGCTGTGGTCTGGACACTGTGTGTAACAGACTTCCCTCTGTGATACACCTCTGAAGATGCCATTCACAGATGCAGGTGAAACATTAGGAACAAGATCTACCACACACCCAGGAAAAACCACCGCAACTAATTGTGCAGAATGCTTGACTCATATTGGAGAGTAAATAGCTGACTTTACAAAGCACACAGATATCAGTTAAAGAAAGGCAAAAACCATAGTATATTATTCACCACTATAAAATTAAAAATGTGGAAACGTTTGATTAGCCCTTACTCGGATATGTATCGCTGAAGGGCAACTTATGTCATCGAGGCAAACCTGTTAAAATGAGAAAATAAGCAATGTGGGATCATTTTCCATCTGAGGACTTTTATGAGGATTGCTAGAGAGATTTCAAGAGTTGTCCATACATGCTGTATTCATGTAGAGCTGATAAGGCAACTGACATTTCCAACAGAGAACGCGAGAGAGCATTGTGTATCTCATTCATGCACCTCACTTCAAGTGAAATGCATGAGTCATACTTCTGCATATTAGGCTGGAAGCATGAAAAGATTTTTTGTTTCCAGTTCTCTCTCTTTAGATCCTTAATTAAGTCCATGGATACCAATTCAACTGCAAGATTACCCTTTTTACTCTTCACCTGTGGCCATTTTCTCAAGTAGGCCCCTACCAGAAGTGTGCCCTTTTTGTTCGAAAATCTTTTTTTCTGCATTGCAGCACCTCTTTAAAACATATTTCTTCAACGCAGCTTTTTTCATTTACTTTCCTTTTTCCTTCCCTTCCCTTTAAAAGAGATGGTTGCCCATGGGCAAGTCCTATTTACTTTTAATGTTTATAAGTCCTCAGCAATGCTAGGCATCTTATAAATGCACATTATACCTGTACCAGCTATGCATCTGTAACCCCCATGCCCAGAATGGGTTGAACCTGTAAGGTGGTGGAGACTCAGAGCAGCAGAAAGGCTGCAGAGCTCTTTGGAGAAGACAAGGCTACCAGACTCGGACCTTGATTTCTATAAGCCCTTAACACCTTGTTAAGGGTTTCTTTTTGTGGTTGTAATGGGTGAGAGTTCTCCTGGAAACCTTCATCATGTTGCATCCTGTTCATCAAGCCCTTGGAGTCTTCAGGAGCCAACCCACTTGCAAAGAAGAATTGGACTTGGCAGTATCAGTAGACTGTAACTAGAAGGACTTGAAATGCAACCTGAACAGGACCTTGAATTGCAATGTTAAATGTTGATGTTTAATGTTATTTGTAAAGAGAAGTAAACTGTTTTGTTTAAATTTGGTTCTTTGCAACTCCTTCCAAGTACTGCCCCACAGAACCCACAAGCTGAGGTTACACATCCTCCAAGTATGTTTCCAATGATGTTCTTATTTAGTTATGAGTGGCACTTTCAAATACTTGTAAGAGGCATATAATTCCCCCCTGACCCCTAATTTATGTTTGCCTTCCCTGAAAGCGCCCATGGCCTCTCCCCTTTTCCTACATCCTTTTCGCCTTTCCACCCAGCAGCCGATCTATCTTTATCTGCCCCCCCCTTTCAGGTTTCTCTCCCCCACCCACACAGCCTTCATCTAGAAAAACTACATTCCAGTTTTGTCGTTCCAGCCACTGGGTCAGGCTCACTTGCATGACAGGGAACCCTCAAGGACCTGTGGAGAGGGCACCTCACTTTTTCCTTATCTTCCTTTCCCCATTATTTTCCCTTTCCCTCTTCCTGGCAACCCCCATATCCTCTTTTCTTTCATTATCTCCTTCTCTCCTTCTCAGCCATTCACTAACCTACTTTTTCTCTGTCCTGCCTCCCATCTTCAGCTATATTATTTATTTATATGTAGACTCCATGTTTATCCACTGGGGCGACCCAAACAACTTACATTGTTTTTATCTCCTCCTTTCTATCATCACAAGAACTCTGTGAAGTTGGTTCGACTGAAAGTATATGAATGGTCTAGAATCATCCAAGGTTTTCAAGGCAAGAGACTACCAGAGGTGGATTGTCATTGCCTTTCTCTTTATAACTGTGCTGTTATTCCTTGGTGGTAGAATCATAGAGTTGGAAGGACCATACAAGCCATTTAGTCCAATTTTCCTGCTCAATACAGGATCAGCCTAAAGCATCCCTAATAAGTATGAGTTCAGCTGCTGCTTGAAAACTGCCAGAGAGTGGGAGCTCACCTCTTTTGGTCTCCCATCTAAGTACTAACCAGGGCTAACCTTCTTAGCTTTTGAGATCTGGTGAGAACTGGCTCACCTGGGCCATCCAAATCAAGGCTCTTTCTCTTTAGCACAGCTGTATTCACTGTGTCAAATATTTTAATTCAATCAGGGATCTTGCAACAAGGACTTGTGGAAAGGAGGGTATCTCATTTCCCCACCCTGTATTATTTTATCTTTCCCTGTCCAGAAAGCCCCCATAGCCTCTCCCCTTTTCCTTTCCACCCAACAGCCAACCTACCTTTATCTGCCTGCCCATCTACAGTGTCTATCCTCTCCTCCTGCACCCAGCAGCTTGTGTCTGTGAAAAATATGACCCAATTGTATAGTGCTGGCTGCTGGGCCAGGCACACTTCTGTGGTTAAGAATCCACAAGGACTTGTGTCACCTTTTTGCCTCCCCACTCTTTCTGTCCTCCTGGCAATATCCATTTCTTCACCCCTTTCCCAGACTTATTGTCTCCTTCTCACCCATTCACTAACTTTTCTGCCTCCCATCTTCAGTTATATTTATTAACTTCATTTGTATCCTGCTTTTCTCCACAATGGGGACTGATAGGCACAGGGCAATAGCCCTGCCCTTGAGGCAAAAGCCGGTTACCAATAACCATCCAAAAGCTTCTTCAGTGTTCAGAGTTTTATTTATTAGTGTTCTTTCAGCTGGGAACTCTTCTCTGTTAGCAGGGAGGTTCAAAGGGGCTGTTGTTTGTGTAACAAAATTGATACCCTCTTACAATCATCCCTCCTTGTCTTTTGCCCATTGGCTGGGTCAAACTGCCCATCACGTTACCAATTCTTCTTCCCTCCCTAAAGCCCACCTTGCTTTCTACAATTGGGCATATATTCTTTATGTCATCCTGCCCCGTTCAGAGATTTTGGTTGCTATATCAACGCCTCTATGCCACCCTTATCAAATGTTTTCTGAGCTTCTGCTTTCTTATCTCTACTGAGGGGCCCTGTTTTCCCAAACCTTTTGAAAAGCTCAGGCTGTTTCCACACGGCCACGAGTGGGGTTGGGTCGGCGTACACGACACCGACCCAACCCCCCCTGGGACCGTTTGCACAAACGGTCCCAGAAACAACTGGGAAGACGGTGCTGTGGAGCGCCGTCACCCGGTCGACCTACTGTCACGGTGGCCATCCGGCGTGTCTCCGAGGCCTGGGGACACGCTGGACGGCCGCAGCGACGGTAGGCCGACAATTAAAAGGGGGGAGGGAAGGCACCTTCGAGCCGCTGCCATTCGCATGGCAGCGGCTCGAAGCTGCCATTTCCCGTAAACCTCGCTTGGGAAGCGAGGTCGGAAAACGGTGGCTTTGCGCCACTCGGGAGGTGCGAGGGCAGCGCGGCTGTGCAGCAGCTGCGCCCCCCGTGCGAACAGCTCCCTGGGGACGGCGTTTTTGCCATCCCCAGGGCGCTGTTTCTGGCCCGTGCGGAAAGGGCCTCAGTGTCAGGTTGCCCCATGAGTTTCGTTTCTTCCAACTAAAGTAAGTTTCTGAAGTGCTTGGTGCCGCCAGCAGCCAGGCCTAAGTAAGTCATGCAAATTAGGTGGTAGCAACATCCAGTGGTTCCTGGCCCTGACGAGTCTTCCCTCAAAGGTAAAAAAAGCCCTAGAAGGGGCCTGCCTTTCCCCTGCCTTTTACTGAAAGCAAGCAAACCTGGAATGTTGACAAAACTGTTGTGGTTGGCCACCCATTTCATAAAGTTACAGCCATCCTTTTCACCTTGGGGTGGGGAGTGCTTTTTACCCACAGTGCCTTTAAAAAAGAAGAAGAATTCATATGTTTTTCAGTTTTGCAGGATTTTTCCCAGTCCACTGTCTGGATTCAAGTATCCTTATATTTAGCTGGGTTGAGAATAACTTGTGATTGACAAGGCAGATTGTCTGGACAGTTTCATAGCCAGGAGACATCCAGCAAATCTGACCTCTCTAGACCTAGACATCCTGGTGTTGTATTTGTTTGCAGGAAAAAATACCCAATCTCTGTCCACAGCTGAATAACCAGACAACTACTAAACTGCTGTGTGGGAAGGTGTTTTTGTTGCTCTTAACAGCTTGACTCACAGAGCAGTGAGGGTCAGCTTCAGCTCCGACCCTGTTGTAGGGAATGATCACAATTGCTTAGCATCGAATTCAGTAGGGAGAGGATGACTAAGTTTGCTGTTGCTGGGTAGGCACAGCTTCTTCCTTCAAATGATTTATAGTAAAAGCACAAAGCAATAAAAAGTTTGCTTGCTTCAACGGATCGCTCTTCTTAATGCTATGAGAATGTCCACATACACACTTTCTCAAATGACAGCTAATGACATGGTAGCTTTTTATAAACAAACATCGAACGTGTATGACCTCTTGGAAACTCCCCACACCTGTGTAGTTCATTGGAAGTTATTAATCCCATCTTTTATCATGCTCTTGCCCAGTCTCTCTGACGCAGTTCGTAAGGGGATGTTATTCACTGTTCTTAGAGCAGGAAAATGTAATATGATGAACTCTTGGCCAGAGCACTTTAAAAGAATAAATTACACTTTGTTTGGAAAATGAATGAGAGTGCTTCTGAAGCTCACCAGGCTACTGAAATATGAACATGTTTGGTCATCAAGGAGATGAATGAATGAATAATGCATGAGCTCATTTGGCTGGGACACGTGTCAGCTGCGTTTCCAGTTCAAGAGGGATTTATTAAAATGGGGATTGGCTCCTCTCCTCTTTTCTCATTGCCACACTGTTTATGACTCATATGTCTTTCATGGAAGCTCTATTCCTTTGGAGCCTATGCTTTTTATTTTTCGAGAGGCAGTTGTTCTGAAAAGATGTAATTATTGTAAACATCACCATGTGACATGGCAAGGTTGATGGGCAGGTTACATAGTAAAGAAGTGTGGGATTAGTTCAACTATACATGAGCAACATCGCCCATTTCGAAGCAGTAATGGTGGGTGATAAAATTTACTCCATATTTATTCCTTATCTCAGTACTATTTAGTGGAACTTTTGTCATAATTAAGGGGCTTTCTCAACTCTGTGCCTCAGGGTGACTTAAGGGAACTCTGTGTATCCCTTGGGAGCCTGTTTGCTAAGCTCTTATCCAAATAATATTGCCCACATCCTCTCTGATTGTATGTATTTTTTTTTCAAATGTAGACACATCTTTCTACTCTAAGAAACATTTGGAATAGTTTTCAGTGCATTAAAGCAAAACCAATGAAAACACAAATATAATCAGAACAGGAACATTAAACAGAAGTGTTGTGTAGTAGTTTAGAGTGGTGGGCTCTACTCTAGAAAACAAGGTTTGATTCCCTGTTCCTGTACATGAGTGGTGGACTCTAATCTGGTGAACCAGGTTTGTTTCCACATTCCTTCCCATGACGCTTGCTGGATGACCTTAGGCCAGTGGTGGCGAACCTTTGGCACTCCAGATGTTATAGACTACAATTCCCATCAGCCCCTGCCAACATGGCCAATTGGCCATGCTGGCAGAGAGGCTGGAGAACTCGAATCCATATCTGGAGTGGGTCTCCAAACTTTCTCTTAGAACTCTCTCAGCCCAACAGACCTCAAAGGTGCCTGTTAAGGGGAGGGGAGGGGAAGGGAAGGTGATTGTAAGCTGCTTGGAGACTCAGATGTGGTAAGATATCATCCCAGTGGTATTGCCATAGTTCCATTATGTATGAAATAAGCACTCTCCTGATAACTGGTAGGCATGCTGAAAACTTTGACACTTGGTTTCTCGACAAACTTGATGATGCAGGAGATGATCTCATAATTAGAGATACTATGAATTTGGCCCAGATGTTTTTACAGATGTGTTATAAGATGTTGATCATACCATTCACTTGTCCCCATTCTCTATATTTTAGAAGTGCTAGGAGGTTCATTCATTTTTCATATCTGTATACTACTTCTCAAATGTGCTCCTATATGTGGATATCTAAATCTTTGGATCAGGGCCACATCTACCCAAGACAGATATGGAGAGGCAGAAAGAAAGAGAATTTGGGGGCAGAAAGGGAAAGTGATGGCTTAGGGGCAGAGGGAGTGGCAGGCATGGGTGAGAGGCTAAGAGACAGGGTGGCAGAATGGAGAAAGAATGAGAGACAGAGATGTAGGGGGAGAGAGGAGGAAACAGTAGGGAAAATGCCACACCTCTCAGCAAGTTTCCTGCAGGTTCCACTTGTTCAATATAAAAGAAATATGAGAGTGTGCTTTTCATCCATATGTCAATAATATTCCATCGTTTAATTAATGTAGACGCCTGCATGGGCCCTGAAAGCAATTTCGAAAAAAAGAGAGTACACAAGAATGTTCAAGCAACTAATCCTCAAATTATTGCTGAAGGTATTGTGTATAGCAAAGACTATAATTTTTAAAATACTTTACAGTAAGTAATGCACAGCATAGAGCTGTAAATCATACAACTGGCAGTCAGTATAGTTTATTTATGGAAAGCAACATGGACAGAATACACACTTTATTATGCTTCCCACATCCACAAGGAAGAAGCAGCAACTAGAAGAGTCCCATACCCACCAACTTTTAATAGAGGAAAATAGGGATGTTCGTGGAATAATAATTAGGTATGTGCATGCGTCAAAAAGGAACCAATCAAGACTCAAACAGAAAATGCTCCATTTGTCATATTCTATCACACCATTTAAGTGAAATCAGATTACCATGCTTATCAAACCTTATACAATACCACAGTAAAACTTGCATATTTTCTATATTGTGTGTCATTAAGTTGCAGTTGACTTGTGGGAACCCCAGCAGGGGGCTTTCAAGGCAAGAGAGAAACAGGCAGGAAAGGGGGGGGGGAGTGAACAGGCAAAGAGGAAAGTAAGCATAGACGAGTACATAGGAAATGTAATCTTCCCTCTGCTACAAGTTCTCTTATAGCAGTGGTTCTCAACCTGGTGGTCGGGACCCCTTTGGGGGTCAAACGACCTTTTCACAGGGGTCGCCTAAGACTCTCTGCATCAGTGTTCTCCATCTGTAAAATGGATAAATGTTAGGGTTGGGGGTCATCACAGCATGAAGAACTGTATTAAAGGGTCACGGCACTAGGAAGGTTGAGAACCACTGTCTTACAGTATTCTAAAATTCATAAATCTGGCCAAACTGTTATCTAGAAAAACAGGCAAAATGCTTATAAAACAGTTCCTTCAACCCCCTGATCCCTTGCCAGTGCCTATGCCGATCCCAAAAGAATTAATAGATGGGGTAAATGCCCAACCACAGATACCAGCAGTAGTGCTCAGGCACTGGCCAGTCACTGCAGTCTGGGCATTCTGAACCCTGAAAAGGGCAGCCCTGGGCATGACACGGGGGAGAGTGAAAATCTAGACCTGGAGGAGACGCTTAGACAACAATAGCAGGTAGACTGGAACAGTAGGCAGATGGATGCTAGTATTTTTATGTTTCCTATACTCAATATTTTAGTTACTTCATTTGTTTCTTTTAACATATTTTCACTCAGTTTTTCCTCTAAGGAGCTCAGAATTTTGCTCCTTATCTAAAGTCAGAGGGCAGCTTTTGAAATGAACAAAATTATTTATTCTCAAAGTAGAAATCCCCCCCCCCCTCACTCCAATGCCCAAGACTATTTTAGTTCACTGGCTACAAACGTTGACTTCACAATCATTACCTGGCCAACATTTAATGTAAAACTGGACTCTAGTCAGAAAGGTTAAGAGTGTGGAACAAGGTCAGAAGCTTGACCATTGGCAGACTTTAAGAAAGCACATTGAGCTATCAAGTTGTGAAAGTGAAGGTTATTGTCTTTATTCAAAAGTAATGAGATTATCGGTGAAGGTAGATTGTTGAAGGAAATCCTCTTCAGGCAGATTCAAAGTGCCGCTCAAACTATTAACATCATTTTCTGGGATTGAAACAACCTGGCTTGCCCACCTGGTACGCCACTTATATTCACACAGGACCCAATGCCTTCTTGCTGCTTTTAGGGTTGCCAAATCCAGGTTTGGGAATTTCTGGAGATTAGGGGTAGAGCCTGAGGAAGGCAGGACTTGGGAGGGGAGACCACAAGGGGGTATAATGCCACAGAGTCCACCCTCCAGTCATTTTCTCCAGGGAAACTGTTCTCTGTAATCTGGGGATCAGTTGTAATTTTGGGATATCTCCAGGCCCCATCTGGAAGCTGGCAACCATACATTACATAGAATCTAGTGCTGTTCAGGAGCTTCCAGCAGTCCAACAACTGCTTTGGGGAGGTCCAGGCCCTAGGGCAGAGGTGGGATCCAACCAGTTCTCACCACTTCTCTAGAAGTGGTTACTAATTTTTTCTGAGTGCCGAGAAGGGGTTACTAAAGCAGCCTCCCTGCCCAATAGGGACTGGAGGTGTGTGTGTGCAGCGGCGCCATTGTTTGAATCCCTCCACCATTGGAACCTGTTATTAACATTTTTGGATCCCACCACTGCCCTAGGGGATTGTAAGGGCTTGGTGTAGAACAGGGGTCCCCAAACTTTTTAAACAGGGGGCCAGTTCACGCATGGCCAGAGCCCAGCTGGGGGCCGGACCAAGTGCCGCCCATGGGGGGGCATCGATCCGCCCTCGACCAGCCCCTGGCCGAGCCCCCCACCCCCGCGGTCCCCTTCCAATCCGGCCCTGAAGCTCCGCCACCTTTCTCTCTCCCCCCTTTACTGCCCGGACTGAGCTACGGTCCCTCCGGACGCTTGGAAGGAATGAACAGCTATTGTAGCCCGCTTTGAGGTTGCCGAACCTGGGGTCGGGTGTTAAACCCAGGCCGCCTGAGTTTGGTTAATTTCGAGCCCTGAAAGAATATTGAGTGATTCCAGCGTCGAGGACCATACTGCGGGTAAGGGGGGGAGAGAAAGGCAGCTCTGTCGCCTTTCCCCTTGTTGCATTGGTACGTCCCCTCTGGCCACTTCTGAATGAGCAGAGTCGTCAGCTTGAGGCATTTGAACCTGGGAATTGGAATTGCCAAACTCCAGGGCCGCCTGGTTTAGCACCGATATAAGCAACCTCGACGAATTTCTCCCAAAGAAGGAAAGAACTCTGCAGCTGTCCCCCTTGCTGCATTGATACGGTCCCTCAGCACTTGGAATGAGCAGTGAAATTAAGCGGGGCTGTTTGTAAACCTGGGGGAAGAAAGGAGATGGAGAAGGGGGAGATCCGCTTCTGCCCAGAAGCGGGCCGGATAAATGTTCCTCTCACGGGGGCCTGATTTGGCCTCCGGGTCAGGGGCTTCAGGCAAGGACCCCTGGTGTAGAATATTCTACACAGTTTTTTGGATAATACCCACAAATTCTTTAAAAAGTGATTAAGCGTTCTCTGCAGTGTATCGAGACTTCAAGGGTGCGGCCCCTCACATATCATTTTAAACTAGTTGTCATCTGTTATTGGCTGAACTCCATGTGAAGCAACTTAGAAACGGAGGTTGTTTGAGACAACATTTTTAAAACTGTTTCTGAGCCACGTCTGAAGTGCTCTGCCCATTAAAACCATGCCACTGATACTTTGAACACTACACTAGAGCAAGTCAGAAGCACAAATAACACCTGGAAGCAGACAAAAGGTTTTCTTTTTTTAAAAAAAAATGGCTCAGCCTCATTTTGCAAGCAGGACACAAGCAACTTTATTTGAAAAAGCAAATAAAATCTGTTAGCAGCTGGGAGCCAAGACAGTTGTGTCTGAAATGGACACAAAAAATCCATTAGTAACTGGCAGCTCAAATGGATTGCAAAGTCTGTTTGAAAGAGGCCCTGTATTCCCTCATAATTTTTGCAGCCATAAATCAAAATTAAAAAATAGATAAAATATTGTAGACCACACAGTTGAGAGTTACCCCCAAAGTCTTCAATACATGAATGGATGGAAAGTCTTTATGGCAGAAAAACGTAGGAAAGTAAAGCGCAAGTTAGCTTCATAAAGTATCAGAAGAGATGGTCTTTTAAAAAACATTCTCTGAACCCAACAAACACGGAAGAATTTGCTTGAAACATTTGGTAAATATCAGGGAAGAGATGAGAGGGAGGAAGTGTTCAGTCAGTCTGTTTCCTGTTATAGTTGCATGTTTCAGACATGTAAGTTTTCTGGAGTCTAAGCTGTTCATTTCTGTCAGTGACAGTTATCTTGTATTTGTAGTGCTACACCTCAGATGTTGTTGATTTACTCTTTCTTAGCAAGAATCAGCAACAATGGCTTGCCAAATAGAAGAAAGATTTTTCAAGCAGCACAAAAAAGCAAGTGTTAGTGAAAATCTTGTGACAGGTACACCTCCCACACACATTTTTAGAAGCATTTGTTGCTAGTGATACCTCTGAAATCCTAATATTTCACATTCTGGTTAGCCATCAAGTCTGATGTTTAGTAAATGTGTGATTTTTTTTTAAAAGATCCTGCTGGAAAACAGTCACTGTCATGCAGTCAGTGGACATCATCTTCCAGTTAAGGGCAACATGCTTGGGATGTTCTCCTACTATATTATGAAGAAATTGGTATAATCTTCTGATTAAATTATAACTGATTTTTGTTTCTTTGAGACTGAAAATAGAAACATCAACGGTGGGTATGATGGAAGAATCAGTTTGCATGCCCACCAGCAAAACTGATGCATTTCCAGTTCAACTAGCATTTTCATGAGATGGGATGCTATGGAGCAGGCCAAGAACTGACATGTCCCATCAAAACAATTATTCTGGAGTGCTAAAAGAGAAGCCAGTCAGGGGGGTGGGGCATTCATATTTCCCCATAAACCTTTTAGTCCTCATTCACAAACAAAATTTAAATGCACACAGTTGCAATCTGCATATTCTCTTACTATGATTTTATCTCTCCCCTCCCTGCAACCTGCATTACATTTTCTGTTGATTTATCTTTCTGTCTGCCAAAATGTAGATTGCAAGCTCCTTGCAGGGATTTTTCTTTCTTTCTCATGTCAATCTGTAAAAAGTTCTGTGTATCAATGGCATGACATAAATTACCACCACTGTCATCACCAGCCTCAACAGGTGAGTTACATATACATTGTATAAAAGTTAAATGGGTTGGATCCATAGGTGCCCTGCCAAACAGAGAGTCCTTCTATGACAAAAAGGGCACCTTCAGGAGATACTGGTGATTTTGTTGACAGGGAAAGTTCCCAGTGGCTCACAATCCTAGAGGACAACTGGGAGCAAGTGGAGCCAAGCTCCAGGAGCACTGCTAACGTTGCAGGTGCCAACAGGAGTGTCGACTAACGTGTTTCTGCTACTGGTTGGCAGATTTTGTATATCTCCACATTTATATATTTCTTCATTTTCATAAACATGTATATATTTACATATACATTTATATATTTCCAATACACTTTTAGCACAACAAAATTGAATTATTTAATCAATAGTCAAAAAGAGGAGGGCCGGGAAAGCACTGAAAGTCTTTCTGCTGACCATGGAGTCAAACTGCAGGATCAATGAAGACAAGGGCCAAGTTGGTAGAAACACAGCAGCCCCCTGACGCTTGGACATCTTGCCCACTTGGCACCCCTAGGCTCTTTATTTAGGGCACCAGAGGGTGGGGCAGCACTAGGAGCACCCCTGGTTGCCACGCTGTCTTCATGGCTGGTTGGCCAGCAGCTTACATTGTGCCACAGTTGGCTGGTTTGCCAGCCAACAGCTCAAGGTGTACCCTGGCCCAAGCTGGCGGCTTGGGTCATGCCCAACTACTTGGACAGTCAGCTGGATCAGGACTTACTTGCCCACCAGTGAGGTGGAAGAAAGTAGGGGGTGGGAATTGTTTCATAACTCAGGAGTGATAGACCACACTGTTGGAATCCCCAGTAGTCTTTACCAGAGAAATTTGGTGGATTCCTAGAACTTTGGTAGGAAGAGGTGGGTTCAGATGCATTTCCTGCATTGTATCAGTGAAGAAGTGAGCCCTGAACTGCTCAGTTGGTGGCTCCATGGCATGTCAGGCTGGCCTGTCCAGAGTGTGGAAGCCATTTGGGCCAGCTCTGCCCTGAAAGAATACATAAAAAGTGAGAAGTCTCATTCCTTTGATGTCCCAGGGGACATCATGATGCCAACGAATGGAATGTAGAGGTATTTATGGATATTTACAACTGTAACAGGAACAAAGCAATCGAGAGATCTTTTTAATGTGTTGTTTTATTCAATTGTTTATATTGTTTTTATATTGCTGTTGCCTACCTTGAATCCTGAGATGGTAAGAAGATGGGTATATCTTGAACATACAATTGTGAGCTGGGAAAACTATTTCAATCTAATGCATGCTCTCCTAGTGTCATGATCCAAGTGAGCAGACTGAACCACCCAACTAAATAGGCTGCAGCTGTCTTTGAGAAAAGGAGGCCTTATTTTTTACTTCAATTGCACTCTTTCAATATGTGCTGTATATTTGGAAGAGTAATGTCCATTCCCTTGAATGGCTTCTCTGAGGATTAATCCTACTAAATGGCTCATGAATGTGCTGCATTTGGCTTGAAGTGCAGGTTGATTTGAAGTACCTGAGAGACTCTGCAAATGAACTATAATTAAGAAAGATGTTGGTCCTAATTGTTATACTAATTAAAACAAATATACAGAATAGTTTTTAAAATAATAGAAAATGTAAATCCTTTTAGTTTGAGAACATGACAAATGCATTGAGTTATATTCAGCAACCTTTTCCTTCAGTGTTTTCAATTATTTGGAACTTGTAATGCTGATCGTGCCCTGACCTACATGGCTAAAGCAAACCTGATCTTGTCGGATTCAGAAGCTAAGGAAGGCCAGCTCAGGTTGGTATTTGGATGGGAGACCACCAAGGAAGTCTAGGGTTGCTATGCAGAGGAAGACAGTGGCAAACCATCTCTATTATTCTCTTCCATTGAAAACCCTGATGGTAAGTGGTCTGCAGCTTTACACACACCACATGCTGAAAGTCCCTCAGCATTTTCAAATTTAGACATTTAAATCCTAAATAATTTTCCAGGAACATCTCAGGACCTTAACAGTGACTCAACTTGAATTAACTGTGCTCTGAACTGGACAGTAGCAGAGACTGTATGTGTTCTCTGCCAGGTTCACATACTACTGGCTTAAAAGAAAGAGCAGTTGGGATATGTAGACCCTGGCAATAGGGCAAACAATGGCTGATCTTGCTTGAAAAGAATGGCATGGGAGGGAAAGCTGAAATCTTTCCTTACTCCATATTAGACTCTGGTATAGAATTAGGCCCCACAGTATTTTTAAGGTGAGACCCTCATTATATGTGTGACTGCGAGTTGGATTGAAGCATCCATGTCCCAACTCATAGCATGCATCACATTCAATGAAGATCTTGTCCCATCCTGCAGAAGAGCTTGCAGGAGAAGTTGTCAGAATGCAACGAACAAAACTTCTTCCTCCTCCTCCTCCTTTATATATCATTTGCAGGAGGAAGGTATGACTTCAATTCTCCCTTCAAGTTCCCCTCCCCAAACCCTTGGACAGGCATTGCAGAACAACCAGCTTCCTGGGAAAGGTGGAAATGATTTGCTCTGTCAAGCCATTCTATGATCTGCCCTGCTGACTCCTTTTGCATGGGATCCAGTGCCATGAACTGAAATTCCAGTTCAATTGTAGGAAAAGAGAGAGGTCATCATCCACTAGTTGATTAGCATTAGTTGATTAGGGCTGGGTCTCCGACATTGAGTGGAAATGTCAATCATGACTTCATATGGGATGAGTTTTCATAAGGATGACTCCCAACCAAGCAGAGAACGAAGGAATAAAAATCCTTTCACAGGAAGATATTCATAGGAAAACAAACCCATCTGTCTTCCAGTTTCATGCTGATTTTGACAGTTTGCTGCATTTAGAAATGAAGATGGCATGCAAATATAAATACCACATAGGCAAGCAGACACAAATATTAATAATACATCTTTAATTTAAAGTTTGGGTTCATTTCAACTGCAGAGCTTCTAGCCATCTAGTCTTCAATTTTGTGCCTACATGCAGCTTATTTCCTACTGCAATTTGAGACTGGACCCCCTTTCGGGGGTGAGGCGGTCTACAAATATAATAAATAAATAAAATAAAAAATGCAGGAACAATAGGTTCAATACAACAATACAACAATATATCAGGAACAATACAGGAACAATACAGGAACAATAACTATGGCTTGGGAAAATCCTGGGGATCTGAGGCTGGAGCTTGTGAAGCATGGGGTTTGGGACTGGAATGATGAGGTCGAAGTGGGGAGGAACTCCAGCTGGGTATAATGGCAAACAGTCTACCCTCCAAAGCAGCCATTTGCTCCAGGGGAATTGACCTTTCTCAACTGGAGACCAGTCGTCATTTGGGCACATCTGCCGACTTCAACTGGATGTTGGCACCCATAGTCAACAGACAGTTGCTCTTCACTGAATAATAATTTTGATGCAGAATGTTTTCTGTATATCATGCCTTTCTTCAGTATCAGCAAAACAGTAACCTTTGCTTAAAACTGCAGCAGTGGAAACAGGAAAGAGAATAAGGGAAGGAGAATAATGAATGGAAACAGGAAAGACAATAAGGGAAAGCAAAAAAGAGATTGACAAATTTCATTAGCAATTACTTTTTGCGTAGCGGCACAAGTATTTCACGGGTCTTTAAATATTACCTAAAAATTAAATTCAAGAGACAATATACTTAATTAGCTTCAAAAGAACATACACCAAGTTATCTTGCTAAATTATTTAATTCCCACCCCCCCATTGCTGGATCTGTGATGAAACAATGTTGAATGACTCATATTTTTTAAAAAAAACTTTAAAAACCCTAATTATACTGTGGTAATTATTTCTTCCATTGATTTGACACTTTCCATGTCAATGAAAAAAAGTTTAAATATCCTAAAAGCATTTCAGGTCCAAAATTATCAATTTTGCAGTAGAAAGAAGCCTTGCTGGTGCTTGTTTCAGATCAGAGCCATAGGTCTTAATCTTTCTCTGCCTTTTCCCCCTTGATCCACAGTGGCTCTCCAGGCTTTCCAGTTGCCCTGCAGTATATCAAATGCTGAAAAAAAAATTTTTAAACAGAAACTTATCCTCTGAAATCAAGGGGAAATTATGGAAAAATAAATCAGGCCAGAAATGTAGTGAATTGTTGAAAACTGATAAATTACAAGCCACTGTATCCTGGCTACTTTAAACATACAACAGAGAATAAATCTGTTTTCAGATTAACATAATCGGAGTCCACATCGTTCACATCCTACATAGATATTATGTCCCCCTTCTTCCCCGAGCCACAATTTACTACTACCACCACTACCACCAGTAAAATATACTTTAGAAAAGATGGACTGAGATTTGGGTTATTATTATGCTACTGATAGTACACTGCACAGCTGGATGACCTTAGGCTAGTCACAGCTTTTCGGAGCTCTCTCAGCCCCACCCACCTCACAGAGTGTTTGTTGTAAGGGAGGAAGGGCAAAGAAATTGTAAGCCCCTTTGAGTCTCCTACAGGAGAGAAAGGGGGGGATATAAATCCAAACTCTTCTTATTCTACAATGGAGTTATCAGACTCCGCCCCAGTAATGTAGGTATAGATTTTCATGGGGGGGGTTCAGGGGGTGGGGCCATGGCACCACCTGCCCCTTGGGCCTGGCCACACCTTCCCAAGTCCCGCCCCCAGCCACATTGCTTATAAAAGCAGCTCTCCAATGCCAGGGATGGCTGCCCCCACCCCCCACCAGCTGAGCTCCCAGCTGGCAGCCGGCAGTCCCTTCTGCCCTCCCCTCTGGGCAGAGGCATAGCTAGGGAAAATGGAGCCCAGTGAAAAAAAATCTTTCAATGGTGTTTAAATTAGGGAGCCCAGATTCTCCTTTTAAATCCATCTTAAAGGAAGAATCTGGGGTCCCCAGTTAAAACAACAGTGAAAGTGATACTGTTTTGGGATGGATTTTACCCCACCCGGCATCATTTCAATGTTTAACTAAGGGACCTCAGATCCAACAAATCCATGTGCACCAAAGGGGTGGATTTAAAAAAAAAGGGAGAATCTGGGGGAAAATTGAAGGAAGTGCCTGTCAGGGGAGTGCAATTATAGCAGCACCCAAACTTCAAGAGTGTATCTCTGAGACTCTCTGATGATACCACCCAGGTTTGATGAATTTTGGTTCAGGGAGCCCAAAGTTATGGACCCTCAAAGGTGTAGTCCCCATCTACTATTAGCTCTCATTGGAAATAATGTGGGATGGGGCACCCACTTTGGGAGTCCATAACTTTACAGAACCAAAACTCCATGAAACTGGATAGGCTATCTGTCAGGAAGGAATCTAAATCCTTAGTGGCATTTTAGCAGCTTCATCACGCCTCCCTGCAGGCCATAAAAACCCACTAAAAATACAAAAAAAACACAAACGGGGAGCGGAGCTCCGGACATGTAATGGGGGTTTGAACCGAGCCCCTTACCACCATCTGCTCCACTCCCATTATATTTGTGGGTGTTTGTTTAGTGTCACGAGCAGGACTCTCAGCTCAGTTAGTTCTGGCTTTTTCCAGACAAATGATTTAAAATGTTTTGCAAATGTTTTAAAAGGAACCATTTTGTTTTTTTGGTCTGCTTATCATGGAAAAATTAAGTGTTTCTGGTGAAAATTGTTTTTTTTAATTTTTTAAATTTTCTCTGAGGCATCTTCAAAGCTATGGAAACTGTCCCCATAGCTTCGAAGATGCCTCATACAAAACAAAAACAAAGAAGAAAAATGACACGTTTCCATAACTGGCAGGAAATATTGAGTTTATTCATGTACTTCAATCACTGAAATGGCAGGCAATCATGAGGAAACATCTGTGGGAAACATTCAGCAAATGGTGGATACCACAAAGGATGGAGAATCCTGAAGCAGCAGAAAATGGCGGGCATGGGTGGTGGAAAAAACAAAAATGAGAGCTTTAAACTTTTTTTGGGGAAATAAACATTTCCTGCTCTCTGCATAGCAAGCAGGAAGTGTTTTGAAAATTTCAGGAAAAAGATTGCTAGTTTAGTGTTTTTTAAAAAACTGTTTTAGGCTAAAATAGATGATTGTCAAAACATTTTGGGGGAAAAGTTGTGTGGAATTCCTCCCCCAAACACTTCTTCCATCCTGGAGATGTTTTATTAGTGTTGTGTGGAATGGACCCCTGTTTGCTCTAACTGTAGACTACATGATTTCATTTGTACTGAAAACAGTTGCTCCCATCCCTCTGTCTTTTTGCTAATTGATATTGTCCACGCTGTCCATGCTGTGTGAACATAAAAGCAGGAACCTGAGAGAGTACCTTATTTCTCATTTGCAAGCAAAATGGAACCTCATGGTTGAAATGTAAAACCAGCCAGGCCACTGCTAATCAAGCCACTGTGGTCCTCCATTGTTTGCCAGAATGAGTGGAGGGCCGCCAAGTTCCTCTCCAGACTCCTATTCCCTTGATGAAGTTCTGATGGGAGGCAGGATTTGCAGAAGAGGCTTCATCAGCATTCATCAGATAGCTTGGAGAGATCTTTAACAAATTTAAATGACTAAAAATGCTTGTTTGGATTAGAGCAGGCAATGAAGGATGGGGAAATTGGTTCCCTTGATTTTGAAAGAAGAACAATGCACACATGACTCTACTTTTAGAAACTGGCTCCGCTTACCACAGGAGAAGTACTCAGACCCTGGCTGTTAAGAATTCTGAACGTTCCTAATGAAGCTACATTTTTTTTAAAAAAGCATTTGCAACAATCAATGGAAGTTTGAAGTAATTTGCTTTCCTACTAACAGAAAGAGCCACTACTAGCTAGGAACCTTTTATCTTTTTGTTTTCTTGTTCACCTGAAGATAGAACTATATGTTTATCATAAGAGACAAAAATAAATATTCTCCAGTGAATTAATGTGAATGTTCCTGCCACACAGTGTGGTTATGGCCACTAAAATAGCTTCCGGCAGACCAGCTAAAAAGTCCTTCTCTTCCCCATGCTGGCCAAGGTGACTACTTTGGACAAAAAGCCACATGAATGATGGCTGCAGTTGGTGAAAATCTCCCATCCCTCCCTCCGTCACCGGCAGGGCCTCCTATGTTAGCAGCTTGTCTGCCTCCATATCATGACACTGGTATTTCTTGGAGATCCCCCATTCAAACACTTGCAAGGGTCAAACACTGCTTAGCTCTGAGATCTGATGAGATCAGGCTAGCCTGGGCTATCCAATTAGGGCCACAGAAGCTACACACAATATTTTCTAGTAGTAATACTATTCATAGTCCTACTAAGTGCTTCAGCTATGAGTCACGAATAAGTACAAAGAGAAAGACGTGGGGAGAAAATGGCTGCTATGGAAGATGGCATTATATCCCCACTGAAATCCTTTCCCTTCTCAAACCCTGTCCTCCTTAGGGACCCCCCTCCCCCCCAAAAAAATCTCCAGATATGTTCCAGGCAGGAGGCTGAGCCTTGTGAGTGCCACTGTGATGCTTTGTTGTCCCCTGCATGGTCACCTCAGCCACCAACCTCAGGCTTCTCCCCTGAAGATTCACTGTCATAGGCAGGGCTACCATGGGGTGGAGGACAAATGCCCCAGGCACAGGTGTGGAGGTGGAGGGCTCGGCTCCCCACCCTCTCAGACCCCCCATGCCCCAAGAGCAGTCTCCGCCCAGACTGGAGCAGGCTGCTCTTTTAGCTTTTAAAGGTAAGTGAGGTGTGTGGGAGAGGGGCACAAGCCGGCCCTGCCCCAGGTGCCAGTTTCCCACCTACAGCTCAGTGATCCAGTCAGAGGGGAATGCAAACAGAGTTTGGAGTCAAAGGTAAATGGAATTTTTTCTGTAGTAGATTTCCATCAAGTCTTGGTTGCAACCCTTTATAGACCAGCCATTCTCAACCAGGGTTCCGTGGTACCCTGGGGTGCCATGAGCATGTCCCAGAGGTACCATGGCAACACTACATTTTGGTGCTCCACCAGAAGAGGGTGCCCAGCAAGAGACATGGAGGCTGGCCCGTAGGGGCGGGAGCCTGCACTTAAAGGTCAGCCCAGCCTGTGCCTGGGAGTGGGGTGGGAGTGTGTAGCTTACAGAAGTAGGGGCAATGGGGAGGGGAAGGTGGGGGTGGTGGCAGGGGTACCGTGAGATATGAAAAGTGAGGTCAAGGGTACCCTGACCTCGAAAAGATTGGGAAACACTGCCTTAGACTAAACACCACAGACTAAGAGCCCTTCAGCTCTTGCCTCTGAGTGCAGTCAGGCTTTATGTATTGGTGAACAGAGACAACAAATTTAGCTCAGCTGTTGTTAGCCAACTAGCAGGGTCTTCCACACTTCTTTCTCTGCCAGGAATTAAGGTCCAATCAACAAATTCTGCATGGAATTGAATGCATATATATATATATGAGGGGGAGGCCAAAGTAGCGACTTAAGAGGCTGATGGGAATTGTAGTTCCTGAACATCTGGAGAGCCGCAGGTTCCCTACCCCTGATATATGGAAAGAGACTATTTTGAGCTGGACTGTGACAGCCTGTGTGGCATAGTAGTTAAAGTGTCGATTAGGTCCTGTGTTCAGATTCTGACCTAGCCAAGAAGCTCACCTATTATTAATGTGTATTTGTGGCATTTGTTGTTAAAAGCTTTGAAAGTCACTATTGTAAAAAGGAATGAGAGATACAAATATATGAACAAGTAGCCATTTTATAAGGCCTTGGATGTATCTTCTGCCCTCCTACAAGAGCACATGGATGCCCACAGTCTAGCACCATAAAATTACATCTGTGAGCTTGAAGCTTAGATTAAGTTGCTTGTTTCACCTCTGATACTTTATCAAAAAGTGTTGTTTTGCTGTGGAATCAGTTTTCTTGTCTTGACTTTGAACAGGTACAAGAGCTGCGTAGAATTGGCTCCTCCATCCATTATCACATGAAAGGCTTTATTGATTTGTTTGCTCTGCAGAGTATAATCACCAACACCTAGGGTATAAATTGGAGAACACAATTGACAAGAACTCAATAAAATCAAAATTAGATGCAATAAAAACAATATGAAGAAAATATTCATTTTGGATGCTGAAGTTCTTTCAGGTTGATGGCCCAAGTCAGCTTTGACATAAATCTCCAAGTTATGAAAGTAGGCATATGAAAAAATTATTGGCAGTTTTTGTAGTTTCAGTTCATATCATGAGTAGTTAAGTAAAGGGCAGAACATAAGCTGTGCAGTCAATGTAGCTTGTACTTTTTTCTACAGTAAAATGTGAACAAACAGACCAGCACTGGGTGTACCCTGCTCATGTAAAGTAGAAAGACTGATTTCATGGCATCTGATTGGTGGAGTAAGTGTTACCAAAATCGCCACACAAACACATGAATGTACATTCAGACAAACATGGGGAATTAGTTTGCATGGTTATAAGGGAGCAGAAAATAAAGGGTTTTTTTTTAACCCAAAGCGGTTACTGTGAGTAGCATATTCAGCATAAAAAAGAATGGTAGAGACCAGATTTTAAAGGTTTCAAAAAAGAATTCCAAATGTTATTACAGAATTTTATTTATTTATTTATCAGTCTTATATACCGCCCAATCCCCGAAGGGCTCTGGTATTTGCTACAATATTAGGGAGAGGGAAACTTATTCAAAGCATAGACAAATGATGCATTTCTATCCAAACAAAAGAATATCACAACAACCGGAATCAACCAGAGCCACTCCAATTTGCAGCCAGAGTTATTCTTGAGCTAGAGATGTAAATGTGGGGCAAATGGGTAATAGGACAGAGAAGGAGTGGGTCTGCTGGCACAGAGATGCTTTGTCTTCTATGTGTGAGGTCTAACTAGCAGGCAGAAGTGAAATGCCAGCTCCTTGTTTAGTGCAGCATAAGATGGAAATGGGGGGACAGATTAAGACAGGGAAGAAAGAGTTGTAGCCAAGTAAGTTTCTTGGTTCTGGCTTAAATCTCTGGTTCTAAAGTCAAACCAATTATACTGTTCAAGGGCCATAGGATGACAAGGAGTCTTTTCAGAAAACAAAGCATTGCAACACTGAATAAAGAAATGCCTTGGGAATTGATAGAATTAATGGAAGAGAACTATGGAACTGGGAACATGCTAAATGAATTACTGGTAGAATGGCAGTAGACTAGGAGGTGTCTTGGTCCAAAGACAGATGTACAAATTGCAGTCATGTCAGGAAGGCATACCTATGGCAGGAATTTTGGAAAAATTGGAAGATTTCTATCAACTATCTACGGTACTTACTGTTGGTAAACAGAGTTAGTGGTCAGTGATTACCATATATAGGAGTGGTGTTGTTATCTTCTAGTCTGGTGCGATTTTGTCCTGTTGTTGACATACTCACATCCCCTGGCTTTCTCTAGCTGAAAGACTTCTTATTTGAGAGTTGTTATTGCATGATTGTTGTTGGGTTGCTGCAAGGTGCAAGCTGTGGCAAAAACAGAAGTGAGAGCTAGTGGGGAGGAGGAGGTGGGAAAAAGAACTACTTTCCCTGGAAATAATATTTTTTTGTCCGTGCTATGTGGACAAAAAAATCCAAAACACTTTAAAAAATCTGCAAGACAATTTATTTGTTCTGTGCAGAAATGATCAGTGTCTTCATTGCCCTTGCATTAACAGAATACAAATTATTTCTGTAAGTATTAACCTTCCTCACTAGCATCAGTGAAAGAAACCAAAATCTGATGTTTGTGAATACCATTGAACCAATGCTCTGCCAGGCACTGGCCAAGAACACCTCAAATGGCAACATCTACATCTGCAATTTAGCTCTTCAGCAAGAAGCCACGCCTGTACTGAATTGTCTCTTCTGTGGTTGTAAGATGTACTGAACTTCCAAACAATGCCAAAGATAGGAGGTGAAACTAGGAGAAAAGGAAGTGTTATATAAGTCGGTACTTTAAATGTGAGTTTCTTGCTTATAATTTGCATTGGCTTTTAGATAGGGTTGCTATGACAGATGGTTCTACGTTCCATTCTTCAGGAACATCAGCCAATCACTTTCAAAAGGTGGACTGCAATGCTGAAAAAAAGAAGAAAAAAGGGAAAGTTTGGCAGTTTGGTTTCTGACCAACTGACGAAACTAGAACTTGATGGATTTTAAAGGGAGAAGAGTTAGGCCTGAGCCCATTAAAGACTTTTTTTGATGAAAGGGAGGGGTTGGATGCTGTTCCTGTCAAAAACTGTTAGAAAGATGAAAGCCTATCTGCTATGTGTTTTAAAAGTTTGAGTGCTTTTCCTGTCAGAAACAGTCAAACATCTCTGTTCCATTTTATAAGTTTGAATTAGTCAAACAAAAACATTCTTTGTAACCATAATACTGAGAGGGCTGGAGAAAATGGGGGGAAATGCAGCCACACACACTACTGAAACAAACCTGTATCTTAGATTTTTTTTACAAAATCAAGTTTATTTTGTGGTTCCTTAAAGCCCAGAATCCCTTTATAATAAATCAAGTGAATGCTGGGTGGTTCCCTGAGTCCAAACATTGCCCTCATTAAGGACTAGTCAACTAAGCAATCCCAAAAGCCTCAATTATAAAAATAAAAATGTAAAAGAAAACCAATAACGTTTGCAGGGTATAAAATTTAAGTTACTGGTTTCTATGGTTTCATACAATCTCTTGCGAGCTGGCGAGATCCTCTTGTGGCGCCGACCCGGCGGCAGCTAGGACTGTCGCGCGGACGGTCCTAAAAAAACTGGGCAGCGGTGCGTGGGCCGGCCCGACGACTTGACATGTCCCTGGGCCTCCGGCATGTCGCTGAGGTCTGGGGACACGCCGCCCTGGCCCTGTGCACCTGCTCCAGCAGCACAGGGCAGGGGGGCGTGTCCCCAGGCCTCGGCGACGCGCCGGAGGCCCGGGGACAAGATGAGTAAAGGGACCAAGGGGGGGAAGCGCCAGGAAGCCGCTGCCGTTCGCACGGCAGCGACTTCCAGCCGGCGTTTCCCCAACAAGTGCGCTTCCGAGCGCACTGGGGAAACGCCAGCATGGGGAAGCGCACAATGCGCGAGGAGAATGGCGGCCTGGGGGCCGGCGTTTTTGAATCCCCAGGCCGCCATTATTAAACACCCGTCGCGAGTAACAGCCAAAGTCACAGATGTGGTGGCGTAATGTCACGAAGTTGCTGGACCTTGGCAGAACAGGGAATCCTATACCCCTGCCTCTTGTTTCTCTGAGAGGTGGTGGGAGGAGAAAAATAAAAAGAATAGCTTTTGGGCCAATGGTGTGATGTCACCTCTAGGGAAAACGTGGAAGTCCTCTCTAGGGATCACCTATTACTGGAAAGATATGCTGCTACTTCTGGGTTTTCCCAGAAATTAAATCATACCAGCATCCACCAGCCTTGGTCTTCCATTGGTTGCCAAGCAACCACACTTTTAGACAAACTATACTTTTAGACAAATGATTGCCCTATATCCCTCCCTTAAATTAATATGACAGCTTCTAGGCAAGTACTTCTTTATGACTGTTCTCTTTGATAGAGTATAGATTTGAGATGGTGCTGTGTGTAGGTTCTTTTTTTCTGGTTTAGTGAGTAGACCTAGGTATCTTCCAGAAGATTGTGTTGAGGTGAGAAAGCAGCCAGTAAAGACTGGCAATTGTGTTGGCCAGGTAAGAGAATATAGGTTTACCAATTGCCTTGTGAACGCAGACAAGAAGGGAAACTCCATTATGTGAGCATAGTTATGGTAAGATGAATATTTATGTCTATTTGTTAGCAGGACCTGAGTATATCTTTATCTTTTGTTATTGCTAGCCTTGAAGATGTCCGAAGACAACTGTAAAACTCTTTTAAACTAAATTCACAGGGATATGTAGTTGTTAATCAAGATCTGACTCCAATCAAACCCAGATGATGTGGCAAGGTCATTTCAGATCTGAAAGTCAGAGAAAATTTTGTTTAGATTAATTATCCTTCAGAAATTAATACAGAGTGAGTTCTGATTGGATTTTGATTAGTTACATTCCAAATGTACACCCTTATCACCTAGCATAGGGTTTTCTGAATGGCAATGACTTTCTAGGATGGAAGAGATTTTCTCTGAGTATGTCAAGAGCTGACTTTCTACTGAGTTTGACCTTCGGGTTTTCTGCAGCTGTATTATCAAGTTGGCCGAAGGCCCGGTTTGAGCTTGAGAACAACTTTGTGTAACTAATGATTCTGCTGTTACATTCTTTTGCTGCTCCTTTCTACTGATATTAGTGTGGCCTTGAGGGGGTATCTGGGAGGGGTGAACTGTCTATATGAATGCTGTATTGTGCGTTTGAGCAGTAGATTTTCCCTTGCTGCTGTTAAGAGATCACTAGTCTGCAAATAAAGGTTTCATTTGATACCGTTTCCAATATTTGTCTGAACTGAGTTGGATTCCTTACAGAGTACTTCTATCTGAAATCCTTTAAATCCAGTGAAATCCTTTAACTGGACAGGCAAGGAATTATATTTGGTAGATTCTGTATGTAAAGCATGTGATCTACCTCTGAGTTATGGCACTTTCTCATCATGTATAGGTGTCGAATTTGCAGCCCTCCAGATGTTATGGACTACAGTTCCCATCATCCCCTGCCAGCATCATGCTGGCAAGGGATGATGAGAACTGTAGTCCATAACATCTGGAGGGCTGCAAGTTTGACACCTGTGAAGGGGATTCAGTAAATGAAATCTACCAAAATGAGATCTGAAGAATAACACTTTTTGGATAGGGTTTCAGTATGAGATCTACTGCGGTATCACAACAATCTTTATTTTTTCAGGTTTGCAAAAACATCACCAGTGTCATGCACACACACAGGCAATGCTCAGTAGTCAGGTCTGGTGCCAAAGTCAGCATGGGAAGTTCACACTCACAGTCTTTGAATCCAGAGGGACAGTAGAGCAGACATGAAACCAAAGATACAGGTCAAGGTCAAGACAGAGTAGCCAACATTTATTTTATTTTATTTTTTAATTTATTTTCAGACTTATATACCACCCAATCCCCGAAGGGCTCTGAACATGAACACAGAGAGAGCACTCAAGGTCAGTGGCGAGCAGACATGTTACTGCCACACAGTTTCCACTTTCCCTGCCTCTTTTAAACAGGATGTCACTCAATCAGCTGGGGATGCCATGAACCTGGCCTTCATCTCAGTCTTGGTCCTGTAAGCACTCCTCTTTGCTGTTGAGGTCATGATGGTTCAGACCTGCCAATTGTGTGCTTCACCTACTGCCCTGCAGATTTCTGCAAACCTCAGTGATCTTAGGAGGCAGGAGGGGAGAGCAAACGGGGCTCCCAGCAGCCTGCCTATGCCCAGGGGGCTGAGCTTTTGTAATGCTTCCTGATTGTGGCTCTAGGTCCAAACCTATATGGACCTCCTCCTCCAGCACCACCACATCTATTGGCTGGGAATGAAACACCCTCCCACAGTCTGACTCCTCATCCCAGGAATTCCTGGAGTCCCAAAGCTCAGCTGAATCTGGCTGGGCCATGACACATAGAAACATGGAAAATTAAGCTGCGTTTCCAGAGTCTATCACAATGCCACTCATAGACAAAGAATTGCTAAAGCATATCAGCAAACAGCACACATAAGGGAAAAGGACTGCAAACAAGAGTGCAGATGTGTTGTTCTTTCCAAGCTGCAAAAACTCTAATTTCTAAAAAGGAAATGAAAATGACAATAGCAATATTGGAATGTTCCACTATGGACCACAATTAGCACTGTGCTCCAAGTGGATATTGTTTAAGCTCGTTTTAATGATTGCAGACATTTTATGAATTTAAATTTGCAACTTCTTGTGAGCATCATCTAGCATTAGTTCTTCCCAGATAGTGAACAGTCTAAGAAGATATTTTGGACCATCCCTCCTCACCAATCTCACATTCTCTCATTTAGCTATCACTGAGATAATACCCTATTCAGTGCAATGCCAACAGAAACGAAGAACAGACTGGAGCATCTTCACGCTGTTTAACACATTATAGTTTTTGATGGGATTCAGCTGACCCTTGCTGACTCAGTTAAGTGGGTTGAGGTTAACTTGGATCAATCCAGCACTACTGCTGGAGAACCAAGTTAATTCTGGTGCAAACACACACTTTATTCCAACTCAATCTAATCAAGAAGATGACACCTTATCTAGATATGGCCAGTCTGACATCCTGGATCCATGCCATAATAACACTGAGGCTGGACACTTTACATTGGTCTCCCCTCACAACCAACTCAGAGATTTCATTTGGTGCAGAATGCTGTGGCTTGATTAACTTTCTGCGGTCACTCGATTAGCTGCCCATCAGCTACCAGGCTAATTTAAGGTGTTGGCTATCACATACAAAATTCAGCATGGCCTTGGTCCCTCATATCTGTAGGACTGCCTGTCCTATTATGCTCTGCTGTGATAGCTTTGCTCTTTTGAGAAAGGCCTTCTGCAGGGGCCAATTTTAAAAAATGACCAGATACATGCTTTCTCCATTGTGCCCCTCCACCCGCATTGTGGTCTACAACTGAAAGAATCTGGTGCACTTGCAGGTTTTAATATTAATAAACAGAAATCAAAGGTTTAGACAAACAATGAGTTGACAAGAACCTAGTTGATGAATAAAACATTTCATTTGTTAGATTTTAGATTTAATGATTCAGTAAAGCCGAATCAGTAAAAACGGCTTTTTCGGGTTTTATTCGGCCCTGAATATAAGCCACAACAAAACAACCAAGCCAAATACTTAGAAAATCTGTTATGCCGAATGTCTGTGGAGCACCCAAGCAAAGGAAAACTTGGTGCCCATAGAATTGGGCCCTCAAACTACCAAACTTCAGCAAAGTTGATTGGTTCCTGTGAGGAGAGTCAACAGCAGCCCTGAAGTAAATTTTGTGCTCCTTCCCAGAGCAAGACCCTTCACCAGAGGCCCCAGTAAAATCTTTGGCACAGTGCAATTTGAAGCACAACAGCAAATCCCACATAAGTCCATGATGGAGGGAAAAGTAATTGCTTTTTTAGTTATTGAAAAGCATGCCAGATTCTTAGATCTTGACTTGGTCCATTGTAGCCAATAGGGAATTTCGGGGGCTGGCTGTAGAGGGTGTATTTTTATGATAGAGGTACCAAGTTTTCTGGGTGGCTTTGGGGAATTCTCCTGATGAGATCATCCAATTTTGATGATGTTTGGTTCAGGGGGCAATGGGGGATGGGAGCTACCCCTCTGAGGACCCATAGAACTGCCCCCAAACCAAATTTCACCAAACCTTGGTACTCTTACCAGGGAGGTTTCCTGAAGCCACCCTGAAGGTTTGGTGCCTCTATCTTGAAAAAATGTACTCCCTACATACATACTCAGAAATTTCCCATTGGCTGCAATGGAGCCAGGTCAGTTCAATAGGAGAATCTGGAGGATTTCTGGGGGTGTCTATAGGAGGTGCCTTTTTCAAAGCAGAAACACCAAACTTACAGGATGGCTTCAGGAGACCCTTTTAATAAGGGCTTCAATGTTTGGTGAAGTTTGGTTCAGGGTGTCCAATTTTATGGGCCCCCAAAGGGGTAGCCCACATCTCCCATTAGAAACAATTGGAAACAATGGGATGTGGGGCACCCTCTTTGGGGGTCCATAAAATTGGGCATCGAGAACCAAACTTCACCAAAAATGGGTGGTCTCATAAAGATAGTTTCCCAAATCCACCCTGCAAGTTTGGTGTTGCTATCTTGAAAAATGCACCTCCTAAAGGCAAAAAAACAGAAAACATCAAAAGTTCCTCATAAAGATAAAAAGACCTGAATGTTTTTGTTTGTTTGTTTGTTTGGAAAATAGGAATGTTTTCAGATTTTCCAAATCAGATATTCAGTTTTTTGGGGGGTTTTCAATAATTTCCATGCCAGAAAAACCCAAATCTGAATTAAACTGATTTTTTAATTTTTTTGCTGAACCCTATTAGTTTTATACCCAACCCTTCCCCTCAAGGGCTCAGGGCAGCTTTAAGATTAAAAAAAGGTGAAATATCTCAGTATTATATTAACAAGTATGAATTGTATTTTATTTCAAAATAATTATGTTAAGACATGGAATGAAGTTAAAAAAGATTTGTCAAGGTGGAATAAACTCCAGTTATCAATGCTGGGAAGAATTTCTGTGATTAAGATTACTGTATTACCAAGAGTGCTATTTTCGTTTCAAACAATACCCATGTTAGAAACTGACATTCCTTTTAAACATTAGTACAAGAATATATCAAACTTTATTTGGCAAGGGAAGAATCTCAAGTGAAATATAAAATCCTACAAGATGCAAAAGAGAGAGAAATTCTCAGTATAACTGAAATTATATTTTTCTGCTTTGTTGTTCAGTGTTGCTGAAATAATGGGTCATGCTGAGAACCAGAGGGCTGCTGGAGGTAGAGAATCATAATTTGAGATATGGATGGCATGCCTAGTCATGATATGATAAAGTCAAGGTAAATAAGGATTTTAATAATGCTTATATTAATTGTATTCCATTCTGATATTATGGAATAAACTTAGTCCTGGCACTATGTAAAAGCACTATGTAAAAAAAAATTACCGTATATACTAGTGTATGTTGGAGGGCCTGAGTGCCTGGGAAACGCTCAAGTATGGTGGCAAACCCCCGGAAAAGGGTATTCCACGTTCCCCCGACTGACCTCTCCTTCCAAAGGTGGTTTCGAAGAAAACTGTTGACATTGCAGACTCTCTGGCCCCAATATGTGTACGTGCAAATACTTAATTCTCTACTCTAACCCCCGTGCTCTTTGCTCTCTCTATTGTATTGTGTTCCCCCCACCCGCGTGCCCTGTTTGATTTTCCGCCTGTAACTGTCAATAAAAGGGCTTGGAGGGAAACAGTATGGCAGAGTTGTCCCCTGCATCTCTCACTGGCCGAAACGACATGCTGCCTCAGTTGGTGTAAGACAACATGTGTATAAGTTGACCCGCATATAAGTCAAGGCACCTAATTTTATCACAAAAAACTGGGAAAACTTATTGACTCGCCTATAAGTTGAGGGTTGGAAATGCAGCAGCTACTGGTAAATTTCAAAAATAAAAATTACATTAATTGAGGCGTCAGTAGGTTAAATGTTTTTGCATATTTATTTCAAAGAAAAACAGTAAACTAGCTCTGTAAGCCCTGATTCTCCCTTTAAATCCACTCAGAAAGGGGGGGTGGTTTAAAGGGAGAATCTGGGGAAAATTTGAGGGTGCCTGTCAGGGGAGGAATGTTTATATTAGCAGTACCAACATTTCAGAGTATCTTTAGGAGACCCTCCTGATGATACCCACCTGCCACCAGGTTTGGTGAGAGTTTTTGGTTCAGGGGGTCCAAAGTTAGTGGACCCTCAAAATGTAGCCCAATCTACTTCCAAATTTGGAAACAATGGGGATGGGAGCACTCATCTGAGGGATCCATAACTTTGGATCCTCTGAACAGAAATATCCTGTAAACCACGGCTGGTATCAGCAAGAGATTATCCCGATGATACCACCCATGTATTAGTAGAAGTTTGGTTCATGCCAGGGTCCAAAGTTATGGGACCCCTCAAAATGTAGCCCAGCCAATCTACTATTATCTCCCATTGGAAACAATGGGGGATGGGGCACCCCCTTTGGGGGTCCATAACTTTGGACCCCCTGAACCAAACTTCACCAAACCTGGCTGATATCATCAGGAGCGTCACATGATGACACTCTGACATTTTGGTGCCACTAGCCTAAAAACTGTGCCCCCTGGTGGCCAACAAAGTAAAAACCCTAAAATATTTTTTAAAATACACCTCACTTGAGTATAAGTTGAGGGGGGCTTTTTCAGCACAAAAAATGTGCTGAAAAATTCGACTTATATGTGAGTATATATGGTATGTAAAAAAATTTTTATGAAAAAAACTTATGTGGCTCTCACCACAAGAATCCCTGTTTAGATGAGAAGTGATATTTGAGAACAGGTGGATAACATATCATGATATTTTAGATTTTTCACAAGGGAAATTTCAATTGAAATGTAGAGAACAGTTAGTAACAAAAGGAAATAATTGTCATTGATTTTTCTATGCACAACTATTAGACAGATTCAAAACAGTTGAGATATGAAACAGAAGAAGAGTAAGTGAAAGAATATAGGATGAAATGGGTTATTAATATTAGGTATAATATATAAATGGAACAATGAGAGAATATATGGTTTAAAAGTTTCAAGTTCCACCTTTGAGAGGTGGAAGATCAATGAAAAGAATGTAAGAGAGAAAGGTGTTTTAATGATACAGCAATTTAGAATTAATTTATATTTTGACTGTAGGGAGCAAGAGGAAAACATTTCAGTGTGACAATATTCAGCACAAAGGAAATTAGGAGCCTTTTTTTCCTTTTTTACACTTTATTTTTAGGATATTGGTTTCTATGGTGCCCCCGCTGAAGGGGGCATCTTCTCCTGTCTGCCCAGCCACTTGGACCTCCAGCAGCTTGGTTCTCCCATTGGCCTGCGAAGTGGGCCTCAGAAGTGGGAGAAAAGGACTTACCAGCTGCCTTTCCCTTCCAGTTTGCACAGTTCCCCAGCTTCGAGAACTGTGGGCTCAGCTTCCTCCTGGGCCTCATTACTTTCTCCCTTTTCAACCTATTTCCTCACCCCCACTGCCCTCTCGACCAGTCAGGACCTCAGGGTTGGGGTCTAGCCCACCCTTCATTGGCCATGTTGACTCCACCCTTCCTTGGCCAGGTTGGCTCCCTCTCTGCTCCCTCCCCACCTTTAACTCTCTTCAGGAACTGTCCTGAAGTGATGGGAGGCTTCCCCCATGGCTGGCATGCCTAAGTCCCAGACAGTGGTGCCAGAGCCAGGGCCAGCATCTCAGGACAGTTTATTTATGTCATTTTAATAAGTCTTAATTTTAAAAATTAAATATCACTGTGCCCCCTCCTTATGGAATGGCCTGTCCGAAGTCAGTAAGGTTCCTATGCTCCTAGCTTTCCATAAAATATGCCAAACTGAATTATTCAAGAAGGTTTCTTTACACAGGTAAATAGGAATGGACTGTAACAAAATTGTTCAGATACATAGTTCTGTAAAGTTTCAGAAACTGTGGCCAGTACTACAGTGTATATTTTATACTATTTGTTGCTGATACTATGTAATTTTTGCATTATTTACTGAATGTTAATGTTATTGCTTTGCTTCAGTTTTGTTTTCAGATTTCTCACCCCCACTGAAATGGTTCCAGATTTCTACAAACCCACTCCTATAGCAGTGTTTATTGGCTGTCCCATCTTGTTGATTGTATTGACTTATTCTTTGTAATCTACCTTCAGTTTCAGTGAGAACGGTGAACCAGAAATAATGCGATTTTCTAAATGGTCTCCAGTAAGCAATTGCTGAGGCTAGAAATACTGTTGATGGCATGCTAATTCACTAGAAAGAAGACAGTCTGCTTGGTTCTTTGTAACTATTGTATTCTCTTTAAGTGGGCTGACAGTTTCAGTTAATTTGTTACTATCTCTCATACTTTGCAGCTCCCTGGTGTGATTTTTGATGTTTTATTTACATGTTTTCTCCCTCCACAAGAAATCCTGCTGCTTTATGATGGTATTTCTACAAAAAAAACCCTCATGATATATAGTCCAATTTATTTTATTATCTCTAGTGGTATATTCTATTGGTAATTAAATACCCAAGATTCCATAATATTAAGGAATGCAATGAGCACATGTAGAAAAGTAAAAGGCAAAGGGACTCAACATTCCAGAACATCAGCTACATCCAGGGTTTCTGTTTGACCCAGAAAGATAAACTAGCTTCACATACTCCAAGCATTACAACATTTAGCAATAACTGTTAGTGTCATTTTAAATGGAAATCATTTCATTTCATTTATTAGATTTTATAGATTTTATTAGATTTTATAGACCGCCCAACCCCTGCAGGTCTCTGGACGGTGTACAAGAAACAATCAATACACAATAAAATACAAACTATGAACAACAAACATTAAAATCCCTTAAAACACAATAGCAGCAGTATCATAGAACCGATAACAATTCATATTAATCATTAATAATCAGTTGTAATCAATGGTGTCCGATCCTAAGGCCGGGAGGGGACCAGCAATGTCAACAACAGAGATGGACTACAGGGCAGTGCCGGAGATGGTATAAGGTACAATACAGGCCATCAAGAGGGGGCAGGCAATCCGCAGACAGCCTCCCCAAAAGCCAGGTGAAATAATTCAGTTTTACAGGCCCTGCATAGCAACTGCTTCAGTCTTTCATGTGCATGTTTGGGGCATACTCTTTTTCCTCTCCTTTTTTTGTTCTTCCAGGGAATTTTGGTCTAAACCATTAAACCTGAAGTTTAGTAGTTTTCTTCAAGTTTGCGTCAACTCTGAAGTTTATTTTACTTCAGGTTTGATTATTACCTTAGGTAACTCAGCATGGAAAAAAATCCTACATTGATTAGGGTGTTTGCAAAATCATGCTATACATAAAAAGCTCGCCATAAGATGAGACCCTCTGATTTTCTGTTGGTGAAATGAGAGAGGTTTTTTTTCCCAGTGGAAGAACGTCATCATTTTTAGCTGTGTTTTGTTACATGGAGTTATAGTGATAAATAACCATAGAATATTTGTGGGGATTTCTGGTTCTTTTTTGAAAAAAAACAAAAACAAATAAAGTGTCTATACTTACCTGCTAAGTGTGTGGTATATCCAATGATACTGGCAGCTGGCAGCGGCCTCCTCCCTATTTACAAGCCATCTGACACCCAGACAACTCTCTTCTCCAGCTTCTCTTTTGAAGTTGGGTACTGTTGAGGACCACAATGATTGTTCCAGTGTTGCTTGGCCTAGCCCCTTCACCCCTTATCTAGCAGTATGCAAATTTTTAAAATGGATTAATTTAGGATCTGGATTTAGGGAAGGCATGTTTTTCATCATTCCAAATTTCCAGGTCTCTCCTCCCCCTTTCTGGATTTTAAGGGCTTTTTTGGGTCCCAAAAGTACAGCAACTTTTTTTCAGTTGCTTCCCTATGCCACTATCTGCCCCCCAAGCAGGGGAAGGAGGAAAAAGATTCTGGTCTAGTTAAAAAACTGTTTGGCAGCTTCTCCTTGCCTTTACATTTTAACGGACATTATTTTCAATGGAAAGACCTAGCCTCCAAGATTGTAGGCAAAGTCAACCCCCATAAAAATAATGACACTTCAAATTTTTAAAGGGACTGAAGACATTGATTAACAGCTGATCGGGGCAGTTTGAGTTGGAAGAAACTTGATGGCACACAACACACATGGGTTTTTTTTTGTTTCTGGTTGTTGCATTAGCCATCTTTAGTCTAAGGAGATAAGAAAGGATAAAAATGTTGTAAATAATTAAATAAATAAACATTGCTGCTATTCCTTTATCTACTTATATCTTTTTAAGCTAATTTATTTTTGCCCAGTGTGTTCCCTGCAGACCAAATAATGCAGTTCAACAGAAGGACATGAATAGTTTGTAAAGGCATTTTCTTGAAATCCCATCAAACTAGCTGGTTTTAGATTGAGATTTTTTCTGGCCTGGGCATTATAATAAATTCATATCCTGTGTGAAGCAAAAAGCATTTGGAGTATATTAACAGCACCATCATATATCCATTCAAGGCTATTGATCTCAAGAAGCTAGAAGAGAGTAGCTATTCTTAGGATTGGATTGGCACTGCAAGACTGCTAGAAAGACTTAAACCCAAAGCATCTACATACAACGCTACAGAATTTACAGCTTTAGGTAAAATGTTTTGATTCCATCCGTCAAATACTGGCCAACGCATTCTGCACCATTTATTTATGTAGGCATACAGTATCTACTTTTCTGTGAAAACATAGATTTACTCTTGTCTGATACATAGTGTTCATTTGTATGGTTTCAGAACACCTAGACTCCTTGCAATCTGTACATTCTGGCACTTTAATGAATCCATAACAAAGCCACACAATTCACATATTGAAGATGTTTAGGGGAATTTAGGGGAACATCTTAGGGTTAAGGTTCAAGATGTTTAAGATGTTTAGGGGAATTGCTTAAATTCTGTTAACCTCTGTGATTTCAGCCCATTCATACTACAAATGTGTGTGTGGGTAGTTCCTTTATGGCATAAACATGAAAAAAAACCACCCTGAAAAGGCAGGCTAACTAACATGAAAACACATTCAACCTCCAACTAGGGATGTGCAGTTAAATATTACCAACCCAATAAAATGTCTAATTTTTCCATTATTGAACTAGATCAGCAATCTCTGACTCAGTGAAAAGCTTCCTAGTAGTTTCCCAACTGCAACAATTTTCATCTGATAGTTATTCGAAAAGATTTAGAATTGGCTGTGGAGGCTTATTGTCAGTTCTGGGCCTAAAGTTTGTTCCCTCCATTTTCCCTTACAGGGAAAAATGGGCAGACACCCAATTCAATACTAATTACTCTTCTCTCCAATACAATAAGAACACTCTTGTCTAATGAAAACAATAATCATCCCTTTCTGAAATTACAATACAATTAAAATAATTTATCAAGAGCAAAACCATACCTCCTATCACAATTGTCTGAATTATTACGTGACCTTAACAACCATTTGTAGATATGTTTGATGACGTTCAGGTTACAAATAGTCTGATCTTATTCAGATTCACAGAATCAAAGCCCCCTCTTGCATTGCTGAAGGACCTCGATGGAGTATCCCCTGCCCTCTTCATGTTTTGTGTGTGGTTTATAGGACAACAGGGTGGCATTCTCGCTGGCAGTTGGGAGAGCTTTCTGGAGATTCTCTCCTAGCCAATGGCTGCTGTGCATTTTTGCAGGGAGCTGAGCTCCTTGCAGACTTAGCACCTTTGCAGAAAGGAGGGGGAAGGGGGAAGAAAGCTGTCAGTGGCCAATGGAATCTCAGCATAACTGCCAATGCACCCAAAAACCTTGGCTAGGCCCACAGGCCTGGTTTAACCTAGTTTTTCTGCCACCCAGGCATGCGCCCAGTGCACGGCGCATCCCCTGCTTCCTGGTAGCTCCGCCACTGGACAGAAGCATCACAAAGGAAAGATGGAATTTCCATCATTCCTTTGTGATGCTTTGTCACCTTGCTTTTTCCTCCCAAGTTGCCCCTAATCACTTGATATACATAAAAGAAGAAGGTACAGAAGTTGGGAAAGGCAGTAAGAACAAAACTACAGCTGGCAAGACATAGCCAAGCAAGGTTTATAACAGCAAAAACAAAAAGGGATCTGAATTTTGAGATTTCTGAAGAAGTAGTGTACTTTGGAGATTTCTCTGTGAGATTTAAGGAAATAATGTATCTCCAGGAAATAATCTGTTGGAAAAAAAATAACTCAGTGGTGATAAAGATAATCCAACTTCTGAGATATTCAGACTAGCTGCTACAATGTACAAGTGGCACAGCAGTATGTTCCAGGCATATCAGTACATTCATACATGATGAAACACCATGGGAACGATTGGTCTCATATCCCTTGACAGGTGTTAAACTGCATTTGCTTTGTCTGATAGGTGAAGTGTACATTAGTATGCTTGTTATAAAACAATAAAAAACAAACTGTCCAGATGGATCTGGTAGAAACTACCTGAACACATGAGGTAGATGAATAATGCATTTTTCAGTTTCTTTCAGTCAGAGCCATGACTCATTCCCTGTCTTTTAGATAGGTTTTTTCCTCTTAAGAAGTTGGAATCAAGAAGCAATTAATTTATTCCAAATTCAGAAGATATAGAATAAAAGTTACCATTCATCCCTGCCTTGCAGGAATGAGGCAATCTGACAAAGTTGAATAAGGTGTAGTAATGTTCACGTAGATGTAGACGACTTTTGAGTCCAGCATAATCTGACCAATAATTGGAGAAATGTTATATGAGTAATATATGTACACATAGAGCATCTCCTGATGTCAAAATTTATCCAGAAATACCAAAACCAAAATGTATTAAGGCTAAAAAAAAAGCAAATGGGAAACATTTTCTCAGTAATTAAATATACATTTTAATTATACCAGTTTTGTACAACTAAAGGTATGTATAGCATATATTTTTTCCAAACTAGCCATTAAATATCAATGGTCATAATATGTGTCATGTCCCCAGAGAAGCTCTTATTATTTTTCTTATTAAGCATCATTTTCCCTATAGCTAGTATGGGTTTAGTTCCTTGTATAGTGTTCTAAGGGAGGTAATTTTAGTTAGACCCTGTCCCTTTAGGAAATCTCCCTAGAGGCAGTCTTCCTTTATTACCCAGCAATGCCCCTGTTTAGCTCAGTCAGTCTAAGGTGCCAAGGGAGTTGGAAGGCTGCAATAATTGTTATATCTATGGCTGTGGTGGTGAACCTTTGGCACTCCAGATGTTATGGACTACAATTCCCATCAGCCCCTGCCAATGGGAATTGTAGTCCATAACATCTGGAGTGCCAAAGGTTCGCCACCACTGATCTATGGTGCATAGTCTGTGGTGTATATAGTCTAGAAAGCATAAAGTTAAGGTGATAACAGAGAGTAGAATCCAGATAAAGGTCACTTAGGAACCAAGAGGAAGCACAGACCAAATGGACTTTCTTGGAAGAAGTCAAGAAAGAATAAAAGGCTCAAGCTTCAAGTTGTTCCAGTCAAGCAAGTACCTTATCTTAGGCCCTTTCTGGACAGCGGAAAGGGCACCTCTCCATCGGCAGAAATTATGCCGGTGGAGGGGAGGGGGCTGTTCGCACGAGAGCGTGCAAGCGCCCCCCGCAGAGGACGGTGCAGAAGAGGCCCCGTGCATCTCAACATGGCAGGGGTTGGAGAGCAGCATGGGCGGGGCTAAGCAGTCATCCAGACTGATGCTGGAGGACAAGGTGAGGGGGGGGACGGGAAAACAGTGTCTTCGGCGCGGTGGTGTTCGCACTGCGCTGACGCAATGGCAGCGCTTTCCAAAAACCTCCCTCGGGAAGGGAGGTGGAAAGTGGTGCCTTCACACCACTTGGGGCTGCACAGGATGGCGCTGCTGCAATGCAGCAGCAGCGCCTGTGCGAACAGCACCCCAGGGACCAGTGTTTTTCTGTCCCTGGGTCGCTGTTTTTGGCCCCGTGCAGAAAGGGCCAAAGTCAGACCCTGGGAGAAGTTAGGGCCTTCTAAGCAATAAACTTTTTTTTTACCTGTTACACTTTGCTTGTGAGTCTCCTACTCTGTTCTGGCCAAGTACAGGGCACCAAAGATTGTTTTACTTGGGTAACAGAACAATATGTAATAAAATCAAGCAAAGATTAAAGCAGCTTCTAAAGACCCAATACAATAAGACAGCTTCCAGAATAGGTTCACAGCAACTGCCAAAATACCTACATCTTGTTTTTTAACCATATACAGTGTTTTAAAGACTGCAGTACAAAATCTTCTTGTTTGTTTAACCTACTGAAGCAATAGTTGTATATAACAGATTTTTTTGTTCCTAGTTGTTAAGAGGCAAGCATTGTTTTTTTAAAGCAATTGTAGCATAGTTTTTTCAGGCATGATGATCATAGACAAATAGAATCCCAATTGTTTTCTCTGTTTCAAATAATATTTTTCAGTGCCTTGATTTACAAAAAAATTCACAAACTCATAGTAAACAATTCACAACATTTTATACCAGAACATATAAAAAAACTTAGCCCAAGAGCTTATATGTTTGAAGAAACCAAAAATCAGCCTGCTTATCTCTTTTTATTTTTATCTCTTACCTCTTAGGGTTAGGATGTTTGTGAGAAGCAGGAAAAAACTGGCAGAGCACAGTCCAATTGATTACTATTGTTATCACATTGAGAGTCTTGATCTCTATTTTACTTAGCAGCCTTGAAGTTTCTTAACAAGGCCAGCACTTATCTAGATTCCGACTAGCCTTGCTTTATTGCTTGTTTTGTATATTTAATTGTACGTTTGTTCAAATATCATTATTGTTACTTACAAGGCAATGGGAGGTATTTGCTTTTGAAGCAGTTGTTTCAGCCTGGTTGGTACATATTATCTCTTGTTCACCCTGTGGTTGTGTACCTTTTGCTCATTATGATGGAATCTCCTGTCAACATGGCAGTGAAAAGAGGGGATTTCTTCCTTCCCCTTCACCCTCATGACCAGTTCAGTTGCAAAAATTGCTGCCCACAGCTTGATGGGGAGGGAGCGCTTTGGAGATGTAGGAATACAGAAAAAAGCTTATCACTCTTCTTCATGGCAGGCTTGAGCATGCACAATCCCATGTGTGCCTGAATAAGACCACGAAGATGAATAAAGAAAATATGAAAATGAGCAGCCATATTTCCCTATACAAGGCATTTCCTAAATAATGATAGTTTTATTTGAAGCTGCAGTAGTTTACAGATTAGCATTATTTTAGTTCTCATGGCTGAGTATACTTTCCATTGTTTCTGCTACTGAGTCACTAGATAAAAGCTTAATCCATCAAGACTTATGTCCATCCAAAGAGCTGCCCAAAATGAAATAGTAAGGGTGCTCCTTTTTGTATCCTCATAATTTATAATCTACCTTTGGGAGTCTGTCCCAATTGGGAAAGGGCAGTCATTTGGGCCTTCCTGTCCCAAAGGAACAGTTTACTTTCTTAACATATGACTCTTAGCAGTTTCTGTCCCTTAAGGGGGTATCCTGGCAGTGGGATTTGAGATAGTAAGCCATTGTCCTGCTTCTGCTAGACTCATTAGCTTGAGTGATTTGTGCCAGGAAGTCTGTGACTTCTTTCTTCAACCTCTCTTCCTCTCTGCCCAGTGGCATACCTACATAAAATGGTGCTTGGGATACCACTGAAATAGTACCCTCCAAAATTATGGCAGGGGGATGAAGTGGTGGCAGGTGAGCTAGCAGGCAAGCAACAGGCCCTGCTTACTCTATGCCCAGCAAAAGCAATTGTGGTAGGAGGAAGATGAAAGAAATGTGCATGGTGGCCCAGACCCAAGTCTTCCTGAGAACCAGCACAGGGGAGGAGGGAAGGGGGAGGAGGGAAGGGAAGGGCAGATGGCCAAAATGCACCCCTCATGTGACCCAGAAGAATAGGGCCTGAGTGAAATGTCCTCCCTGCCCCCCAAGATACACTACTGTTTCTGCCAGCTACCAGTTTGCAAAACTGTGAGCAATGCACAAACAATGGCTAGCAATCAGTAGGACTGAATAGCTTAATACTTTACTCAATCTCTAGTGTGAATAGAGTCCACAAATGGGGCTATGAGACAACTACTGCCCTGGTCTCCACAAATATATGTCAAAGAATACAGTCATTCAACAATTCACTTCAATTAAAGCTGCTCTACACCCAATAGAAAACCCACAATGAGCTGCCAGTATCTGGTAGTCTCTGACTATGATAAGTCTTAGAAGGCTTCTAGGCATGTGGTATCTACAATGAAAATATGCAAATTAACAACACTATATATACATGTATTACAGTGGTGGGATTCAAATAATTTAACAACTGGTTCCAGTGGTGGGATTCAAATAATTTAACAACTGGTTTTTACAAGCACCATTTTAACAACCGGTTCTGCCGAATTGGTGCGAACCTTCTGAATCCCACCACTGCTTGTATACATCCAAACCAATATAGGGGGCTTCCATCTTACTTACTTCCAATGTAAATAAAATGAGTCCAAATTCTTACAATTCTGTAAAGAGAAATACAAATACCATCATGACACCCTATTTTAAACATAGAAAGTCTGTCTTTATATTTGCAAGGTAACAACAAGAAGAACTAAGAAATGTTAGCTAATTACCAATTGTGACTGTGTTACTCTCTGTGCTGCTATCTCTTGCTGCAAAATGTCCTTGAAGTCAGAGAGTACTGGCATTTCAAGGAATGTAGCACACACAACTGAACACAGGTGCTTGCAATTAAAGTGGTACAAGTTATCTAAGCCAGAAAACTCCAGAATGGCACTAAGCCCTGTGGATTCTTTCCTACTAATGATGTACATAAGGTTTGTCCCATAGCAAGGCATACTTAAAATACTACAAAACAAGATACAAATGCCATCATGAGTCATATACACATATAGAAAGCATATCCTCATTTGTACACAAAAACATCAGGACAAACTGAGAATTTTTTTAATATCAGAAAATAACCAGTCTGGACCGCATTGTTCTCTGTGCTACTGTCTCATGTCATAAATTGTCCTTGAGGCAAGAGAGCACTAGGGGTCATATACAGAAGTTAGGCACTAATGCCTAGGTACAGGTGAGGGAAATTCAAGTTAACTGGGTCACAAAAAGGCAGAAAAATCCAAATTGGCATTGAGACCTGTGGGTTGGACAGTTCTTAATCTATGTATGTAGAATGTCTCCATCTTTTGTATTTTTTGTTGAATGTTGCTTTGTGTGTCTTTTTCTTCCACCATAGCCAACACAAAGAAGCAAAGAGATTCAGGCTTGTTCTGTTGTTGGACAAAGCGTTCTAGTAGTGGTGCTTCCATGATTCTGTCATGGATCCAGGACAAGTACTCACTCTAGTCTTTACCCTTTTACAAGTCTGCCCAATATAAGACAAACCACACCTGCAAAATATACAATAAATAACATTTTTTGTTTTGTAGTTTGTAAATTGTGGAATCTTTCTATAGAAATGTTATTTGGGAAATGAATTTTTTTGCACACAAATTCTACCTGGCAGGCAGTGCACATGCCACATTTGAAATGCCCCACTGTACTTAAAGTAGTCTGTGGGTGAGGCTTTCTAACATCTGCCCTAATTAATATGTTTCCTAATGATCTATTATTTATGTATCCTAATAGGATTGGAACTCACATCCAAGGAGGTCTTTGATGATAGTCTAGAATCTGTTGATGGTTTTCCTAATTTTTTCACTCATCTGTGAAAATTCAAAACAAGTCACTATCCTGTTAGTCTCTTACCTGTTCTTGTTAGTCAAAAATTCTTCCCTCGTGGCACTGTCCACTCTCAATCTGGGTGTGTGTTTGGGTGGAACTTGCTGTGCAAAGGTGTGGTTGACTGTATTGTATTGCGGGTGGGGTTTTGTAGTCCAGGGAGTGATTCACATTTGCATTCCCTGCAGCAGCAACAGTCTTAGTGAATGCAAACCCTGTATCTGGGTGGAGTCCGTTGTCCATGAATTTAGCATGCCCTTGGCCTTTGATTCTGGTGTTTTTAATTACTGGTAGCCAAGTTTTGTTAATTCTCAGAGTCTCTTCTTATTGAAGTTTTCTTGGTGTTTATGGATTTCGATGGCCTCCCTGTGTAGTCTGACATAGTAACCTTCTGAGTTGTCTAGAATTTCAGTGTTTTCAAATAGAATGCTATGTTCAGTTTTGTTCAGAGAATGTTCTGCTACTGCAGATTTTTCAGGATGGTTAAGCCAACAATGTCTTTCGCGCTCCTTAATATGAGTCTGAATGCTGCATTTTGTCATTCCAATATAGACCTTTCCACAGCTGCATGGTATGCAATAGACTCCTGCAGAAGTGAGGGGGTGTCTCTTGTCCTTTGTTGAGCGTAGCATCTGCTGTATTTTTCTGGTAGGTTTGAAGATCTACATTGGTCTACATTGGAACTACAAAAGGTCTACAGACACAGGGTTTGCATTCACTAGAACTGTTGCTGCTGTAGGGAATTCAAATGTGAATCACTCCCTGGACTGAAAAACCCCACCCGCAATACAATACAAAACCTTTGCATAGCAAGTTCCACCCAAACACTTACTGATTGGTTCCCCACCCTGGGACATAGACAATATATACCTCACTAAAAACATTCCCTTCTTGCTGGATACAGTGTGTAACAGATTTCCCTCTATAATATACCTCTGAAGATGCTAGGCACAGATGCAGGTGAAACATTAGGAACAAGATCTACCAGACCACGACCACACAGCCCGGAAAACCCACAACAACCAGTTGAATCCAGTCGTGAAAGCCTTTGACAATACATTGAACAGAAGACAAATAAGGAAGCTATAGAATAGCTGTGATACTATTATTTTTTAAATTAACTTCATTTGCTATGGGATACACTGGTTATACAACTGTTTAGAACTGCAGTCTTCATCTTGACTAGATAACAATCGGAAATGATCAGATGGCACTGTGAAATTTAATATAAAAGCAGCAAACTAGAAATGTTTGATGTAGCCCTTGAAGCCCAAATGGAGATGCATCAACCCACATTTACATTAGACAAAATAGGAAATGAGCCACTGACATTGTTATTAAAGACTACATGCTATTCCTGTTCTTTTAATGTGAAGAACATGTGAGGCCTGGATAGACAGTGCTTTAGAAAAGAATGTGTTATTTAACAATAGAGATCTTCCCAGGATTCTGTTCTCCAAAGTGCCTCACTATCAAATGATCACATCTGCAAACCCAACTTCTTTGTGGTTACACTGTAATGAAATTGCGCAGTTGCTATTTTAAACAACTTTCAGTTACACCACAAGATGCTTTTAGCTATGCATATGAGGAATCCAGAATGCAGCAGATCACAGCATGAGAAATTGCCCAGGTCCATTATGCATTGTAGGAAATTAATAGGACATCACACTTCTGCAGGTGTCATTATTAAACTTCTCAGTTTATTAACAAAGCACTGACAATTATGGAAGACTGACAATATGGTCTGATATCATTAATTTGACACTAGCGCTGAACAGGGATGAATGATACAAACATACTCTGTGTTATTGTTTCTCCTCCAGGACATAACACCAACAACTGAATAGTTATACACCTACCCTTACTAGTCCTGAACTGAGAAGCCTTTGTCTGAGGTTCACAGATATCATCAATCCAAACTTAGTGAAACAAAATTCTGGAACACCTTTTCGAATGTCAGGAAAAGAATAAGCTAATAGTATATCACAAAAAGATAGCTGCATAAAGTAGTCACTCTGCAATTTCTGTATACATGTTTAGTGATGTTAACATTCTGTGTTGCTGAACATACTAAATTTATGTTGTATGTTGCTGAACATACAAAATTTAAATTATTTTATTTCTTATAAGCGTCCATTTCTCTGCTTTCCTATGTACAGCGCATCAAACATCTATAGAGGCTACAGAACATCTGTCTACTTATCTTATTATTTTATCTCAATGAAAGACCTAATCCTTTTTTCAGTCTGAAGATGGGGACTTACATGATTGAGTTAACGGATTCTAGGCCTTCAGTTCTATGCCCAGATGCCATTTTTTGGCAATATGCCACTAGAACCAGGCTTCACAGTATTGGTCATTATAAATTTAAAACACAAAATAGCTGGGATCTTAGTAGTAAGCGATTGTAATTCTATTTACTGAATATGTCTCCCCTTTTTTTCATTCCAAACTTTAGCCCACTGTCTCTCTGAAGAGTCACTCAGTACTGCGGCATGTGTCCAAGCTAAGCATTTGCTAATAATATAGAGACCATCTCATTCAGCTTTCTCCTCCCCACTAGTGGTCCTCCAGGTCAGAAGCCTACCAAGAACTCACCCTGTAATTGAATTAATTAATTTAAATTTCTACCCCACCCATTCCCAAGTAGAGTCAGTCTCACAGCAGCTTACAAAGATTTTACAAAACAGCATTACAGTAAAACATTACCATGAATTGATAATCCATTAAAACATAGACTAAACATTATTGATGGCAGATAGTAAATGACAATAACCTATTTTTTATATATAGTAAACTAGTGGGGCACGGCCACGCGTTGCTGTGGCTTCTTGTGGTGAAATGGGAAAGGAACAGTAGCAGCAAATCAATTGCAGAGGCCAGCAGTACGTGCTCATGCAAACACGCAGTCTGATACTGTGCGATGTCATTGATGTGTGTGCCCGCATTCCTTGGGGGGAGGAATGGAAAGGCACCCCTCCCACACATCTAGGCTGGCTATGATCCTTTACCTGGGAGTAGGTTTGGTTGGTGGCAATGGGTGTCGCTTCTGAGGAAACCCTCTGAGGGGTGCGACGCAGCCATTCAAAGTATGTCACAGTTGCTGTACTGAGCTTACTCCTGAGTAATGCGTGCCTGGTTTTCTTAACTGTAACCACAGTATTCAGGGAATCTAAGGTGCCTGGCCCCTCCCTCCTGTCCCTTGCATGTCGCCCCTCCCCCTCCTTCCTTTCCCTTTCCTCCGCTAAGGTGGGTGGGTCATATCAAGATGCTTGGCCCCCTGCCTTTCCTCCCTTGCATGCCACCCCTCACTCTCTCCCCTTTCTCACTTCTCTTCCCTTGCATGCCTCCCCCTCTGTCCCTTTCCTCTCCCTCCCTTCCCTCTCCCTGTTGTGTATGTGTATGTGCATGTGTTTCACTTCCACTCAAGTGACTGCCTATGTACTGTTTTCACTGCTCATCTCTGGCCGTCTGAGTGAACATTCTAAGCAGCACGAACATTCTAAAAGTGACAGTTACACACAGGCAGCTGCATGTCCTTCACCAGGGAGCGCCAAGAAAAAGGCATTTTGCCTGGGCCAGGTGTGAAATTTTAGGTATGTGACCATCTAAAAACACTCTCGCCTGGCTGACTATAGTGGCTGGGAATTTTCAGAGGAATTGGCCCAACAGTTACTGAGGTATACTGTAATCAACAAAAACACTATTAGCTTTTTATATATATAGATGACAATCACATAATAATCTATTACATAATTTGCACAAATGGCCTTCAACTTACACAAGCAAACTTTTGGAACCAAACCAATTAACCACATTCCTACCATTTGAGCAAGTACTTTTGGACTCCCAGGGAGGAACCCAGAGGAGGCTTTGGACTGGTGGGTGAGGGCATTGTCCATGGGGGGAATAGCCCTATCTGCTCCCAAACAAGCATTTTCACTGTCACATTGCCGTTACAAACTCTCAGTCATTCTACAATTACCATTTTTAAAAGAGGAAAATATATTCTTTAATGGAAGTGCTAGCAATTTGGTATTTTGATAGTGACTACATTAACTTTATTTTCCTAATATCACACAAAAGCTTTTCAACGGGATTTTTCATGCTGTGTCCTTCAAACACATGTCTTTCTATTTAAAAATGAATTACAAAACAACCTTAGCCAGTTCTATTGAAATCAGTGAGTTTCTAATGTAACTCTATTGAACACTGCAGAGCAAAAGAGCCTTCTTTCATATCTGATGTAAGAGAGTGGTCCTTCATAACCTGAACTCTTCCTGTGGTTGAAATCTCAATTAAATAAACAGAAGATTTACTTATTGAAGAACAAATGAATGCAACGCTGTTCTAATTCTTGACAAGGTAGGATGGTGGATTTTATGTTATTTAATAGAACATTTGTAGCTATTATTTAAAATGTTAGTTACAGTACAAACATAAAAAAGTATTTAATTAGCATTTTGTAACAGATTTATTGGATTACCATTTTAATTCAATTATTTGGTTTCCATGGTTGACAAGATTTGTTTGCTGGTTTTACGCAAAGAGAAAAATTGCAGTTCTGTACATATGAGCAATTTTTAAAAGAGAAATCAATTTTTCTAATTTCAGCAATGTTGCCGTGGAATATTGCCATGGGCTTAGGAGTTTGCATTTTATAACCAGCCTTTTTTTTTAAAGGCTAACTTAAACAGGTTCCCAATCACAGACCTGGATAGAAGGGGGTGAAAGCAAAGATGATTTGGGGCAACTGAGACAGTCAGCTCTCAAGCAACTTCCTGCAGTCCACCTCAGAGGTTGGCCTGTCATTAACGGTGAGGCTCATAGACCTGCAGGTTGCAGGCTTGTTTCGGGTACACAGCTCAAATTGAAAAGAGCAGGATGAAAAGGTACTTGGCATTCAGCACCCATCTCTTAGCAAACAGAGAGTCTTGTTATTGCACCCATTGCTAAAACAAAGGACAAATGTGCGATCTGCCAAAACCTCTTTGGTTTGCTACTCCTGGCTGACATTATTGTACCACCTTACACTAGGAGGAGAGAAGGCCCAGAGCACAGGAACCACAAAGCAGGGACGTAGGTATAGATTTTTTATGGAGGGGTTCGGGGGTGGGGTCACACCCCCACCCACCCCTAGGGCATGGCCACACCTCCCCAACCCCCACCTCTGGCCTAGCGCTTATAAAAGCAGCTCTCCAAGGCCGGGAACAGCAGACTCCCCCGCCCTGCCCTCCCCTGCCCCCCACCAGCTGGGCACCCAGCTGGCAGTCATCAGTTCTTTCTGCCCTCCCCTCTGGGCAGAGGCATAGAGGGAAAATGGAACCCAGTGCAAAATCTGAGTTTTGCGCCCCCACCCCCCGAAGCCGCTGTGATGCTGGAATCCACCCCCAAACAGCATCACTTTCAATGGTGTTTAAACTAGAGAGCCCAAATTCTCCTTTTAAATCCACCTTAAAGGGAGAATCTGGGGTCCCTAGTTGAAAGTGATGCTGTTTTGGGGTGGATGTGGCATAGTGGTTAAGAGCAGGGGCATTCTAATCTGGAGGAACCGGGTTTGATTCCTTGCTCTGCCACTTGAGCTGTGGAGGCTTATGTCTGTGGCACCAGACAGCCTGCATACTGCCACACACGCCAGCTGGCTGCACTTGGGCTGGGTCACAGCTTTTCTGAGCTCTCTCAGCCTCACCCACTTCACAGGGTGCTTGTCAGGAGGGAGGAAGGGCGGGCGAGGATTGTAAGTTCCTTGGTGAGATCATGGCAGTGTGACAGGGGGGATATAAATCCAAACCCTTCTTCTTCTTCTAAACTGAGGGATCTCAGATTCCCTCCTCTTTTAAATCCCATGCCAAAGGGGGTGGGGATTTAGTATAGAATCTTGGGAAATTCCAGGGGTACCTGCTGTCAGGGGTGCAATTGTTAAGCTTAGAAGCAACGCAATCCTCAGGGTATCTTTAGGAGACTTCTCCTATCGATATCTTTCACTCCAGCTTTGGTGAAAGACTTGTTCAGGGGGTCCAAAGCTGCGGACTTCAAAGGTGTAGCCTCCCATCTTCTATTAGCTCCTAGCTGGGAACAATGGAGGATGTATACCCTTTGGGAGTCCATAGCTTTGGACCCCCTGGACCAAACTTCGCAAAACCTGGGTGGTATCAGTAAGAGACTCTCCTGATGATATCTGCCAGGTTTGGTGAAGTTTGGACCCCCTGAACCAAACCTCACCAAGCCCGGGGAGTATCATCAGGAGAGTCCCCCAAACAATCCCTGAAAGTTTGGTGCTGCTAGCCCAAACAATGCACCCCCTGCAGGCCAAAAACCAAAAAAACTAAACATGTTTTAAAAACTCACAACGGAGGGGCGGAGCTTCAGACATGAATGGGGGGATTGAACCCGAGGAAACCCCCCCCCCTTACCTATGTCCTTGCCACAAAGTGAAGTATCCTGAGAAAAGGCAGTTACTTTGACTGGGGAGGGGAGTAAAAAAGAAATGGATCGTGGTGAGTGGGAAAACGCCCCGTAAGTGTGATGGGGTTGTTTTGCAGCTCCCCGCAACTACATTGTTGGGGGTAGAATCTACCTAGATCAAGCATATGCAAACACATACACAGGAGTAGTCAATTGTAATTTCCCTACAGTGTTCAGTCCCCTAAAAACAAGATGATCTGAACGCAAGAAGAGGGGAGGAAGCATACACCCAGATGTATTTCCAGATGGTTACACGTTTTAGAAAGTTCATTTGAACTGGGCTAGTCAGTTCTTGAAAGCAATTTTTAATCAGCTTTCTTACCTACAGCCCCCTGAATTCTTTGTAAATGCTACTGCTGAGGATAGGGATCTGTGTGAAAAATGCAGTATGGGAAATGGGAGTTGCAACAAGAACAACTTAGGATCTGTTTTACTCCCTCATCCCCTCTTGCTCACATCCACTGAGTTAACTGAACATGCACAAAAGGGAAATATGTAAATATATTTACAGACCATTGTATCTCATATGTAAAACAAATGTTTGAAATTTTTATTGATGTTGTAAAATGGTACATTTATTTTCTTGGCAAATGCCTTTGTTGTAAACACAGTAGAGGCTCGGGCAGGAGGGAGACGAGCAGGGCAAGCGGTGGTGGCCGGCAGGTGAGCTAGTGAGGGGGCAAGTGGTGGCAAGCAGGTGAGCAAATGAATAGGGCAGGTCCATAGTTGAGGGACCCACTGTCTCCATTCCATATAATGCATCTTCAAAGCTAGGAGCATGCACAGGCAGAAAAAAAAACCTGACTGTGCAGGGTGAATTCTTCCCAGAGCTTGTGTGTGTGAGTGAATTGCAGAGAGTGGGTGGAGTTTAGAACTCAGAACTGCTGACAAGTTTACTGAGGGGAATTCTTGGAACCAGAGGCTGAAATGTGTTTAAAGTCTGTCTTTAGACCTGTGGCATTGGGAGGGAAAAAATTTTTGTGTGTAAAGGGACCCTACTCTACAGGGAAAGGAGAATTCTTAGTTTAGGTTCTAAATACAGAGCTACTTTGTCTCCTGAACTGTGCATGTACAATAGAGGGAGCTGGTTGAGTGAGAGAAATTGGGGGCCAATCTCTAGCTCTAGGAGGGAAAATATAAGCTTTGTGTGAGAGAAGAATTCTCATCCCTAGTTTATTTATTTATATATTTATTTATTTATTTATTTATTTATTTATTAGGTTTATAGACTGCCCTCCCCCGGAGGGCTCAGGTCTGAGGTGGATTTACTTCAGAAGCTCTGAAATTATAGTGCAGTTGGGGAAGTGTGAAGGGAAAAGAGAGTCAGGTGAATATTCTTTCTGGATTCTGGGCACCAGAGTTTGCTCATGAACTCCTGAGTGCAAGTCTGAGTCAAAGGTGTATAACCACAAGCAAGTCTTTCTTAATAAAAAGAATTGAAAAATCTATAACCAACTGAAATCTTATCAAACAGCCATATGTTATCTGAGCTATACTATTAACAACATTTTAATATTTGTACATAAGACTGCTTCTTTGCTTCTTACCAAATTTCTCCCCACCCCTATCCTATTCCTCTGAGGAGTTTAATGAAAGCCATAATGTTTTATGGCTGAACTTTGAAAGCATGATCATCTCTGAGATTAAACCCAACAGAGAGAAAAAGGGAGGGGGTCACCTCAGTTCCTTAAGATGGTTCAGCTATATATTTATTTTAGCAAGGTACAGGGTGGGACAATTGAACAACCCTCCCAAGAAGGTTGTATATAGTAAAGCTGACCAGAGAGATAATCAGAAGAAGTGAATTACAGAAGAATTAGGAAACATTCCTTTTGTGGATATTGGGGAGGTGGGGATACTCGCAGCCTGTGGCTCTCCAGATGTTCATGGACTACATGGACTGAATTGCAGTCCATGAACATCTGGAGAGCCGCAGGTTGCAGATCCCTGCCCTAGCATGACAGTCTGTAATCAGAAAGAGGGGGTGGGAACAATTGTTATCCCATGCTTTATGAGCAGGGAATGGGCTTCTGCTCTTTCCCCAACTTTTCAAAAATGTTTTGAGGTATAGTTATTAGTATGGCCGCACCATACAGGGATATTATAATACTGACCATTTTATTTTCAGTCTCTTTCCTAATAACCCCCAACATGGAGTTGACCTTCTCCTCTGCCACCTAATGTTCAGTCAACATTAACAGTGAGATGCCCAATACAATCCTAAAATCTCTTTTTCTCTCAGTTTTCACCAGTTAGACCCCTTCAGCATACATTCAAGTAAAGATTTTTTGCTCCAAAATTCAGCATATCTGCCACACCAGAGTGAAAAGAAGGACCAAGAATCTGATGATGGAGGTGCAATCCCCTCAGCATCCCCACCCCCATTTTGTTCCCTTATCAGGGTTCTGGCATTCATGTTTTCACTTGCTTTCTAATACACTGAAAACAGACCCAGGAACATTTTTCTCTAAAATCAAAATGTCAGCCTTTCCATAAACCATAATACTCAGCTGAACTGTTAATTATTCTTAATTCTTTTAGTGTTAACTACGTTTTTTATGGTGACTATTATATGGCATTACAAAAAATCAGTAAGTGAGACCATTTGTTTTTGTTAGCCTTTCCTCCCTCAAAGGTACACTGATTTTTTTTAAAAATGTAACTTGAAGTAAAATTATAGTAAATCAGCAAAAATAAGAGTTATCCACGTAGATGGAAATGTTTGCATTGATAATGCATTGCTGATAAAACAGTGTCAACCGACCTTGTTCTTCAACAAAGACCTTTATTCTTAGATGAAATTTAAACTGACATGTCACAACAATATGAATTCTGTCCTTTACAGAGATCACATGGAAAGGCAATGGAAAAAGGCCCGAGGAAACATGCATTCGTAGGCAAACTTTAAATTGATATAATTTTTTCCTTCCATGAGTACATTGTTTCAGCTGTTGCATACTTTTCCATTTTTGCTAAGATCTATTACTTCATGGAATGAAACCGTAGACTACCAAATCTTGTTTATCTCCATGTATGTCTAAAATATTAGATTTAAAACCATAAACCTGAATTAAAATGTACAGTAATACTATCTGCTAGCAACAATAAAGCCACATATTAAATTAGAATGATAATATGAATGATACAGAAGCTGAGATATTAACCAAGAGTATTTGCACAATGTTTTGAGGCTTCAGGCACATATTGAATGGATGATCACATGATATTATTGAAGTTATTTTAATGTCCCCTTGAAAGTGACAGCATAGATCATTTTATAATTACGCATCTTCATTTCACAACTTTTTTTAGCCCTATGTTTCCAAAATCAACCATCTTTTTATTGCACTTCAGTTATGAACAGGATAGCCAGCACTTTCAGTGTGTGAAAGCTTTCACTGTCTTCACCGTATTCCTCCTCCAAACAACACTGTATAAATTACAACATCCACAATGTATAACTTTACAACATCCACAACGTATAAATTTACGACCACATGTTGAAAAGCAATGACTGATAGCATCTTTTTGGGATATGCCTCTACATAACTTAAGACGACTTAAATTCGAGACCACTGCAAGTAGAAGCATCCTGCTAAACTCTGCTGGTGGTTTTAAAATAAGCAGCATCAGAGTGTATCTGGGATTGAATGGGGTGCAATAGGTATCCCAACCCTTCTCAACCCTTGTTGTTCTCTTTCTCAGACAAGAAGGAGGAGAGATTAACATCATGGAGCCTATTGCTCATATCAAAGCTCTGGAGAGTGCAACCCAGTGGCCAGGGGTGTTAATAGGTGCAGTGGCTAGTGGGGCCCTGTGGCTGCATGAAAAGTCCAAGTCTGTGGATGATTTTGTCTACTTTCAATTGGTAGCCAAGGGCATCATGTTAGAAACTTGCATCATGACTGCTAAAGTAAGTGAAGAGGCTGCAGCTGCTGGCTAGCCATAACTGCCCTATAGGAACAGATGAGCTGCAGCCAGCCCGTCAAATGACAGGGATGAGTGAGGCACAGCAGCCTGTGGCTGAGTGGACTATACCTGACACACCAGCAAATGATACAAATAGAGGGCCTGGCACACCAAATGATCTTTGGTGCTGAGAGCGTGGCCAGTTTATGGAGTGACTATGGACCTTACCCACCATGGAGTCAGAACCTTGGTTCTATAACCAGCTGGCTGTAGCTGATGTGGCTAGTGGAGATTCATTGGGCAAGTTGTTACAGAGCTTGGTTCATTCCCTAATTAGGCAGAGATTATTAGCAAATTTGTTGGCTTGGTTGGGGTATCAGCCTATACCATTAAAAATTATCCTTATGATTAATGATTCTTACCTCAAAGCAACTATCTCCTGCAAGCAGCTAAGATGAAAATCTGGTGAGGAGAATATGTTGACCTATTTTAATTATTATTCAGAGAGCTGGAAGTGAAGGAGGAAGGTAAATAGGATAATAAGGAAAGGGAAAAATTAAAAAGAAGCTAGCTGACAGAACATGGGATAATTGGCTGCCTGCTTACACTATTTACATGGCAGCAGCCATCCAGGTCCAACCTGAAAGGGCTTCCATCCTAATAAAATACTTTGATATTCTTCATAGAGCTTACACTGAATATGCAGATTCAGTTTGGATTAGGTATGATGAGACTTTTCAGATGAGTCTGATCAGGGTGGTGGTGATGGGACATTCCATAATCTTTTGAGCAAGCAAGCAAGACAGCAGTTGCCTCTGAAGCGAGGATGGAGTTAGGTCTTGTGTACAGTGGCAGGGCTTGCATGGAATGTTGTGGAATCAGCTCATGCCATCAGGTTTTGAGAAAAGATAGTCAGCGAAATGTCCTCATTCTACATCTAGGTGAGAATGATGTGATGTGAATTAAAGGAATGGCTTTGACATGGAGGAAATTATGATTTCTTACCTGATAAAGTCAAATTTCCTACCAAGAACATTCAATGTCTACTTTACTACTTTATGCACATTCAATGTCTACTTTACTTCTTAGATTTAATACACTATTGTAGGCTTTTCTTTCATTCTTCATAGCAATGGAGAAAGGAGTAGATGACAGGAATGTCAAGATGAATCTACTGCCTGTAAGAGAGCAGGAAGGTTTCTTCCCAAAAAACTATATTAATAACTTGAAAGCATTATGGCATACAACCAGTGGTGGGATTCAGCCTATTTGCACCTCTTTGGTAGAACTGGTGGCTAATTTGTTGTCTAGTTCAGAGAACTGGCCACTGAGTCCTTTTGGAACCGGTTGTTAAATTATTTGAATCCTACCACATACAACCCAGAAATCTGGACTCAAGATGAAGCAAAAAGACCTCAGCCAGTTGAAACATCCTATATAAACCATAACAAATTCTTATATTCCAATATTAGGCTGTCTGTTTAATTATTAAAGTATGTTGAATTTAAAAACATGAACAATATAATTTGAAATGGTAGCAGTCGGGAGTGTGAATCCATGGAATCCTGTGTACTTGTGAGATATCTTTCACCAAATGATTTTGAATTAGCCTCTCATCAGCACTTCAGAGATATTAGTAGTGGTCTATCTTACAGAGCTGCTGTAATGACCACAAGTATCAATCACTCAGAATGTTCAAAAAGCTAAATAAGCATTACTATTTATTAATCTGGCAATCCAACAACAGGGCTTGCTTCATATAGTACATGTTATTTATTGCTCTGTGCTTTTATTTTTTTCCCCTTTGCCAAGGTACAAACCTGGAGACAGTTTCAGGGTGGATAAGCCCTCAGGTAGCCAATCTCATCCTTGCCTTGCATAGACAACCCACACAGCTCAACAGTAAAACACTTCCTAGTTGTATTTTGTGAAACATTTTGCTGTGCTGAAGAGGCATATTGTCACTTTTGCAAAAATATACCAGCTGTCACCCTTGCAGAAAATAAATAAAAATTGCTTTCAAATGTTATGATGCTAGAACATTGATTTGCAAAAGGCATGTGAAGGATTTTGCTCAAGGGATCAAAAAACAAACATGAAATTGTTCATTATTCTTACCATAAGCTCTGCCACGTTATAGGAAATATTAGAAATATTACAAACTTATATTTCTAATTAAATTACATGTAGCATTGGTCAGTTAAAAACAGATTTTCTTGCTAAAACAATGAAACTATATTCACCAATTTTTCTAGGAAGATATATCATTAAAGAGTATTCATTAAATGTGTTTGAAAACTATTGCTAGAAACTTAATTGCTTCTTAGATCCAGATGAAATTAAGAAAAGTCCTTCAAATGCAGAAGCATTCACTGTGTTTCTCCCCACTGCCTTTTTTACTGGTTTAATCTACCTTGTTTAAATCAATCAACCCTTGGCTTGATTCCCAGACATACTGTTGTCTCTTTCCTTAGACAGATTCTTCAGATTGATTCCCTGAAGAATCCACACAGAGTTATCACTTTAGACAAGATGGGTGCTCAGTCTCATCACAGAACTTACAATGTTCACCACATAGAACTTCCATGTTTAATGGAAGATGCTTTGCAGCTCATAAAAGGGTAGCTGCATCTTTAACTAGGCTGCTAAAAGATGTTGTCATTTGTAGGTAATTTATATATATATCAACTGTGGAGGAATCTGCCTTAATCTTTTATTACCAGTGGAACAGCGTGTTTCAATGTACTGGACTGGACCACATTTAACTATAGAGACATGCCTATTTATTTGACCAACGGAAATCTTTATTGGCATATAAATCATTCTAGGCAGTCATCATGATCAGACCAAAATAAGCAAGCCATAACCACAAATCACCAATAGGAAACATAAGTAATAATTTATCTTCCGGTCCTATCTTGACTCAGCTTTATGGCATCTTGCAAAAAGTTTGCTACTTTCTCATTTATTTCAAGATTGGAATTACTCAAGATAAGGAGCAACATAGTTCAATCAGAAAGTCCTGTCCTATTTACTAGAATAGGACTTAGATATTTTGTTCAAGTTTCCAAATATAAGGGACAATAGAATAGAGAATACTGGATAGTTTCAATACAACCCACCTTACAGGGGCAATGCTGATCTGAATACCCCATATTTTGATATCTTCTATATATATCTTCTATAGATATCTTCTACCCCATATTTTGATATCTTCTATCTTCTATATAGATATCTTCCATATAGATGGCCTAACACTGAATCTGGCTAAAGAGAAAGCTCTATGCTGGTTTGGATTTTGGAGATGGTAAAAATATGTATGGCCTGCATTAAATGGAGACCCCAATCTCAGAGGGGAGAAAGCCCCATTGGCTGCACAATTAAGATTTTGTGCTTCCATTTCCATGAGTCTATATTCTATTTTATGGAAGGCCATGAATGCTGAAGGGTTAAAAAGAGAGTTCATGGATAGTTCTAGGGATCTGATTTTTCTTTTGATAGCAAGAAGCCAATTTTAAACACTGGATTCTGACAGCATTGGATACATGTCTAGTGGTATCGGAATTATAGTGTATTCTCAATCAATACCTAATTGTAGTAATCCATGCCTTCAATTCCAACAGACCCTGCTTAGTTTCCAAACATAGAGCTACATATGGTACACATCTTGGCATCCCAAAAAATGTATGTAGTTTTGAAAACATTCCAGAGTATGGTAAAGCAGCAGTCCATAACAGAATTGGGTACATCAATTATGCACTTATTTTAGCATTAAAAACTTTTCATGCAGTGGACATATATTAGTTTCCGGAATGAAAAAAGAAATCTGGGAGGAGTGAATTGGAACTCAGGTTCTACTGCAGAGGGTGTCTAACCCCTTTAAACTTTAAACCATTTTTTCACTATCTATCGAAAATTTCTATTAGCCTTGAGAAAAAAGTCAGGCACTATATGGCTGCCTGTGTTTTCCCCAAGGGGTCTAAGAGGGAATGCATTTCTAGTGGAGAAATGCTGTAGGAGGAAAATGGGCAATCCTCTTCTCAGCCCCACAAACCTGTTTCAAACTACCCCATATGCTTTATTTAAACTACATTTATATATCACATTCAATAAGCCAGGTTGATATTTTTAAAAATAGAAGTTGAGCATATGAAACCATTACATTCATTATATAGAAATGTAATATTACAGCCATCGTATATATAAGACCTTTTATGGTGTCATCTGGTTTGATTTATTATTTATTTCAAAATGTCATAACATATAACAGGACTTCCTCTCACAGATTTTCTATGTTAAGTCACCAACAAATTAAAAACAAAATTACATAATTAAAATACACACAGAAACATAAAATTACCAATTAAAACATTGGACAAAAAGGAGAGATCACTGAGGGAATGCCAAACTATTTTTACCCTTGGATCTGAAAAGCCCCTATTACCATAAATGGATTTTAGCTTTTGGATGCCAACATTTACACAGGTACAGAGAAAAACCATTTTGGTAAGATGTGATATAAAGTTGAAAGCCACAAACAAACCTGACTGCTGCAAATTCAAATGCAGTAGGTTAGCTGGTTCAGTTCTGAGAAATGGGACTTCTTTTGGATGTTTAACAATATATTTGAATGAATATTTATTGGCAGTCATTGACCAGGTAGATATAAAAGGGATTTACATTCATAAATATCAATTTTAAAAACAAGAAAAATATACTTTAAATTTAAATTTTAAATTAGGATAAAAACCTTAACAATCAAATATACTAAATTTAGTTCATACTCACTTATCTAAGCATAGTCCCAATCATACATACAGACCAATTTAATATCCATTTTTGCTAATTAAAAACATGTTTATCAGTATAAACCATGTGACAATATAATCAATGTGTATGGAATTTAAGAGTCACCACTGTACATCTTATGCTGTTTTTTTTAAAAAATGTATTGACCTCTAAAGTTGTAATCCAGCCTTGTTACTCTTTTGTTGTACATCTTATATTGTTCTTCACACTGCATATTCTCTATTTTGTTTGTTCTATGTATAGTACTTGAGTTTCATTGAGAATGATGGTCTATAAATGAAGTAAGTAAATAAATAAATGACCATTTTAAGATTTTACAAGGAATTTCAGAATGTTCCTTATGTTCAACAAGTGGAATAAAAAAACTTATCTAGACAAAATTGCCAGATACATCTTGGTCTGAGTTACAGAATATCTGTGGGAGACAAGTCTAGAAATATACAATCAGGCAAAGTCAAATATCACTGAAGGTCTCAGAAACTGTTATGTAAACAAGGGAACACTCTGGGAGAATTACCCTGTTTTAGACAATAAGTACGTTACTTTGAACCTCGCAGCAAGTGTTTGGTTTTCAAGTACTGTCATTGATTTTTCTCCACATGATAGAAACCAATTTTGGGAGCTTTTAAAAGATTCATGCAATTATAGAGATGTTTGAGGGGTTGTCAATGCACTTTTGCAAGACTTTTCCATCCCCATGTAGCCACACTCTCACCATAGAATAACTCTGAACAAGAAGAAAAGTTTTTGAAAACCATACACAGCCCCCAACAGTTGCCATTCTAATGTCTACTGTCTCTAGTGTATTTTTTCAGGGCCAGCATGCTCAGCTGTTGGCACTTATGGCTGCAATCCTAAGCATACTCATTAGAAAGTAAGTGCCATTGGACTCAGCAGCTTTTCATCTGGGTAAAAATATTTACGATCATGCTGTATTTTGCTATTATTTATTGTTACATTTCCTGTTACCACTACCAGACATCTTGGAAAAAATCAACTGCCTATAGCACATGGGTTTCAGCATGATGCAGCTATAATAACAGAAAAGATAGAGAGTGTGTTGTTAATAAATCACAGCACTTCATTCCAAACACCTCTAGAATCAGGCCCATCAGTGTCAACAGCAACACAGGGTCAAGGAAATAATGAGGGAGAAACCAGAAATAGTGCAGAACTGTATAGGAACATAAGAACAAATGAAGAGTTCTGCTGGATCGGACCAGTAGTCCATCTAGTCTAGCAACCTCACACAGTGACCAGTGTCACACAGTTTCTCTGATGATCCGACAACAGGGCATAGAGACCAAGACCATACCCTGATATTGCCTCCTGGCATTGTTATTCAGAAATGTAATGTAGACCTGTCTTTCATGAATCTGCCTAATCCCCTTTTAAAGTTATTTATGCCTGTGCCATTGGTACATCATCTAGCAGCAAATTTCATATTTTAATCATGCATTTTGCAAAGTAGTATTTCCATTAATCTGTCTAGAATTGACTGCCCATCAGCTTCCTTGGATGCCCTCAAGTTGGTGGCTGCTAGCTTGGAACACAAGGGCCAGAGCCCTTCTCATATTAAATGACTTATTCCATCGGCTATGCTCAGATTTTACACATCTGCAGCAGCAGAAAGAAGAACACCTTACATTACAAGCTAGCAGCCATCGATCTTAAATTATTCTGCTGAAAACTTAGAATGAACTAAGGAAGGTATAACTCTGCTTAGGATTGCACTGTTAGGCTACTATTGATATTGGATAAGAAGCTGAAAGGTGGGAATAATTTTGTTGGTAGATTTATATAAATAGCAGAGTTTAACAGATGACAATAAAAAACTAGATACTAGTGAGTTGCTTAATAAAAGGTTTATTAGCTAAAAGGTAGGGTAACATGGAGAAAAAAATCAACACTATATCTGTGAGAAAAGACCCTTTCAAGCAGTGAGTTGCTAGTTTTATAGCCCAATCCCAATGGGAGGGGGGGGGGTGATTGGTCACAGGAGCCACTGGAGGCTGTGCCGGTGCATTTGCTTTTTCCACCAGCATAAGGGGCACTTGCATCAGTTGAAGGGCCAAAGGTGCCTGTGTCCAGCTGCTCCTAAGTCCTGCTGCAGTAAAAGCTGGAAGTTGCTGCAGAGCTGCACTGGCATCCAGAATGACACTGGTGTGTGTGTGTGTGGGGGGGGGGGGCACAGGGGTATTCCCAGTGGTGGAGCCAGTAGAGCCCAGGGTTTGCAGCCAGTTGATCTGCAAAAGTTGCAAAATTCATAGCAGACAGAAAAAGAAGCAAGTTGGATTGCAGGTTGGATCACCAGATAAAGAGCTGAAGAAATATCAATGTAGAAGGATACATGAAAAAGTGAAAACTGACCTTTTATGGGTTGTCAAGATGCTGGTTCCTACAAACAGGAAGGAATGAACTTGGAAAGATAAAGACATAACATTTACTTTTATAGTCTGCTTCTAGCCTGAGGACTGTTTTATGAATATCATTTTAGACTGCTCAGTGCTTGTTTTATATGAAGTTGCCAGTCTCAAGGAGAGCTGTGGGATTCTACCTGGAATCAACTGATCTACAAACTACAGAGATCACTTCCCCTGGTTGTACAGATGTCTCCTTGTCCCCGTACCTGAAATTGATGAGATGGATGCCTTTGGTGGGAACAAATACCCAGGTATAAGAAAAGCACAGAAAAGTGAGATAAATTGTATTGTCGAAGGCTTTCATGGCCAGATTCAATTGGTTGTTGTTTTCTGGGCTGTGTGGTTGTGGTCTGGTAGATCTTGTTCCTAATATTTCACCTTCCGAGGTGTACACACTGTCTCCCTGGAGACTTCTCTCTGTGATACACCTCTGAAGATGCCAGCCACAGATACAGGCGAAACATTAGGAACAAGATCTACCAGACCACGGCAACACAGTCCGGAAAACCCACAACAACCAATGAGATAAATATCATTGCTTACCATAACTGTTTGTTCATCTAGTGGTCCTCTGTGCAGACAAGCCACAGAGTTTTTTAGTTAGTATTTTAAGAGTTTTAGTTTTTAGTTGAGCACTCCCCTCCCTCAATCACAAACCTGGACTAGCTGCCTTCCAGCCCAGGATCAGGTGACCTGGGAGGGGGGCACACCCATTCTACCCAGATCTCTCTTTGCCACCTTGTGGAGCAGAGGTTTTCCATGGTAGAAGCAGTCAGCTGGACATCCTTGGATGATCCAGGTTCTGCAGCTCCAGGTTGCAGAGCCACAGCACACATCACAGACTTAAGCTGAGCCACTCACAATTTGTGCACCTTACTGGAGAAGGGACAACAGGCCTTGTGTGAAGTCTTTGCATGGCCCTCATCATGGCACACAACACACTGAGTGTGATCATCTGAAGCTGATGATGAAGAAAAAGTTTCAGAGGGCACCATTTTGCCTCAAACAGAGGTGGCATTGAAAATTATCTCCAAACCTGAAAAATAAAATAAATCAAACAAATAAATAAACTACACTCACTGAAAAGGATGCTAGCCAAAAGCAACAAACTAGCCCCCAAAAGCTGTCCTAAACAACCTTTTCAGGCCATGACCAGGCTCTGCTAACAGCATGCAAAGAAAAAAAAAACCTTTGCTCCACCCAGCAGCAAAGAGAGATCTGGAGGGAATGGATGCACCCCTCCTCCCAGGTTACATGATCCTGGGCAGGAAGGTATCTAGCCCAGGTTTGTGACTGACGAACGGGAGCATTCAACAAAGCTCTGTGGTTGGCCTGTACAAGCACAGTTCCTTTCAAAGCAAAAGTGCAACATTTTTCCTTATGGGTCCATCAAGAATTTAAATTGGCAAACCAGTCATGGAATATCAAGTGAAATCCTCAGTGGTATTTAATAATTACTAATTTTTCAGAGATGTCCTCTATGTGGCTCAGTGTCTTTATTTGTTTAAATATATAATCTGCCCCAATTTTAAGAGCTGTATAAGTACTACACATATTTAATAAAAGGCTAACCCTTCTCTCTGGAAAGATCACAAGGTCAGTCTAGCATTACAATAGTCTGCTTTTTGACTTGAGCACACTTTTTCATTTGAAAGCTGTTGGCTTGCAAAAAAATGTTTCCCAAACGTTTGCAATTTTAAAGGCCATAGACAGCTGAATACTATTTGCTTTCCTGTGTACCTTGTTATATAATCAAAGTAGCATATAGGCTTCTAGCAGTTCTGTTCTCAATCAATAAAGTGAATAAGGAAAAAGCACCTTCTTAATCAAAAACTCTTGTCTTCTTCTGTTGTTGATCTTTCCATCTCCTTTCGCTCTGCTTGTTTTCATGTCCTTAGACGCTCTTTCATATTGTGTTGTGCTTTTATTTTCTTTTATTTTGCAATAAGTCAAGAGAGAAGCTATCTTGCTCATGGGACATTATTTCAGAACAACAATTATGCTGTGCTATAAAAGATCTGGAAAGCCAACGTGGTGTAGAGGTCAAGGTACCAGACTAGGACACGGGAAAATCAGGTTCAAATCCCCACTTGTGCCATGGAAGTTTGCTGGATGACCTCGGGCCAGTCCCACACTCTCAGTCTGGACTGTGGCTAGTATTTAGACTGGAGACCTCTAATAATAACAGTCATGACACAGAGTCAGGCAATGGCAAACCCTCTCTGAACATCACTTGCCTTGAAAACCTTAATGGATCACCAATAAGTCAGCTGTAACTTGATAGCAATTTTTTTAAAAAAAATTGAGCTTGAAAAGTGACTGATACAATTTTTTTTTACAAAACTTGATCCATGGCTTAATCATGGCCTTTCCCTTGTAACACAGAGCACTGACTATATTCCTTGACTTAAAGAAGGGAAAAGGAGATGATAATTTAGTGTCCGGTTTGAACTACAGGTGAAATGTAATTATTGCCGATGAATTCATGGATTGAAAAAATTATTTTTATTTAGATAAGATTACTCACAACATTTAAAGTAAAATAAATTATATAAGTTAAAAAAAGGAAAATAGGGAAAATTTGACAAAGAAAAGTGTAACCCACCAACTTGCCACTATTTGCTTTGCTAAGGCTTTACTTTTTTTCTCTAAGGTTCACAACTCTTTTTTTCTGAAATTGGTATGCTTTTAATCTCTAAATAGATATAATAGATATAAAGGTGACTGGAGTGAAGAGATTTGTAAATTATTGAATGAGGACAAAAGGATACTTGAAGAGATGAAAATGGAAAAAACCCCACAAGAATATATTTTAAACAATAATTGTACTTATCTGGCAAGAAAACAGGTAAATAACCGGCTACCTTAATAAATGAAAGGCAAAAGAAATAATCGGAGCAATTAGAAATAAAGAAGCCTGTCATGCCCCTATAGACACCCTCACAATTTTCTTTATTTAAGCCTCAGTTGTACCTTTAGATAGAATGGGCTTAATTGTTTTTGTACAGTATTTTGTGGGAGGGAACCTTAGTTAGACCCTGTCCCTTTAAGAAGCCCTCTATGGGCAAAAGCACTATAGTATCTCTTATTAGCAGTCCCTTTTTTTCCAGTTTGTTTTAGTTTCAGGTGTATGGAAGGCTGGAGGCAGCAATATCCCAGACGTCTAAGATGTTACATATAAGGTGTTAGAGATCCATAGATGTTACATATAAGGTGTTAGAGATCCAAGTTTCAACAGGATTGCAGAAAAAGCAGAGTCTAGTTAGAGGACACTGTGGAGAACTCAAAAGAAGCAAGAAGCAGAGCAGACTGTCTTGAAAGCAAGCAAGGAAAACATGGTGTCTACAAACCAGAGGCATAGCTGAATAGGAGTGCGCCTGAGGTGCACTCTGCATTTTCTGCCCCCCGCAGCCCCTCCATCTTTCTGCCAGCTGAAAACGGGCCAGGCTGATGGGGTGGGGCCAGGCCTGGTGAGGCAGGGTGGGGCAAGGGGCAAGGGGGTGGATTCTGGAGCATGCCCAGTGCAACACACACACCCCGTCCCCTTGTAGCTATGCCACTGCTGCAAGCTCTTCAATAATCTCCGATAGTTTCCAGCATTGCAAGTATTCTTTATTAGTTAGACTTCAGGGGCAGAGTCAGAGTCCTAAACTTTCAATACCATTAAACCATTTTTGAACTGTTACTCATTAGTCTACGGGTCTTACATTCTGTTCCGGCTGAGTGCAAGGCACCTGATATTAGATTGCTTGGGGAACAGAACAAAATATTTTTTGCAGGAATTCAGAAGAAACGGAGAAGCTGTGTGTGCGTGGAGAGGAATGGGAGACTAACTATTCTTTATACTAAATTTCTCATGAACTAATGCTGTTAAACTTTTGAGCATTCATAAAGTATTAAACCAATATTCACAGCAAGGTGGAAAGTTCTTAAACAAATTCCGGCATACAGTGTCATTTTATCACACCCCATACTGAGCACCTACCTACTGGCAAGCATGAGGGTTTCCCCCACTGTTGATGCTTGAGTCACTGATGTGGTTGGTTGGCTGTCAAAATGATGCCATGTATGGTTGATAAAGCAATCAAAATGATGCCCAGTACTCATGAGACGCAGAGAATCTGGAAATCTAAAGGGTATGAATACGTTGCTATTCATTGCTTAGAGGGCGGGGGTGATACGGGGAAGATTACTTCTTGCTGCCTCTCTCTTGAGAGTGGAAAAACTGGGAACAAGTGCCCCTCCCATTCAATTGGAGGCCAACTGTCAGCTGTGCAGTATCCACAGCCAGATCAGACAGGGAAGCACGGGGAAACCCTTAGCACTAGTACTAAAATATTCCCTGGTTATTCAGGCACTGAATCCCCCTGATTCAGAATATTACATTGCTTCTGAAAAATGCTCAGGATAGGCTTTGCATGATAGTCAGATGTAATTGCTGAGCAGCTACTGAAAATGTTTGGGCAGCTGGTATTTGTCCTGGAATTACTATTGGATATTTGAAGCATACTCTGAAGAAGCTGGAATGAAAAGAGAAAACTGTCTCTAAGGAATGCAGGATGTACTCTGTACCAAGGAGGAGACTGGAAACTACTATTTTTGGAACAGTTAAAAAAAAACGTTTTCCAGTATACTAGCTAGTAATTTTTGTTCCACTTTTTAGTGCTTATAAAACTCCATTCCTTCCCTGTATGCAAGTTCCAATATGAATAGAGATCTTCTGCATACAAAATCTCTCCCTCCTCAAACGTATAGGATCCTGCAATGAAGGGGGGTAAATATTATGTGCAAGAGTTCCACTGCAGTGGAGTCTCTGCAGACATTTGGATTACAATTACATATTGCTGCAGGGGAAACTCAGGGTGAGAAAAAAATGACCAAGACCAGAGTATTAAAAGCTAACCTTATCTTTGACACTTGGGAATAGTCCAAACGTTCAAAGCCTGCTTGCTTTCTGTAGGATCCTGTCCCTGTAAAATGGAATGGATGAATTTGTTATATAATTTGACATTGCTTATATTGGCCATTTGCGCACAGGGCTTCTCCTCGAGGCAAGCCCCCCTTCACTTTGAAGAGGATTTCCAATTATGCAACAGATTTGTAACATTGTCCATTTCATTTACACAACTGTCACAGTGTTGCTGCGCTTCTGATAAATGAAAGGACAGATTTTCCTGATGCAGGCAAGCTCCGACCTTTCCCTCTAATTCGCCAGGAATCTGAACTTGAATTAGTGTGCCATACCTCCCCCTAGTTCATTCCCCCCTCCTTCCCACCTTTTCCCATTGCAAAGAATGGTACATTCCTCCATTTCTCTGCTCACCCTCCACCCATTCAGCTGCCAGCTTCCTCTTTTCCGTCCAAGCATTCCCCATTTGGTTGCTGCTACCACTGCATCCATACAATGAGCACACACACAATCACAAAATCACAAATCTTGATTCTGAACCTTCTGCAACCATTTGTGTGCTCTTTTCTCTGTTTTCCGCACCTCCATGGGACCCCACACCCCCACCCCTCATTTGCAAGGCTGGATCCTGACTTTGCAAAGGGAGAAAGCCATCAGAGTGCCTGTCAAGATGAGGAGAGTGCACCCAATCTCCAAAGGCACCCCCCTTTGCAAGCCTGAATCCTAGCTTTGCAAAAGAGGAGGGCAGCAGGGTGCCTGCAAAAAAGCAGAACAGAAGATTTGACACCAAATCCCCTTTTCCAAAGTAACAGCTGACATATATGGACTCAGATCTCTGTGTGCATGTGCTCACAACCAACATGAGAATGTTGCTCCAGTGCTATGGTGATGGGTTGGTTCAGTCGCATGCAATTTTTAAAAAGCCCCTATGAATGACATTATGGGAAAGACAGAACCCTTAGGTATCAAAAGCCAAATCCTCCGCAAAGAGTACCTGAAGCACTGCTGCAGATATGGGGGCGGGGGGAGGGGACTAAGTAATGGATCCCAGATGCCCTGGGGAAAAAGCTTCAGAACGAAAGAACACAAACAGGAGGGGTGGTAGGGGTTGTTAGACCAGAAATGGCCACTGATTGCTTTAAAACAGTAGCAGAATCTTTAGGAGTTTCAACAACTGTTAGAGTTGCCATGGAGTAAATGTTCTGCCAAAGAATACCACATTCTCTGAACAAAACTGTACCTCAGAATGGAACTGCGTGGGCAAACAAGCACATTTTTGATTGCCTGAACTGGTTTGAGATCTTTCCACTACACAAAATGGTGTAATGTCTTTTAGTAACATCCCCAACAAATGCAAAATGGTATGATGTCATTCAGTAATATCCACAACAAGCTCCCTTGGTGCCCAAAGGAAACAATGTGACTAACTGGTGCTGTTTGAATTATCAGCATTGCATGAGCCCAGCTAACGATTTCTAGAATCACATGACAAGGATATAAAACAAGTTGGTGGTGAATTTTAATATAATCAATATGACATTTGCAGGCCATGAGACGATTTCATCTAGCATATCAGCGAAGCTTCTGAGGTTTCTGCAAATAAACTAAATCCCATGACTACATCCCTGTCTGAATTGAAGTCCAATATGCAAGCAGGCAAGTGATTAAATTGTTCTGGAAATTTATAATTAGGAATAAAAATCTATCAGAAGAAAAGTGGAAACTCACTAGTCTTTAGAGTAACTAATAGCTTCTTGCCAGGTCAGAATATAATTACTATAATTAGCAATTACTGATTTTTATCCTATGAACATTATGGACTTCATTTACTCCTGAACTTTTTCTGATTACCAAATAGAAAACCATCCCTTACATCATGACACAGCGCAATGATTAAAAGTTGATGAGCAACAAAATAGTGTTTACAAACCAATTGTTTCTTCCTCAAAATAAACAGACACTGCTGATGTTAGCCCTTATTTCCCTCACCATCAACAGAAAGCAAGTTTTTGGGCATGCTGCTTTACTAATGAGAACTGCAACAAATGTATATTCATTGTATATATCTCCCCCCATAGTTGGGGGAGACCAAAATGGCCTAGACCAGCATCTTGCTATCTGAGAGCACCCTCAACTAATCAACCCAGACCAGCTCAGCTGAAGCAAATCAGATTACTGCAGTGTGGCACCAGACTGAGCAAATAAATTGCGGCAAGGCACCCACAAGCTCTTTATTCAAACATTTCTAAGCTGCTTTCTGTGCAAAGAACAATTTAAAAAATCAATCATCAACAACATAAAACACAAAAGTTTAAAAACCCCACTAGAATGGAATAAAACAGAATAACCAAACTTTACACAAATTTCCAAGGGGGATAACTCTATTTAACACAAATTGAATGAAACTTGTCAGATCGTCAACATCTGCAACTGTCTGGAGGTGGGGGTGAACCCCTTCCTAGACTTGAGCAATGACCTGAACACCCTGGCCTAAACTCAACCGGGTTAGAGGGGCCCTCCAAGGGGGTGGGGGACAAGCAGCGCCCAAGGGAAACAAGCGGCGCTGGTCAGGAGCCTGACGTCACAATGGCTATGCAGCCAGGTGGCTCAGGAACTGCCGTGGAGACTTCAGAAGGCCTGCAGTCAGAGGGAGTGCTCCTGGAATTACTACTGGGGACAACTCCAATCCCACGACTAGCACAGTCAGCCCACAGTGAGGCATGTGGCCTTAGCATGAACTCCTGGGCAGGGCCAGCATATGGAAGGCTGTCTCTGCCGCTGGCTGGTGCCCAGGGAACAAGGAGGGGGCAGGGCATTGATCAGAGGGCAGGGCTGGCTAATGAGAGAAAAGAGCAAGAAAGGGATAAAAGTGGGTGGGAAGAAGAGCATGGGGTCGGTTGTGTAGGGAAGGAAGATGTGAAATAGGATGCTGGAAGGAGAGTGAGTAAACAGAGGACAAAGGAGGGAGAGACACAATGTGGTAAAGAATGGGGGCAGCATATCCTTAAGTGGCAAGCAGTGCTTTCCCCACATACCTCAACCCTTTGGGTGGACAGAGCCAGTCCAGTATCACCAGTCCAGCCTGAGTGATAACCTATTGATAAGCCCCAGCAATGCAGAAGGTCCTGCTATTATGGAGGGCGCTGTGGATTTCACCCAATTTGGACAATGGATGGCTGACCACCAGGACATGTGATCTCCACCCATGACATGTGACCTCACATGTCCCCATGGGCGCTATGCATCTGGGTCTCAACACAACCAACAAGTGAACTAGCTACAAAAGACATTGGAGTTAATTCAAGGGAAAGACAGACATTATGACAGTGATGGCGAACCTTTACGAAACTGAGTGCTCAAATTGCAACCCAAAACCCACTTATTTATCACAAAGTGCCAACATGGCAATTTAACCTGAATACTGAGGTTTTAGTTTAGAAAAAATGGTTTGCTCAGAGGCGTGCATTACTCGGGAGTAAGTTTGGTGAAGCAACCATGCAATGCTTCAAATGGGTGAAACATGACCCTAGGAGGGTTTACTCAGAAGCAAGGCCAGCCAACATGTGTGTGGGGGGTGATTTTCTGCTCCCCCCACATGACAAACTCTGTACGCGTGTGCCCACAGAGAGGGCTCTGAGTGCCACCTCTGGTAGGAGTGCCTTAGGTTCGCCACCACTGCACTATGATTATAGATGTCACTGCTGTCCACATCCTCAGCCCTTTCCAAAACCTTTTTGAGGCCCTCCAAGTGCCCAGAATACTGCCCCACCACCATATATGGCAATATTGAGCCACCTGGTCAACAGGAAGGTTGCACTTGAAAAATGGGTTTTAAGCCTATATAACAAAATGAGTCTGGGACTGGGTTATACATTGAGATGTGAAGGGAAATAATGATTCTAGTAGGTCTTCGGAGGTTAATTCTTTCTACTGGCCCAAAGTGGGAAGGTTTCAGGATAGACCTTGAGAAATTATGAAAAACCTGGTCATAGATGCCATGATGGTTCCAGTATGTGAAATCTGCTGAACTTGGTGAAATCCACATGACTGACTGGGAAGGAAGACATGGGACATAACCTAACCTTCAATGAATCAGCATGTGTAATACATCAGGACTCTAGAACCGTAATCATAGAAGACCTTCAACCAAGAAAAGAAAATATTGCCATACATTGGCCTGCTCACACCTATGTCTAGAATTGGAGTGACTGTACCAATGGAAAGGCACAAATACAAACCTGTATGAGACTGTTTTCAACTGGAAAAAAGGTACTGAAACAACTTCAAAATAGTAACCTCTCAAAAACCAGCTTCTTATGTATATATTTATCTATTTGTTCCTTTGCCAGTAAAACTGTTTCACTTGGTTCCTGTAAATAAAATCATTTAATTTCACGGTTCAGTGTTACAAGTCTCTGGCGATAGTTTACTATTTCCTGACAGAAAGAAAATGGGTTATTTTGGTGTCCCTTCAGAGCTGCTCCTTTGCCTAACTGAAAAGTGCCCTTGATGAGCAGCTAAAGAATATTTAGCCTGCTTAATAGAATGATAAATATGGAAAAACTTAAAGAGAGATACAAACTTCAAACACCCCCTCCGTGTTGCTAAGAGTCTGTTCTGATTGCTCAGTCAGAGCTATACTGTCTGGGAGGCCATTTCCGCACAGCCAATTACAGCGTTGTGCCGTCAGTATTATTGGCAATGCTGCAGCAATGGAGTGTTCGCATGGTCAGCCACTCCGTGGACAGGTAGTGCATTGGTGGAACCACAGCACTTAGCATGGCTGTGCTTCACAAACGGTGTTGTAAAGCACAGGGCATGGCCACATCCTCTCTAAGCCCTGCCCCTGGCCTCAGTGCTATAAAAGCAAGTGCCGGAGGCTGATAGACAGCAGTCTTTTCTGCCTCACCGTGGAGAGGGCAGAAGGTGCTGCTGGCTGCCAGCTTCCTGGGAGCCAGGAGCAAGGGGGGCAGCAGGGGGGGCACCCTCCACCCTGCCCATGTTGATGAAGACATGGGTGAGGTCGAGGGTGCCGGAAGATGATGAAGCAGCAGGACATCCTGCTGCCTTGCCATCTTCTTACTGGTCACATGGGGGACGATTTTGTGCCCCCCACGTGACCAGGTAAGTGGCACCTGGGGCCAGAGGGTACCCCTTGTCCCCAGGTAAATATGCCACTGCACTCCTTCTTACAGGTAATGTGATATCCACCCTTCAAAGCAATCCCTTCTTCCATGGGAATTAGGGTTGCCCCTTGGGGGTGGGAGATGGAGATCTCCCACAATTAGTGATCACCTGATAACAGAGATCTGTTCCTCTTGAGAAAATTGTTGCTTTGTCGGATGGACTGTATGGCATTATACCAGGGTAAGATCATTTCCCTCCCCAAACTTCACTCTCCCAAGGTCCACCCTCACATCTTCAGGAATGTCGGGAACTGGGAGCTCTAAAACAAAATGAAGCAGAAAAAGGAGCTAGTCTATGGGAGCTTTTAGAAAAGGGAAAGAGGAAATACTGGGGGAGAAGAAATTGAGATGCCTGTCACAAGTCCTTGTGGGTTCCCACCTGTTTAACTCTACTTCCCATGTTTTTATCCACAATAGAACAAATTTAATCCAGACAAAATACGCAATATCTCAGGTATATAGTATGTTACCAAACTGACTGAATTTACAGCCAAATGTTGGCATATTGCTTGTTGTACAGCATGGATTATTTAATTGCACATTATTGTTCTCAACCATGTCAGTGTTTGGTTTTTGCTATTACTTCAGTGTTTGCTGTCATAGTAACCTGCTCTGTTCCCCCAGGCAGTTTATATCAGGTGAAATTTTGAATCAAAAGCTAAAAATGTATTTGTACCCTTTGAGGAAATAGAAGCATTAAGAAGCAGGCAATCAGTAATTTTTCTATAGTAGCCAAATGCTGTAATTTTAACATGTAAGAGTTAATTGCTTAAAGATCAGTCCAGAACAATTATGTTATGAGTTATTCTCATATACTAATTTCCAAAATTCTCATGTACTGTAATTTCCAAAAATATCAATACAGGTGTCACTATCATGGCCATGATTCAGTAATCAATATGCATAGTGAAAGACAGAAATAATTCAATAGAATTGTATGCCTGTTTTGGTACTTTTCACAATACATTATTTTCTGTGACGGTTGTTATAAGCTTAATGTCTACCTTAGGTCACAATTATGATGTGAATTTCATAAAGAAAAACTTGTGATAAGCATCTCTGATTATAGTCATGAATTTTTATTACAGTTTATGAGATCATAACTAATTTTTACTAGTATCTCAAAGCTGATGATCATGAGTGGTTAACAATATCTATGGCCGTTTCCGCACGGCCTCCTTGCGCCCTCACGCCGCCAAGAGTGCTGGCGGAGTGGGGGCGCAAGCCCGCTCGCACGCAAGCGTGCGAGCAGGCCAAGCGGAGGCCGCCGCAGGAGAGGCGGCTCCGCACGGAGCCGCCTCTTCGCCCTCCTCCGTTCTACTCACGATGTCCTCGTCATCGCCTGCTGGCCGTCGGAGCCCCGCCCACGCTGCCCTCCGACCCCTGGAGGTCGGAGGACAGTGTGGGCGGGGCTCCGACGCCCAGCAGGCGGCGACGAGGACATCGTGAGAAGAGCGGAGGAGGAAAACAGCGTCTTCCAGCGGTTCGCACCGCGCCACGGAAGACGCTTCCTCAACAACAACCCTTTAAAGGGTTGTTGTTGGGGAGGGAAGCGCATTCAGGTCGCCGCTGCTGCGTTGCAGCAGCGGCGCCTGTGCGAACGGCGGCCTGGGGGCGGCGTTTTTACCGCCCCCAGGCCGTCGTTTATGGGCCGTGCGGAAACGGCCTATGAGTCTGAGGCTCATTCCGCACTTTCAAACTGCTTTCAGTGCTCTTTGAAGCTGTGCAGAATGGCAAAATCCACTTGCAAACAGTTGTGAAAGTAGTTTGAAAACGCATTATTTTGCATGTGCGGAAGGGGCCTGAATGTCACTGAATAAAGTCTGTTTGTAGCAATCCTGTACACATGTCATTTTTCCTTCTTTTGCGTTGCTATGGCAATGCAAATATACTCATATTGCAGCTTCTCTCATTGCATTGCCGTAGCTTCACAGATAGCCCCCTCAAAACAAAAAAAGGAAAAACAACATGCACACGGGATCGCTAGGCAAAACAATCTTTTTTCACCTACTTTTTACAGTGAAAATAGCAAATGGATGAGCTGCAAGCAGAAGATTCCACGAGAAATCTTCATGGAAAATCTGCTGTAACACATAAAATGGTGGGCAAGAGCAACCAAAATAAAAGTATGAGGTTTGGGTGGTAGAAATAAAGCATTTCCTGCCTGCTTATGTTTGCTCCAGTTCTCCTGCCTGTTTGTGTTTGCTCAACAGTAGTAGTAATTTTGGATTTATAACCCCCCCCCCCAATTCTGTCCTGTAAGGAGACTCAAAGGGGCTTACAAACTCCATTCCCTTCCTCTCCCCACAACAGACACCTTGTGAGGTAGGTCGAGCTGAGAGAGTTCTGAATGAACTGTGATTAGCCCAAGGTCACCCAGCAGGAATGTAGGAGTGGAAAACAAATCTAGTTCACCAGATAAGATTCCACTGTTCATGTGGAGGAGCAAGGAATCAAACCCAATTCTCCAGATTAGAGTCCACCTGCTCTTAACCACTGTGCCATGCTACCTCTCAGGGGGTTGTGATGTCAACATTCCAGTTTGAGCAGTATATTGCCAGGGCATTACATTGGCAGAGGCTGCCATGATGGCTAGCTGCTCCTATTACGGCTTTTCCCCAGATTGTCCTCTATATGTGCACACCTTGACAGTCGTGTCCATCCTCTAAAAGTCTTCAGCAATCATGGGAGTGTTTCTCTGCATCCATAATGGCATCAAGAGTGCACAGCCTGGAGAAAGACACCTCTGATAGTCCCAGTTTCCATTTAGGGTTTTCTAAGTTCAATGCTTGAAACAAATCAAACCATTTTATAAAAAGTGTGAACAAAAGAAACAGCAAATACAATCTGTCTGACAAATGGGGGTAATACCAAAAGGTTTCTCAGCCCACACTAAGCATTACTGGATGCTTGCTTTCCGGTGGAGATTAATGTATCTTTCAGTAAGTGACAGTCCTGCTGGCAATGTTTTCAGTAAAGAAGATTTCTTACTTCAGCTTTAAACTACCTATTTGATGAAGGGGAATTATCAAAGGTTAATCTGTGCTATCTCTGACAATGAGTATAAAGTGTATATGGATGATCCTACTAATTCATACTACATGTTCTATTCGTAATTTGCAAAATTCAGCACAAAATGAGAGAGACAAAGATATTAGCATATAGTTTTTATATAAGATGGGAGTGATTTCATGCACACATTTTTTCTCACAAGGAACAGGGAGGAAATTAGTAGCAGTGGCTAAATCCAGTCAATCCTCTTACTACAGATTCCTTCCAACATAGCTGTTGTCAATGCATGTACCATAATCCCCAGCTTAACATTTTGGTGATCAAAGAGGATGTCCCCCTTCCTATTACCCAATGTAAAAGCTGGTTGGATTCGACCTAATATCATATTATTTACATTTCCTTATTGAAACAACTACTTGTTTTAAAAGTTATTCTTTCAGTATATTTCAGTGAGTTGGATCCCAAGCCTCAACAATAGAACTCCACCAACAGAATGAAAAATGTCCTCCTCCTGTTTCACTCATAGCATCCACAAATGCTGTCTATGGTTCAGGTGACTCCCAAGAACAATGCCAGACATTCGAATTTCATGTCAGCACAATGGCCCAATCCAGATGTGGGAGGAGCTGAATCTTGTGGAGATGGGGTAGGCCTGCACCAGCAGATTTGCCCTTCCTGGGGCACTTACCCCAGTGGAGGGGCAAACACGCTGGCGAGCAGCTGCCATCATCCTCCAAGATGCCTAGACACAGCGCTGAGTGGTTTGTGGGCAGGCACACCACAGCCTGAGGCTCAGACTTAAGCCACTTGGAAGTCCATTAATCCCTGTGGAGGAATTTTCAGTGGTGAGCAGATTTTTTAAAATTTTCTTCCTCACTGTGGGATTGGAAAGACCTCTGGAGGTCGTGGAGCAGGGTAGCACTGACACCGTCCTCAGCCACCTAGGCCTGTGGATTGTGCTATAAGTGCCTTTCTACCAGAGAAAATGAGAACTGGATACAACAGAGTAGAAGAAGTAATGTCAATTTTTGTACTCTGTTTTTTCTCTCTTTAAGGAATCTCAAAGTGGATATAACAGTATCCATAACTTACAGCATTATTTAGAAGCATTTTGGCCTTTGTTTCATGCAGTGATGGATATGTTCCATTATGCAAAAACAATAAAAATAACCACAGAGTCCCTCTGTTCTGGAAGACCCTGATTAGACTTGATCCAGCTACAGCCATGCATGAGATAAGGAGTCTAGTTACCTTGCCCATATCAGATCATTAAACTCCTGGCAAGAAACCGCAACAATTTTGGATTATTTGGGGTATAGTACACAAGAAAAATATTACCATAGAATCCTTGCTTCCATTTTATCTTTTTCGTTCAACATAATTTAAATCTTTAATATAAATTTAAAAGAATATTATAATTCCATTCGCTGATTTTATACACATAGAGTGATTACTTGAGCCAATTAATTATTTCTTATCGAAATTTCAAACAAGAAGCATGTCCAAAGAAGATGAACCAGATCAATTCAGATTTCCATATTTGTAGGCTTTCAAAATCAACAATAGCTATCTGACCTGGTAGCCATATGGGTGCAGGTTCTTGGCTAACTACTTATCTTATAACTTTAAGCAGAATAATAACTTATTGATACTCAGATATCTTCTAAAAATGTAAAAGGTGTGATAGTTCATTCTCACTATTTTTCATCATACCAATGTCTATTAAAATAGTATTACAATTTTTTGCATAAGAGTGACTGTCTGCTGGACCACATACATGCCATCTTTGAATTATATCTGCACTTCTGCACATAGCGGGACATCCTTGCTGTCTGAGAGGCTTCTGCACCTGCACCTGAGCAGAATCAGAATTGGAATGTAGGTCTAATCTGACACTCCAAACACTAATATGAGTTCATTGGCTTACCCTTCTGCTGACCTGCCTCCTGGTGTGATTCGTTGGTGCCCTCCCTGGCAATCAAATTAGGAAGGGAGGGGGCTGTTCACCCACTTGTTCCTCCTCCTCCTCTTGCAAGCCCCTGACTTGCAACTTGTGAGGATAGCCACTAGGGGTGTGCATTTGGATATTTCCAGCGTGAATATAGATTTGAAAATTACATTATATGTATTTCTGGACATATTCAGAGATCCAGGGTGATTGGGGGGGGGGGATCAGGATACTGCTAATTGGGTCACCAATTTTGTTTTTGAAATAGTTGGAAATATTTGGTACCAGAATTATAAGGCTCCATTTTATTGATTGATTGATTGATTGATTGATTGATTGATTGATTGATTGATTGATTGATTGATTGATTGATTGATTGATTGATTGATTTAGTATACCACCCTATCCCCGAAGGGCTCAGGGTGGTGAACAGCATAAAATCATACATAAAACAATTTGTTAAATAAGTTTTAAATAAGGTAAAACAATTTGGTTCTAAAATAGTAACCCACGATCCCATATGCCACCCTCCCCAGAACAGGAAAATGGGTTCCAGTGATGTTAGGGAACCCTATCAGTGGGGGGGGGAGGGGGGCGGAGGCACTATCGGTGGCTGGGCTCTCCAAAGGCCCGGTGGAACAATTCGGTCTTACAGGCCCTCCCACACCGGCGGTTGGAAATCCCCAATCTCCCCTCCCCGACCAAGCCAGAGGGTCTCCGTCTTCGATGGATTAAGTTTTAACCTGCTCTGTTGTAACCAACCAGCAACCGCCTCCAAACATTGCTGTAGAGCTGCAGGGGCGGCGGCAGCTCCCCCCTCCATCAACAGAATGAGCTGAGTGTCATCTGCGTACTGATGGCAGATCAGCCCAAAGCTCCGTACCAGCTGAGCAAGAGGTCGCATGTAGATGTTAAATAACAGTGGGGACAGCAATGCCCCCTGGGGCATGCCGCAATGAAGCGGGCACCTCCAGGAGGCTTTGTCCCCACACCACACTTGCTGACTCCGCCCCCGGAGGAACCAGGCAATCCACTGAAGGACAATGCCCCAGATCCCGGAAGCAGCCAGGCGGTGGGTCAAAAGGTCATGGTCAACCATATCAAATGCTGTGGTGAGATCTAACAACACCAACAGCGCCGATCCGCCTTGGTCAAGCTGCATACGGAGCGTATCTGTGACAGCGACGAGAACCGTCTCCGTCCCATGCCCAGCACGGAAGCCGGACTGGAAGGGATTGAAAGCCGATGTGTCATCCAGGAAGCCCTGAAGCTGCTCCAACACCACTCTCTCAATTACCTTCCCCAGAAACGAAAGATTCGAGACTGGGCGGTAATTGGCCAGATCTCCAGGATCTAAGGATGGTCTTTTCAAGAGTGGGTGGACCACTGCCTCCTTCAACCCATCTGGGAAGACTCCTTGCTCAAGGGAGTCATTTATGATCTTCAACAGGTGGGGTCGTAGCTTCTCCCGGCATGATTTAATCAGCCAGGAAGGGCACGGATCCAGAGGACAGGTAGTAGGTCTAACAGCAGCCAAGGCCCTGTCAACAGCAGCTTCGGAGAGCAGGGAAAACTGGGCCAAACAAGGGCCTGAAGATGGCAAGGGAGCCTCCAGTTCGCTAATTGTAGTTAAGGTGGCAGGAAGGTCCTGGCGGAGCGAAGCAACTTTATCTGCAAAAAAGCTCATCAAAGCCTCACAGCTAATGGCCAATTCATGATTTGTAGTACCCTCTGATAAAGAGGTCAAAGATCGAATTATCCGAAATAATTGTGCTGGGCGAGAGCTAGCAGATGCGAGAGAGGAGGAGAAGAAAGCCCTCTTCGCCTCCTTCGTCGCCATCTCATAGGCTTTCATAAACGTCCTATAAGATGTTCGCGCAGCGTCGTCACGAGACTTCCTCCACACTCGCTCTAGACGTCTGAGCGCCCGTTTCATCTGGCGAAGCTCCTCTGTATACCATGGAGCCTGCCGTGAACGGGGGCGCAGAGGACGCCGGGGAGCAACAGTCTCGATGGCAGCGGAGAGGTGGGAATTCCAATCTTCCACCTGCTCATCGAGTGTGCCGGCAGGTTCAGGGTCCCGCAGAGCATTCAGGAACCCAATCGGATCCATAAGTCTCTGTGGGCAGGCATAAATCAGCCCGTCGCCTAGACAGGGGTAGCGCGGCGTGTCCAGCCGCAACTTCAGGGCATAGTGGTCGGACCATGGCACTCTATAAATAGAGGATACCACCAGATTAACCCCCGACCCAAAGACCAAATCCAGCGTGTGACCGGCCTCATGAGTGGGACCAGAATTTATTAAGGAGAGGCCCAGTGTCACCATGGTTTGTTGGGCAATGGGAGGGAGGTAGCTCTCAGTTAATGGAATCAGATGCTAGTCAGAGCTTTAGTACTGTTCTACCTAATTATGATGACGCTCTCACTCATGATGACCATATTCCATGACTCTGAATATGGTCAAAGAAGAGTAAAACCAGGTATCCTTTTCAGAACTAGATTTTTTTTTAGTGCTGGGGATACCTGCTGTTGCTGCTACTATGGGTATCTCTGTCTTGGATTTCTGCTGTCTGCTACTTTCTGCTTAGGAAAACCTTTCTGTCCCTCTGTGCCTGGCCAGACAGTGAACTTTGTTTTAAAGCATTATTTTCATTTTTTTCAATGTTGCTTTTTTGTTTCTGGGGGTATAGTTGTCATGGGAGAGAGAGAGCCTTTTTCCCTTTCTGCTTTCTTTTAAATAGTTTACCTTGGTTTGGTTTTGTGCTCTTGCCTTTTTAAAGAAGGGTTTAACAGACTTTGTTGTTGGATCCCCTTGATCAGAAGCAAGCAGAAATGGGCAGGGCAGAGGCTCACTCACTTCACTGTCAAGATGATCTCCCTAGATGGACAGGCTTTTATTCTAAACAGTGCTGGATTCCTCAGGCTAATCCAAGATGCCTATTCCTGGACACAAAAACTGTTCATCCTATGCTGAGTAGGAACATGGTGACCTCCCTGTTTAGGGCTACCAAGCACCATGGTAGAGCACAGTTCTCTCATTTGTGTGGTAGAACTGTGCACTTCACATCTGAAAGTTGGACCTGCCTCCCAGTTGCATCATGTGTATCTTTCTGCACTGCACTGCACTGGTGGCAATCCAAAAATGTTTCATTTGAGAATGGGGCAGCCAGATCTAGGCAGGGAGAAAGTGGCTGCAGGGTCATATATTGCCAGTCTTAATTGCATGCCAAGATACTAGATGAGGCACTCAGGCAGCCCACATCTCAGCTAACATCAAGAAGCAGTTAGTGCCTTGAATAGACAGGGATGTCTCCAGTGGTAGGATTCAGCAGGTTCGCAACACTTTGGCAGAACCGGTTGTTAAAATGCCTCTTGTATACAACCAATTGTTAAATTATTTAAATCCCACCACCAGAACCGTTTGTTAAATTATTTGAATTCCACCACTGGATGTCTCCATAGATTACACGGTGACTGATGGTGACATAAACATTATAGCAGAAACAAAAATTGTGGGCTTGAAGTGCATTTACTGTGTGGTTCACTCCCTTTACCTGGTGGCAAAGGATGCCCTCAGTTGGGTTCTGCACAGAATGTTGTGACCTGTTCCAGGGTCTGTTCAAGACCTGTTGGAATATTATGGTTCATTCATCACACAGTCTGAAGGCATTTCATTTCCTGCATCAGAAGGAGGCACTGATGGGTGTGCCAAAGCACTGCTTGATCATCAATGTCAGTATCCTCCAGAATTGCACTTGTGCCATGCTTGAGGATCTGGTGAAGCAGAAGAATACCCTGGACAAGATGGCCTCAGCGAGCAATATTGTGCAAAGGGACAGACTCCTCAGCAATGAGAAGCGGCTGATAGTGGAATCTTATCAGCCTTTAGTTCACCAAGGCACTCTTGTCTCACATGGCAAGTCATCAGTCTTGTCAATCACTTGATCCAAACACTTCAGGGGAAAATGGCTTTCTTTTTGGGCCCAGGCACAGGATGGGCAGATATTCTCCATCAGAGCATATACTTGTTCAAAAGCTGTAAATCCCTTTTGGAACCTCTCAGCAAGCTTACATTCAACATATTGGTGATTGTGTATGATCTGTGCATCAAAGGCACATTTGCTCTGTGTGCTAGCCAGCTCATTAGCTGTGCAGATGAAGCATTAGCAGGCCAAGAGGGGTACACTGTTTGCAGGAGATGAAGAAGAAAGCAACTCTGCTTCTCCTCTCACTGCATTCCTTTCTGGGCAGGGTCTCCTAATGGCTACAGTGATCCAGGCCACTGAGAACACAGGATTTTTATGCATGCAGAACTTACCCTGAGGTTTCCCTACATTTTTTCATTGACATTTGAGGAAGTCTATGTCCCACTGATTCCTGTCAAGCTGAGCCACAATTCCCTCCTCCATTTACTTGTTGTTTCTGCACCTTCCAACTGGGCAGGTTGCTTGCCACTCCTCCCCCTCATTTTAATGATCTATTATTTCTGTGAAAGACCCACAGTGTTTAAATAAAAAAGAAAGAAGCCCCACTGCTCCACCTGAAGTGACTGGAAGAGTGGGCGGAACTGCTGCTATTGAGTGAGGAAAGACAGAGAAGAACAAGAAAAACTAGAGAAAGCTGAATGCACGGTGATCTCCTTTGGTTTTCCTACCTAGAGAGACACTTTAACACTTTAACATTTGGAAACCTCATGGAAATCTGAGGTTGTGGTCACTTCTGAAGAGGGGAATATGTGTGTGTAACTGAGAATCCAGCCTGAAGGGAATGTATGATGAACTCGAAGGAGACCACAAGTGCATAAATAGCCACAGATAGTATCAGTAAGCATGTGATGTGCATGAGTTAGGTTTTGGCAGACACAATGCAAGGGACTACCCACCTTAACTCTATGAGTTTCCTGCCACCAATCTGCTGAGTGTCAGGCCAGGAAAGAGATGGTCTGGCTTAACTTGTCTCTTGTAAATCAGATGTTACTCTCATGCCCTCTAATAAGCGTGAGTGAGCATCTTTTATTCCTGCACTTGTCTGTTTCCCTGGATCGTCGAACAGCTGGTCTTCAAATATCTAGCCCTGGACTTTGAGAGTGAGCAAAGTGAGCATTTGCTGGTGCCTGCATCCTCTCAGTGTGTGTTGGGGAGTCTGCGAAAAACACTCATCCCAACATTTAATATTCAGAAGTGGAAATAAACAGCAGGAAAGTTATCCAATTTTGTTTTGCATTACATAAAATCCATATTTGACATTATGTTTCTTTAAGAAAAAGAAAAACCTGAACTGAATCCTAGATGCTGTGCCACATGGAGAGGTGTTTGTTGGGCTCAGCAGTACCTCTAGGCACAATTTTGTGCAGAACACAGATTCAAAAATGTTGTTCTTGGAACTCTCATGAGGAAAATAAACCCACACATATAACTGGAATATCAGATGTTGAGAAAAGAGACAAGTATCTCAAAACAAGCAGATCTCACAAAAGCACCTAAAAGGAAGCTGTATTGCTGTTGTGTTTCTTCTTTACAGGGTGAGAGGTAACAGGATTGGCAGTGATGAAGGGCAGCTGCAGCTCCCATGGCTCTTTTTGTGATGGTATAAGCGGAAGACTATAGAGAGAAGAGAACCAAACCCTCTCCCTCCCTCTTTCTGGGGCCTCTGTTGAGGAAGTGCCAATAGTGTGCATTTGTCTTGATTTAGAGATACTTAACAGAGATATAATTAATTATAACCAGATTAGGAAATTTAAAAATGGCAAAATATTTATGTATGGCAGTCAACAATGTTAAGGAACTGCTTGTAGATAATCTTAGTTCAATGGGAGCTCTTACAGATTTCATCTCTCTGAATGGCTTTCTGAATTAGCAGCTGGTATTCTCAGGGCTGCCTTAAGCAGTTTAGTGCTGAGCTTCTGTACTGTCTGTGGGAGTTTATAGTCACCCACCTTGCAAGTAGATTTAAAGTACTATCCCAAGCAGAATTATACCCTTCTAACACCTGACCTGTAAAGCCCCAGGCTAGCCTGATCTCATCAGGTCTCAGAAGCTAAGCATGGTCAGCCCTGGTTAGCACGGTATTTGGATGGGCAACCTCCAAGGAACGCCAGAGGTGAAGGCAGGTGTGACGAATGTACTTATCCTGCATTCATGTTACAGGGTGGACCCGCCCCCTTAAAGAGTTAAGCCGTGGCCAACCCTGATTGGCCAGAGAAAAATAGGCGCAGAGTATAAATTCTGTCAGCGCTAGTGCTGAAGGGTTCTTGCTTTTTAGTCTTCGGACTTTTTGGCTCTGTGTGAGCGTTTGTGCCCTCGGGTACTTTTGTGACAGAGTGAGGAGAATCCGGCAAGTTCTCTCACTGCTGTGTTGCTGGATAATAGCTGCGGTAGCTATTAAGCTAGCTAAGACCCTGAGTTTGGAGGCGTGTGTCCGCCCTCAGGTGTTTTGTTTTGTGTGTGTGAGGGAAACCTCTAACAGTCCAAAAGTCAGTCCTCAAAGTGAACAACAGTCTTGGGAGGCCCAGCTCCTGTGGCAGAGAAGCCAGATTTTGGGAGTGTGGGAGAGGGAGGCTGTTATGCCTGAATCCCACTGGGCATAGACTGGGTGTTTTATTTTTGTGAGGAGGAACAGCGAAATCTTTTATTTTTAAAGAGGGAGTGTGAAACCTCTAAAATACCATCTTTTAAGAAACATTTTTGTGTAACTGAAGTAAAGTGCCTGAAACCATTAAGCTTAAGAACAAACTTACTCAAAAACAGTTAAGCTTAAAACCAAACTTTCTCTGTAACCGCCAAGCTCCAAAACAATCTCTCTCTAAAACCGGTACGCTTTTTTCCTCTCCAGTTTACCTGAGAAGCCTTTGTAAAGCCAGCAACAAAAAGTTTAAATTTTTGTTCAACTTTAAACCGTTCCAGTCTTCTTTTATTTTTCTGTTTGTGTCTGTGTGTTCCCCAGTCAGGGTGGTGACCGTTTGAAAATCAGTTTTTGTGGGCTTTAATTTATTTTTGGTGGCAGCGAAAAGTATAATTTTGGTGGCAGCAAAAGCAGAAGATATAAGATATAAGATGGCAAACCACCTCCAAATGTCTCTTGCCTTCAAAACCTTATGAAGTTGCCGTAAGTCAGATGTGACTTGATACCGCAGAAAACAACCAAACAAGTGACACTGGAAGAGAGACTGTACCTCTTCCAAAGTCACTTGAAGTCAGTGGGCTAAGAAGGATACAAATTTGCTTTGGACTGCACAACTAGCTTTCATCTCAATATGAGTGTGCATTCAGGATAGCCGAACCAAAAAAAAAATCCCAAAAGACTCCTTACCAGTATTTTTCAGGCATTTCTTTAGTCAAATACACATCAGAGAATCTCCTTGGGGAGCCAATTAATTAATTTTGTTACATTTGTATCCTGCCGTTTGCTGACTGGAGTCAGACTCATGATAGCTGACAGCAGAGAAATAAAATAATCAATTAAAACCCAGTCAATTAAAATTCCCATTGGTGCTCGCAAACCTGAAATGATCACCCCTCCCAAGAGGTTTTATTCAGGACTCTCGAACACCAGAAGTTTAAACTCTCCCAGACTGCCCTTCTCCCTCCTTAGAAGGATTCCCAGTGAACAAGGGGGTGGGGATGAAGTAGTTCTCTCAGGCAAAGAAGACCATTCATTAGGGAAGGCAGTACTCTTTGCCCAATCTCAGCTATTTTTTGCAGGGTTGCTTGATTTCAGATCTTGCAGGCTTTGGTTGCAGCTGAAATCCATTACATTGAGAGAGCTCTGGACCACACTTCTGCTGTTGCTCTGGAGCTCAGCTGCTACCTGAGACTGGAGCTAGATTGAGACTACCTCTTCCTGCCTATTTGAAGACATCACATAGTTTTATTTAAACGAAAATAAAGTTTTCTTACTTTTTACATTTGTTATTTGGGACTGGTGTTAGGTAATGCGAGTGGAAGCCAAAGGGACTAAGGCATACAAGGCCCTTTGTTTCCTTTTGCTTGCCTTGCATTCTGATGGTGGCACAAACCTTAAAGCCGTGGTGCAGGTATTGGGCCTGAATTGAGATTACTGCACTGACCACCTTCTGACCACGAGGTGGTTAAGGAAGTCCTGGGTTTGGGTTATACAGAAAATCCCAGGCTAGATTAAGATACTCATGCTTTCTGGCATCTACTCCAGAAATGCCACAATTCATGTGTCACTTCTTATGTAATGTCAAGGCTACCCATCAGCTGCATGAGAAGTAGACACTGTCAGGCATGTGAGAGCATCATCTGATCTGGAGCGTCAGCACTCTCTGGAATATATATGCCATGCTTGAACATTTGGTGAACCTCTTTGATCTCTGATACTGAGGTTGTATGAGGGGACAGCCAGCTCAAGTAGCTGACTATCAGACTTTGGAAATCCTTAAGTCCTTTAAAAACTGTACACAGTTACTCTAATCTGACATGGTAACCATGACTCTGGTAATTCCCATGCTCCAAGTGGTTTATGGCTTCTTTTCGTGAATCAGCTACAGGTTTAAGACAGGCAGCCATGAACCACTTGGAGGTTGCAAGAGGACATCAAATCCTGCCTCCAGCCTCTCACAAAGCAGAATGTCTACAGGCTGGTGACCATGTGTTACCCATATAGCCAAGGCAGGATAACTGAGCAAGCCAACTCATTTGCTGGGTAGAGGAGCTCTTCCATTGTGTTCAGCACATGCAGGCTGCAGTGTATACCACCAGTAGAGGAGAAGGTAGCTCTGCTGCTGTTCCTCCCCCATCTATTCTGCTGGGCAGCATCCTCCCCTCCCACAGCTTCTGCCAAGATGAGCATGGAAAGGGAGCTCATCAGGTGAGACTTGGTTTCTCTGGAAGCTTGAGGTGCCTGAGACAGGACACAATGCCTGCAATGATGAGGGAGTACCGTGCTGAGTCCTATGAGTTGCAGACCACTAATCCCCTGAACTGCAGGAACATGAAAGTGATGGTCTTGTTGGACCTTCCTGCCATGGCCCGGAAGCTCCTCTTGTATCATCCTAATAAGCATGCAGAGTGAGCAAGTTTTCTCTTACATAGGTGACATTGTCCACCTGCTTCACTTGGTCTTCCACCAGACCAACTTGCTACTATGTGGGTAAATGATGTGAGTATGTGCTTGTGCCTGATCCTCTCTTAATCTGTATTGGGGAAGAGGGCCAAAAATGCTCTTCCCAAAAATTAAAATGTTAGTTGAAAGAAGCAGCAAAACAGTTACCCAGTTTGCTCATCAGTATGCTCACATCCCTAATGCCATTCTAAAACAACCTACATTGAATTGCCTCAACAGAGTCCTAGTAGCTTTGTGGCACAGGGGAAGGTTGGCAGAGTGATACTTACTCTTCAGCCACCCCAAACCAAAATTGCATGCTGAAAATTAAACAGCTGCACCAAAACTGTTCTTCATCTTGTTGGAACAAGTGATGATAGGGACCTGTGTGTTAAACATTTGGATTTAAACCAGCAGCACCATAAGCAAAGCTAATCTGCATGCACAGTGGGGTTGTGCATAACATCCTTGTTTGCAGGGATGTAAAGTGGGAAGATGAAAGTCAGAGATGAAGAGCAGCTGCAGCACCCAATGCTCTTCCTCTGAGCATGTGATGGTGTGTAGACTACTGAGTAAGGAGGATATGGATGCTTTAAAAATCCCTCCCTCTCAGTTTCTAAGGCCTTCTTTGAGGAAGGTATGTCAGTGTCTGGACTGGCAGGACTGTGGTCTGCTGGGCTTCTGTGGGTTGACAATGCCATTTGTTTTGCTGGGCATGCAGAAGTGAGCCCCATCTCCTTGTCTAACACTGTTCTGTTGGACTTCTTTGGATTAACTTGTGTTCTTCTTGGTATGCAAAAAGCCTTCCTTTGCTTTAGATTGTTCTACCAGGTTTCTGTGAATTGCCCTTTATTTTAGGAGGGAAGGAAGGAAAACAAGAAAGCTCTGCTGGGATTCTGTTGGACATTGGTTCTGTTGGGCTTGCACTGCTACATCGGCCCTGGGTTCTACTGGACTTCTGTGTTAGATATTGGACCTTCTAACACAGTTTTCTTGACAGTTGGGAGTTCTGTGAATATGCATCATCAACTGTGGAACAATTTTGGTGTCTTTAACTTAATAAACTAGACCCCAGCCCTCCCCCCAAGATAACTTCCCCATAGGCTACAATGGAGCTGAATAATATTGGATTTAGAAATAAAATCCAGATCCAAATACCATATCAGTGTTGGGGGTCCTGAAAAATTGGGAATACCAATATTTTCCAACTCCAATATAGCCAAATCCAGAAAAGATAATGATTTTGATGACATCTTTCTACCCTAATTCAGTTGTCAACTACAATGAAGATCCTAACTTTTTCTCATGGAGTCAAACAAAATGATTTAATGTTGTCATCCAACATCATATTCCTGGATAGACCCACAATTCATGTAGAATTCATGTGATGTGCTCTCTGGGGCCAGCAGGTCTTTGTGCATGCAGGGTCCAAAAATAAGGGTTTGGGAGGAGAGAATGGGCACATTTTGCCAGACTCCAGGAGTCCAGCTCATGGCAAACCTGGTCTGCAAGGTCACAATTGTGATATGATATATTTCATCCTGTAGTCTTTTTCTGTAATACTTTTGAATACAACATTCTTTCCCTTAACATATATAGAATAGGACTGACATTAGAGGCCATATAGAGAGCAGTCCCCACTCTAACCTTGCTGAATGGCAAACTTTTTGAAACCCAGTTTTACATGAAAGTAAATTATCACAAAACAGGGTCTTAACAAACTAGAGGTATTGAAGTTTTATAGAAAAATTCTTCTGTGGATATAAACCGCTCACTGGTAAATCTGAACAAGAACTTTAGCTAGCTGAATTACAACCTGATGATTGTAACTCAGGCATTATTGACTTTTCAGAACAGAAAGTTGTTAGGAGAAGGAATGAGAGAGGTATTTGGAAAAAGTAATTTCTAATCACCCTCCAACCCCCGCACCCAATATTCAGAGGTTTTTTTAAAAAAACACTCATTGCCAAGGCAGTTCAAGTATTGTCAATTAATTAGGTAGGAGTTGGAAATTTTCATTAAAATTCTACTAATGTTGCAATCTATGTGAAGAATACTTTCCTGGGGATAAGACACATTGAATGATCGCAGATTTACTTTCAAGTAGAGCTTGTTAGAATTTCTCTGTAAATCTTCCAGCATGTATGCACGTGCATGCACTCATGCACGTGTGCACACACACACACACAAGCATACACCAATATCCTCCATACAAGCTTCTACTCAAATGGCTGGCTTTGTGCTAATTCCATCAAGATGATCCATTTCAATGACACCCTCTCCCAAAAATGAAGTCACGCTTCTTGGTCATCAAACATTAACACAGCAGCAATTCTTCCACACTGAATAGTGTAAAAGCTGAGCCACACCACAATGCAGCAAGGAGGAGGAGGAGGAAGAGGAGGAGGAATTTGGATTTATATCCCACCTTTCTCTCCTGTAAGGAGACTCAAGGTGGCTTACAAGCTCCTTTCCCTTCCTCTCCCCACAACAGACACCTTGTGAGGTACATGGGTTAGTTCTGAATTAATTGTGACTAGCCCAAAGTCACCGAGCAGAATGTAGGGCTCATTCCGCACATGCAGAATAATGCACTTTCAAACTGCTTTCAGTGCTCTTTGAAGCTGTGCGGAATGGCAAAATCCACTTGCAAACCGTTGTGAAAGTGGTTTGAAAACGCATTATTTTGCGTGTGCGGAAGGGGCCTTGGATTGTGGAAACACATTTGTTTCACCAGATAAGCCTCTGCCACTCAGATGGAGGAATGGGGAATCAAGGCCGGTTCTCCAGATTAGAATCCACCTGCTCTTAACCACTACACCACTACACTGGCTCTCACTCTGAGAAACATCACTCTGATCTCTTAAGTCATAGGGCTACTGTTTATTTAGAAATAACATGACGTTTTTACATAACTCACTGTATGCTTCAAGCATTTGGATGTGTTAACCAGAAATGTTGATATTCTACAGCTTTTTTACAGCAGCAAATAGAAATTTACCAGCAAACTAAATGTTTAAATCCTTTAAAAGAACAAATGTTATAGTGCCCAGATTGCTTCTGGTAATTACTTTGTTAAAGTTATAATAGGCTTAGCACTCAAACTGTTTCAGACTACCTTTTTCTAGCTTCAACAGATGGGTTATAAATTTTTGTGAATAGAAGTCACAACAGCAGCCTTTTTGGAAAATAACCATAATGGCAAATAAAACAGCTGTCAGTTATTTTTCTGAATGCTGAAGGTGCAATTAAATACTTCATATGCAGAGCCTTCCACTTCTACAAGGAGATGTATGAATTAAGTATACAAAGGGACATACCATTACTATGGTCCCTTCCGCACACGCAAAATAATGCGTTTTCAAACCACTTTCACAACTGTTTGCAAGTGGATTTTGCCATTCCGCACAGCTTCAAAGAGCACTGAAAGCAGTTTGAAAGTGCATTATTCTGCTTGTGCAGAATGAGCCTATGTTAGGACTGTATGTTAGTTATGCATCCCATGTGAATGAGCCCAAGGCTTCCCAGGTTGGATCTAGAATCAGACAAAGTAGCCAAGCACAGAACTGAAAGCATTTCATCTACTATCTCTCTCACCTAATTCTAATAAAAAAGTTACTAACTGGAGAGAAATGTGTTCAAATAAAATTTTAAACCATCACATTCTGCTCTAGAGATCTTTGACAGGGCTTCAGAGATAGCTTAAAATGAAAGAATTTGTTTATTTCCATTGTTTTTTACCATGTTGATTTTTGAAGCAATATATAAAGCAACCAGAAAGGAAATCACAAAGCTTCCCTTTGCTTGCACTGTAGTGAAGATGTATGACAGGTTAGGAGTTTGCCTATCATCCCTGGAAGGGTGGCAAGTCTATTCCTAATGCTGAAATGCTTATAGGAGATGTTATATACTCCTTTGCTTGTGCAACTTGTAATTCAAGAGAAGGACTTGCAGGGAGGAGAGAGAGAGAGAGAACCAGCAGTACAGAAAGCAGAGAGTTATATTACTTGTCCTTGTTGGTTTTCTGCATTAGGGTGTGGAGAGCTGGAGTTAGAATCCTAGAATCATAGGCCCCTTCCGCACACGCAGAATAATGCGTTTTCAAACCACTTTCACAACTGTTTGCAAGTGGATTTTGCTATTCCGCACAGCTTCAAAGAGCCTTGAAAGCAGTTTGAAAGTGCATTATTCTGCATGTGCGCAATGAGCCATAGAGTTGGAAGAGACCACAAGGGCCATCAATGCCAACCCCCTGCCAAGCAGGAACACATAATCAAAGCACTCCCAACATATGACCAACCAGCCTCTGTTCAAAAAGGAGACTCTCTGAGGCAGCAAATTCCACTGTCAAACAGCCCTGACAGTCAGCAAGTTCTTCCTAATGTTTAGGTGTTATATCTTTTCCTGCACCTTAAATCCATTACTCTGTGTCCTAGTCTCTGAGGCAACAGAAAACAAGCTTGCTTCCCCTTCAACATGACATTCCTTCAAATAGAGCCCTTCGGGGATGAGGCAGCCTATGAAATTGAATTAATTAATTAATTAATCAAATAAATTCATAAATACATACATAAATAAATAAACTTGGCTTTCATGTCCTCCCTGACCTTTGTTTCTCCAGACTGAAGATCCCCAACTCCCCAAGTATCTCTTTGTGGGGCATGGATTCCAGACCTTTTACCATTTTGGTTGCCCTCCTCTGGACACATTTCAGCTTGTCAATATGATATCCTTCTTAAATTGTGGTGCTCAGAACTGAACACAGTATTCTAGATGAGGTGTGACCAATGCACAGTAGAGTGGTACAATTACTTCCCTTGATCTAGACACTGTGTTCTTATTGATACAGCCCAGAATTGCATTGACTTTTTTTGGCTGCCATATCACACTGCTGACTCTTGTTCAGTTTCTGGTCTACTTAGAATCCCAGATCCCTTTCAAATGAACTGTTGTCAAGCCAGGTGTCACCCATCTTATATCTGTGTGCATTTTATTTTTTCTGCCTAAGTGTAGAATTTTACATTTATCTCTGTTGAAATTCATTTTTTTTAGTTTTGGCCCAGCTCTCTAATCTGTCCAGGTCATTTTGAATCCTGCCCCTGTCCTCTAGGGTATTAGCTACCCCTCCTGATGTTGGTGTCATCTGCAAATTTATTAACATGCCCTGTATTTCATAATCCACTGATAAAAAAATGGAATAGCACTGGCCCCAGACAGAACCCTGTGGCACTCCAGTACTCACTTCTCTCCAGGATGAAAATGAGACATTGATGAGCATTCTTTGTGTTTGGCCAGTCAACCACTTACAAATCCATCTAACAGTTACATTGTCTTTTTTCCTGGTCTCAGAGAGTACAGTCTGTGCTGCCACTTCTGAGCAACCAAAGAGCAAAGTGGGGGCTTTAGGGTTCCAGGAGGCATACTGAAAAGACCAAGGTGGAACCCAAGCAAGCCAATTCAAATGAGAGAATCAGAAAAGTCTGAAGGATGGGGGATCAAGTGTACAAGGTGGATGGACTCAGCAAGGAAGCTCAGAATATACAGAAGAACAGGGACTTTAGCTTGAAGCATCTTGGAATAGCAGTCACAGAGCTAACTTTACTGACTGAGTCTCTATTTATGTCCTGTTGCACCACAGTCACACTTTACTGTGGTCAAGCCAGTTGGCTATTATATCCCATGATTAAAGCTCAGTTATGCAAACTCAATCTGCTCCTGTGTTTCTCTTCGCCAATCAAACTTCCTTCGTATCAGGCACACACCTCCTCTGATTGAAGAGCCCACAATTATTTTTGTAAACAAATCTTTAAACAAGGCGGACAATTTTTTTCTAAGATGATAGGACAGGTGGACTTGTTACATAGCAAAGAGGGATATAGACTGGGGCTACAAAATGAAAAAAAAATCATGGCAGCCAGCCCTTTATATAGCATGCTTCCTTTCAAAGAAGAGAAAATTAATGCACATTGCTTGTAGAGTTTGGATTATTACCCATATCTGTTGTTGTTTTTATCCTTCTGCTTTCAGCAAAGTTTGCTATATTTCAAGAGCATCTGGAAACTGCCTTTAAACTATCTTTAAACCTGTCAGCCACATTCACTTCAGGAGTCCCATATGGAAACTTGCTCGTACAGGGGCTAAGTACACAGGATCAGAATGTGTCTCTGCTAGCACAGAAAATTCACTGTACAGTACAGCCATGCAGCGAATAGACTGCCAATTTTTCCAGTGTGCTGACAGATAGCTTTTAGCCCACATGTGAAATTACTCATGTCATCATGAACTGCACATCTATTTGGTCACATAACGGAGCAATCAAATAGTCATTATATCCTTGGACCAACTTGAAATTGCCAGCCAAAACAACACAGTACCCACACAGCCAGAATCAAATTTTGCTTATGTGATTTGGCATTAGTTGGCAGAGAAGAACACACTTATTGCAAAATGACCCTAAACTTTCTACTATGTTAAAGCCAAAAAGAAAAAAGACATATAAAATGAGAACTACAGCCCAGAATTACACTACTATGTTTTATATCATCTTTCAGTACTTGAGATGCTCTCTACCCATAGATTTCAAATAGTAATCTTTAGCATAAAACCCACTCACTTCAGTACTGTAGGTGTGTAAAGTGCTGCCAAGCCACAGCTGGCTGATCATGACCTCACAAGGTTTCAAGGCAAGCAATTAAGCAGAGGTGGTTTGCCATTGCCTTCCTCTGCAAAGTCCACCCAAGTACCAACCCAGCTTAACTTCTAAGATCAGACAAAATCAGGAGATATTATGTCATTCCACGTCCCCCTCTTCAGTACAAGGGATTTTAAATTGCAATTACGATAATTACTTTAAATATGGCAGAATAAATTATGGATAACATTATAGGTTTCAAAATTAAAAGTAACTGAATGAATTCTCACTAACACTGCTAAATTGATAGGTTTATCTATTACTCATTAATACCCCAGGAAATTGATGCTGCAGGCAATTCAATTGCAGTTCTGAAAAAGACTTTTTTCTTGTAAATTGTTATTCAGACCCTAGAAAACTAGCTTAAGTGAAATGACAGCAAATTAAAGAATTTTAATTTGCAGCTGAAAGTGGATGTAAGTGGATTGGGGAAAAGAGCGAGGAAAAGGAGTAGATTCAGTAAGATCTCAAGCAATAAATAAAGAGGGAAATATTTTGGCAGTTGCAGTACCATGTGTCAGCCTCTGTCTGAGGGAACATAGGAACATGAGGAGAGGAGAAATGAGACTAGCCACTCCAGGGAGTCTTTAAGTATAAGGCTGCTTGATAATCACCAAAATTTCTGACTGTCTCTGGGGACCACATTAGCACCCTCCATTGAACTGCCAGATCTATTTGGGTGTGCAGCAATTATGTGGCAAACTCCCTGGTGTTTCCCTCAAAATTCTGGAATTTCATGAACTAATCACATAGGCTTCACAATGACAGCAGCCAAGAGTACCAGAATGACGCTAAAGGCCTGCACTGGAGTAACTGAGACTTATGCCAGTGTATCTTGGATATTTGATGGCATAACACTAAGTCATTACTCGGAGCACTTTCATCCCTTCCCCCCAATTAGGAGTGCACTATGTGCGTGGGTCCATGATTATTTTAAAAGATGTTTTATTTGATCTCCCAATGCTGCTTCTGTGGCTGCTATTTTCATGTGGAGAGAAAGAGGGCCTTTCCACTCATACTTTTCACACTGGACAGTTCCCTCACAGCCGGTTTTATCACTACTGAAGGGGGGAAATGATTATGTATTTTTTTCTGTGGCCGTTTCCGCACGGGCATTAAATGGCGGCCTGGAGACGGTAAAAACGCCGTCTCCAGGCCGCCATTCACACGGGGGGCGCAGCTGCAACACAGCCGCGCCGCCCTCGCGCCGCCCGCCCGGCCTGGAGCAGGCGCGCAGGGCCAGGGGGGCGTGTCCCCAGGCCTCGGCGACACGCCGGAGGCCCGGGGACATGCCGGGTCGGCCGGGCGCCGGCGCTCCGTGGCGCCGGCTGCCCGGCTGTTCCCAGGACCATCCATGCGGACAGTCCCAGCGTTGTCGGGTCGCGCGTCGGAAACGCCGACCCGGCCGTTTCCGCCTTCGTGCAGAAACGGCCTGTGTTGGGGATACAAGCAGTTTGGAGGTAGCTTACCTCTGATGGGAAATGGCGTGAAAGGAAAGAGTTATAAAAAACCCCTTTCCTCCTTCTTGTGTTATTTCACAGTAGATTCAATGTCCGCATTTGAATATGAAAAATCTTTCAAAGAAAGCATGTAGTACGTATTTTTGTACTTAGCAATGAACAAACTTTGAAGCACATCTTTGCACACACTCCGTTAGTGTGAATGCATTTTTTTTTTGCAAATCTTTGGTTAATGTTTCTAAAGCTTTTGTTCTTCAGCGCCATACTCTAGCATCCTTCTTGGCTATTTTGTAAGGACGTGACACCCGTGACACCCGTAAGGCTTGTTACATGCTGTATGGTCTTCTGTACTAGATAGAACTTTTGCCCCCATTTGAACAATTCAGATAATGGCGCTGTGAAATTGGAAGGCTGTCTTTAATCTCTTTTAAATTGCTTGTATTTCCTTCCTGCTGTGAATATAAACTACAGCAGCTTTTTATTCTAAACTCTAGATCTGAATATATAATTGCTATAGCCTTATTTTTACTGCATTGCATGACCATTTGGGCTGGTTAAAGTGTCTGTTTTTTAAAAAAAACCTTACATAAGGGTTGCCTTTAAGTAAAACCAAAAATTGTTTACCAATTTAAGATAAATTCTTCCACATTCAGCCTTCCAGTGGGGCATGTAATACCCCATGGTCCCTGGTCCATTTTGGCTCCTGAAAATTGACTGGGGGAAGGCAACCCCCCCTCCTTCCTTTGTACTGTGGTTCCAATTCAAATTGGGACTCTGCTGTGCCAGGAATTACAATATAGTTGTCAATCCCTATTAGCACTTGGTGTGAGGTGTAACATGTAGTTTGATCCACAGAAGAAAGCAGGATCCTGTCAAAAGAGTAAACACAGAGTAAGTGTTTACCTTACCTAGATGATGATGAGTTAAAAAACTAGGACATATCTGAATTGTATACATAAGCCTGTAATGGAGATTACTTTTTCTATTGAGCTACCCACTGTTGCTCTACAGAAAGTTGGAGATGGTAAAATATTATAATGGTGCATAAAGAGCCATTATATTTATTTGCTTCTTCAAATATTTTTATTCATCTCTTTTCTCCAAGAAGAGCCCAAAGTTCATAAAGAGAACATGCTTAAAATATCAAAACAAGACCAATTAAATTTTTTAAAATGCATTAGTTGTTAACCATTCCAGATTGCCTAAAAACAGACCAAGGCCGTTTCCGCACGGCCTGTTTATGGCACCCTGGGAACAGTAAAAACACGGTTCCCAGGGAGCCATTCTCACAGACCTGGCGTCGCTCCCCCTCCCCCTCCCCCTTTAAATGGTTGTTTTTCCCTCAACAGCGTGTTCCCGGCGGCGCGGTGCGAACAGCACCGCCGGGAACACGCTGTTTCCCTTCCCCGTCCGACTCACCTTGTCCCCGTCGTCGGCCTGCTGGCCGTCGAAGCATGCCCACGCTGTCCTCCACGACCCCTGGAGGTTGGGAAGGCAGCGTATGGGCTTCCGACGCCAGCAGGCCGACGACGGCAATCGTGGCAGAGGTCCAACAACCAACAGGTAACTAACGGGAGGTAAATGGTCAACGGAAGAGGTATTCCATGCTGCCATCTGTCCGGCCTCTCTAGAGGAGCCGGCCACGTCCATGCTTGCATCTCACGAGCGACCTCGCCTCACCACCCGGCAGAATTCTTGCCGGTTATTGGAGATAAGCCTGGGAGTCCCTGAAAAAACAGCCCTAGCTTCATCGAAATACCTTCCTAGAGAGCCCAGATGTAAAATTTATTAAAAATCAACCATCTGGGTGCCTTTCAAATAATCTAAGAAAGACTGTTTTCTATTACTGGACCACAGGGGTAAAATTCCTCTTGGAAAGCACATGTAAATGCTATTATTGAAAGGTCACTAACCTCAAGTATGGAGTTGTTCAGTAACTACAACTAACGTCCAGACTACAGAGATCTATTCTTCAAAGAAAACAGCAACCTCAAAGGGTGGACTCTATGGTACAATCATAGATGCAGTCCGAAAGAAATTGAAGTTCTGGAGTAGCTAAAGAGAGTGAATTCTATAGGACTTCTATTGTATAGGATACATACCGTATCAAGTAATCAGTTGTAAAAGATGCAGGACTATATTTACAATCTTTATGTCTAGAGCTATGTCATTTTATTTTGAACAGAAAAAAATTGTGTATAGAAAAAGTTTTAAAATATATTTTGGATTACTTTTTTTTAAGTCTGGGAAAAAAGCCCTCTGGTGGCATAGTTAGTGGAAAATATAAGAAAAAATTGTGGTTGACTAAAGAAAGTATGCACAAAACTCCCACAGGCAGCTACCAAAGATGACAAGAATTACTTAGTAAACCTGTTCAGCAGATGGGCTCAATTTGTTTGAGACGTATTAAATTGCATCAGCTCAAACAGCTGACCTACAAGTTTGTGGCTGCCTGTTGGTCAGTAGTCAGTTGATAAGGGGACCAACTGGGAGTTAGTTCTTATCATACTGCCTCCTCAGCAGAATAGCTGAGAATGGGGGGAAGGAGCTGATTCACAGCTAATTTCAGTCAGTCTGCATCAAGTTCTTATCCATCCTATTCCTTCTCTACAATAGGGCCACAGTGGAAGGCTTTGCAAGGGAGCTGCTTCCTTCCATCCTGAGCTGGAAGAGAGAAGTTAGGCACAATGCGAGTTCTCTGCATGGTAAAAGAGGGAGCTGCTCCCACTTTCAATCTGGGCAGAGAACAGATTCAATACTTTTACAGAGGAAAGTGCTATCTATATATCAAATTGCCCTCAGATAGGGGATAGACTGACTCCTTTTTTTTTTTTGCAGACTCAGGGGGCACTCTCGTTCAGCAGAAAAAAGTGAAACTTAGATAACCAAGGAGTTTAATCCCAAAACTAAAGAAAGTGTTCTTTGTGCATGTGCAGAGAATGCACCTACTATTGGTGGCTGGCAGCATCCCACTGCCCAGAAAACTAGTGGAATGATGACAGTCACCTAGAGACTGGGGGTGGTGTTGGTATCAATGGGGGCAGAAATTTCCACCTGACCCCCCTCTTGTTTTGTTTTTGGTTCCCCCCCCTTCTCTACAGCCCAAACTGAATAATTGAGTTGAAATCATCTGGATTTTTAATTACCTCACCTACACAAATTTTGCTGCATCTCAACAAGTCTGAAAGGAAGCAAAGCTTGAACGATGGGTGAACAGAAGAATCTGACAACAAGCTGGGCACATAGCAACATTTCCTGGGGTACAGAGCAGAATATCTCCAGCTAGAGTCAGAAACAGACTCCCAGCTGATTCCTCATCAGCTGAGAGTTGGCTTCTGATGCCTGCAAGTAGTCTATTCCTGTGGATACACATGAGCAGATGGTGAACAGCCAAACAGCTCATCAGTGAATGGGCTGCTGGACCACCACTGGCAAATGAGCAGTGAGTCAAACTGGCAGGTGTCTGAGCATCCCTAGTGGCCACTTCATTACCAGCACAGTGTTGGTGGCAACAAAATGTAAAATCCTCATAATGTCATTGTAATCCAAGTTATACAGTCAAAAACTCTGCCAGCATTTTTGCAGGGCTCTCACTCATGTGTACAGAGTCCATATCATATACACAACTTGTACAGGAGCAATGGAAGTAATTGAACTCAGCCCTCCCTATGTGCAGCCAAATTGTGTAATGACCTTTTCACATCAGTGTTCTCTTATTGTTTTTAAACAGTAATGGTACTTGTATATAAGGTTGCACCGATTTCCATTAATCTCTTTCTCAGGACTTGAGGCAGCCCTCCCTAAAGGGATGGTACTCAGTATCAATGAGAACCATTTTTGAAAAAAAAAAAACTATGTAAATGCCTTATTTGACTATAACAGCCTCTACTATTATTACCACCTTTCTTCAACATTAGGTGATAACAGTGCTTGTTGCTGAGGCTGTAAATAGCAAAACAAAAACAGCAGATGACAAGAGCATGATGTTTCCATCCAAGAGTATAGTCTTGATTTTACTGGCTTGCTATCATCATGCTAGGCCATCTGGGTGGAATTGACAATACCTGGAGGTGGAGCATAGAAAGTGTGGCATTTGGGAAAGGGAAGGCTCTCAGCTTGAGGAGACTCAAGACAACTTACAAACTCTTTTCCCTTTTTCTCCCCACAACAAACACCTTGTGAGGTAGGATGGGGATCAGTACTGCGGGGGAGGGAATGGTGCCAGGCCCCCCAACCCCCCTGAAGCACCACACCTCCACATCCCTCTATGGGGCCCTGCACACACACACACCTCCCCCACTAACTTTAGTTCAGCTGCCTGCTCTTTGCAGCTGGCTGAACTCTGGGCTGCTCCCCCAGAAGGCCCCGCCCCCTGTGGTCTTCCCCAAGGGCACCACCCCCTACTTACCTTTGCAGCCAGCTGAACTCCAGGGCTGTTCCAGGCTTCTGCTGGGCCGGGTTGGGCAGGGGAAAAGGGAGAGGTGTGGGGGCAAATTTCCACCCTCACATGACCCCAATGGCATGTGCCCGGAGCACGGCACCCCCCTTCCCCATGGCAGCTATGCCATTGATGGGGCTGAGAGGGTTTTGAGTTAACTGTGACTAGCCCAAGGTCACCCAGCAGGCTTCATGTGTAGGTGCGGGAAAACAAATCCCATTCACCAGATTTGAGTCTGCTGCTCACATGGAGGAGTAGGGAATCAAACCCAGTTCTCTAGGTTAAAGTGAGTCCACCACTCTTAACCACTACATCACATGGCAAAGCTCTGAGAAGGGATTATTTCAGAGGCTGGGAACAATAATGAAGAATGCCTTCCCATGTATGCCTGCCCCCCTGCACCTTGGTGGAGGAAGGTACCACCAGGAACATCCCCCCCCCCCCCCGTGGCCTCAGTGCCTGGTCATGGGTGCAGGCACTCCTAAGCTATTTAGCACTGTGCACATCAACATCAACACCTTGAATTGAACCTGGGAGTGAACTAAGGAGAATCAACAGGGTAGTATTCCCCAGTCTCTCTCCCAATAACATTCATCCTTCAGGCCACTTCCATGTCATAACCATACTTGAAATCAGATTGCCATGGGTCTAGAAAATCAGTTTCTTCCAGTTGAGTCTGCAATTGAGCCACCACTACTATCTCATTTATGTATACACATACATAAAATCTTACCCATATATAACAATGGAGTCACATTTATGTCCTTCAAGCATTTATATCCTCTGCAAGCAGAGATACATCATTCCCCAGGGGAGCATACTAATTTTGTGTGTGTGTGTCAGAGAAGGTCTTTTTTTCTTTGTGTGTCAGAGAAGGTCTGTCTGGAAAAAAAGCATTGCTTTTGCATGACACTTGCTTATATGGGACTTCTTGTGAGTAAAGTATGTGTCCAACTATATGGTTTCCATCCTTCAATTTGTGCAGTCATTTCATCATTATTTTAAAAAATCATTTCTATTTTACTGTGTTTTTCTGTATGCCATTCTAGGAAGAAAAATCATTCTAAGTAAGTATGACTTGGTTGAGTATATTTGAATAAGAGAACAGGGCATTCTTATTAAATAAATGCATACTTATAAGTATATTACAGCTACTGAATGATGTTCTTTCCTTCTCCCAATATACTCAGTTGCAGTCAGCCAGTTTAAATGACTGAATGAGGTCTTGATTAAGATAAGATCATAAATGAGTTTGAGCCAGATTTCTTAGCTTGCCTAGATGCAATGCCTTATCATAAAAGACAAATTGCTTTTGAAAATTAAGAATATTAAAGCATATTGAATGCCAGAGAGAATAATTAGTCAAAGAGAAGTCCCATCGTGAATAAACAGAATTCAATAAATGACAGTTTATATGATACATGGTTGCAATTAACCATCATTTGGCTTCAGAGACTGAATTAAACAAGTGTGGGAACCCACAAAGGCTAGCAGGAGGCACCTCATCTCCCCCTCTCTCACTATTTCTTCTGTTTTTATTATTAAAAGCCCCCATAGACTTGTTCCTTTTCCCTGTAGGGTTGCCAGTTCTAGGTTGGGAGTTCCTGGAAATTTGGGGGTGGAGCTTAGGAGGATAGTGATCTCATCAAATATAATGCCATACAGGCTACCCTCCAAAGCAGCCATTTTCTCCAGGGGAACTAGTCTCTATTACCTGGAGGCCAGTTGCAGTTTTGTGAGATCTCCAGACCCCACCGGAAGGTTGGCAACCTTAGTTCTCATGGAGGAAATGGATGCTTTGGAGGCTGGAGTCCATCACATTATACCCTTCTGAAACCCCACCCTCTCCAGGCTCCATCCCAAATCTTCAGGTATTTCCTAACCCGGAGTGGGTAACTCTTTCTCTTTACTACTCATCAGCCAAAGCCAACCTTCATCAACTCCTCTGTCTTAAATATTTTCTCTCCCCTGGCAGCCTTCATTTAGGAAGGCTATGTCAGAGTTTTGTGGTGTTGGCCATTGGGCAAGGCCCCCTTGCATGGCACAGACCCCTCCAGGAGTTTAGGAGTGGCACCTCTATTTCCCTCCTCACCCTATTTTCTCTGCCCCACCAGCTTCAGCTTTCCTTCTCCCTCCCCCCTGCACTCTGGCAGCCTCTGCTTAGGAGAACTATGACCCAGTTGTTGTGTGCCAGCTGCTGGGCCAGGCCTACTTGCATGGTAGGAGCCCTCAAGGACTTCTGGGATGGCATCTTCATTTCCCCTGTATCCCCTTCCCTACACTTTTTTTGCCACCTGGCAACCCCCATTGTAAGGAATTCCATAGAAGCAGAAATAAAAGGCTTTTTGGGTGTAAAAGTCCGTTTATTAAGACATCTTAGAAAGCTCCACGACACGAGGTGGCAGGAATGACACTTCCCTCGCCAGAGAAGCACAGGTTATAACACCATTCCACTCCCATCCCCCCCTCCACTGCTTCCACCATGGGAGCGGAGTCCTCATCTCCCCGCCAAGAAGATAAAGTCTCCGCCCGATGACAGCTGGCCCATCGCCCGGGCTGTGGGAATGCCACTCAAAGTTACTTCACCATCAGCACACCATTGAATCCTTTACACTCTGCCTCCCTTGTTAAAGACCCCTCCCCCCAGGTTTTATGCGGAAAGGCGCTGATTGGAAAGCAGAAAGTAAGGAGTGAGAAGATCCAATATTTTCGGAATAAACCCATTGATTATACTCCAGAGGAATATCCCACCCAAGAGACTAAATATGTGCACAAGCGTTTGCGATAAAAGCGAGAGTCCAGGATAGAAACGTCAATTTACGTAGTGCTTGTGACCATCAATATTAGGTGGTGGGGCCTCTAAGGTCAGGAATTAGATTGCCAGGCATCGGAAGCGGAGCCTCCTTGCCAGACAAGCTGGAATGGAGAGAACAGGATGAATGTTACTAAGAGAGTTAGGCAAATCTAAAGGCGGGGCAGTTGACATCATTAATCACTCTTAGTAATCTGAAAAGGTCCCACCTAATCTTTTGCCAAGTTTAGAAAAGGAGGAATTTATGCACCGCCTCTAAGATTTTTTTGTAGATACAATACACTCCAAGAGCTCCACACGCATGAGAGGAAATCCGAAGCGGTGTTTATCCGCTTACCTGCAGCTTTTGGGAGTCCTTAGCTTGTTGTAAAGGCGGTCTGGACCGTTTTTCCATCCCTCGCCTAGAGAGTTGAAATCCATTGCTGAAACTCTGGAGGGTCCATAAAGCTGTCGTGAGGTAGTTGTGGCAACCTTGTGCGCGGAAGGAAGCGACTCAGACACAATTTCAAAGGGGTTTTTTTTTTGTACTGCCTATGTGAACCGCATTGCTTGTATGCATTCGAAAGCGGAATGTGGAATAAGCTTCGCACCAATTGTCTTGGTGGTAGTTGGTGTATTTCGCGTAAATCTACTGCTCTAGGGTTCTGTTCGACCTCTCTCCGGCCTCTACCGTCGCTTTGAACGGTGAGGGCGCATGACGTGTCGGGCGAAACCTCCAACAACCCTAAAAAAAAACGCCTTCCAGAACTTTAGAAGAATGAATTAGGGGCCTGCCTGTCGAGACCACCTTAACGGGGCGGAATGGAGACGGGTAAACATGTTGAATGAACAGTCGTGGCTAACTATAGGATGGCGGAGGGATGGAAGCACATGGAATAAAATGAGCTTGTTTAGAAAATAAGTCTACCACCACCCACAAAACCGCAGCTAAGCCATGACTTTTCGGGCAAAATCCGTGACAAAATCCATGGAGATGACTTCCCAAGGGCGGGAGGCCACCGAGAGGTTTCAACAGTCCATGGGGCTTTCCGGAGATGGTTTTGGCTTCTGCACAAACCGAGCAGCCCTTAATGTATGCCTCAATGTCCTTGCGCATTGCGCCGCCACCAGAACTGCCGGGCGGGCCAAAATGCAGAAGGCTTTTCAGAAAGCCAAAATGTCCAGCGGCCCGGGCGGGCATCGTGGGCAAGCTTCAAAGAACCTGCTTGGCGGAGGGGAGGGATACCAACATTCCCCCTCCGGCCAAACTCCATTCTCCAAAGCGCACAGGGGAGTCACTTTCTTCCGGGCTGGAGGCTGCGTGCAGGCCACGGGCTCCTCCCGAAGTTCCCCAAGAGGAAAGGAGAGACGCAGACTAGGAATGGGAGGTGGAGGAGGAGGAATTGACGCTTGAGATGCGGGTGACAGCCAGCCCCAACTGGGAGGGGAGAGAACAGTGCGTGGAATGCTCACCGTGAAGGCAGCTCCACCCCTTTCCGAGGTAGGCGCGAGAAGCGCGCCAGCCAGTTTTATTGGTTTTTCCGGGAAAAAAGTGGACTGTAAAGAGAAACGAGAAAAGAAATGCGCCCGAACGAAGTTGTTTTATGGACATCTTGAGGGGGGGGTGGGGAAAAGAGCGTTGTTTTTTGTGATCCCACCAAACTTGAAAGGGGTGTTTTAGCCCTCCAGCCAGTGGCGCCAAAGTGGAGAGATGCTACTTTAATGGCCGCAGATCTCTTTATCCCCTACAGAAGTCCAGTTGGAGTTCAGCACCAGAGAATTTCTTAGGACAAATAAGCACACGGAACCAGCTCTTACCATTTTTTATTTTTCTGCAACAGGGCTGCCCCCAAGTGCTTTTGTCCGAGGCATCCACGTGAACCACAAACGGGAGATCTGCGGTCAGGAGTGCTTTAGGATAGGTTCGGAGGCTAGTAACGCCAGACTTTAAGAGTTGAAAGGCTGTTTGACACTCCTCGGACCAGGAAAGGGGGGCCCCGGGGAGTGTGATTCCTGCCACAATGTAAGGAAGTCCATAGAAGCAGAAATAAAAAGGCTTTTTGGGTGTAAAAGTCCGTTTATTAAGACATCTTAGAAAGCTCACGACAATGCGTGGTGGCAGGAATGACACTTCCCGCCAGAAGCACAGGTTATAACACTATTCACCCCATCCCCTCCTGCTTCCATGGGAGCGGAGGTCCCTCATCATCTCCAGCGCCAAAGATAAAGTCTCCGCCGATGACGCTGGCCCATCGCCCGGGCTGTGGAATGCACTCAAGGTTACTTCACCATCAACACCATTGAATCCTTTACACCCATAGCCTCTTCCTGGTCACATTTTCACCATCGCAGAAATTCACTAACCTACACTTCATCTGCTTCATCTTCAACTACATTTATTATTTACTTCATTCATACTCCACCTTTCTCCACAGTAGGGGAAAAAGCAGCTTACATTAGTCTCTCCTCTTTTCTATCTGCACAACGTCTAGCCCTGAGAGATAGCGTAGGCTGAAAATTTGTGACAGGTCCAAAATCACCCAGTAAACCTACACAGCAAGGTAGGGATTCAAACCTGGGTTTGCCAGACCCTACTATGAAGACCTGACTGCTATAATATTGGTGGTCTTCATAGGGTTGCTGCTGTTGAACAGTAGCAAGCAGACAGTCTTAGCTGAATCATGGATGTCAAGAGCTATCAAGTCACTTAAGGATACCTGCTAGAGACCTAGGGTTACCAGTCTTCAGGTCAGACCCGCAGCTCTCCCAGAATTACAACTGAACTCCAGGTGACATAGATATGTTCCCCTGGAGAAAATGGCTGCTTTTGAGAGTGGACTCCATGGAATAGAAGAATAGAATAGAATAGAATCTTTATTGGCCAAGTGTGATTGGACACACAAGGAATTTGTCTCCGGTGCATATGCTCTCAGTGTACATAAAAGAAAATACATTTGTCAAGAATCATAAGGTACAGCACTTAATGATTGTCATATAGGTCTAGTAAGCAATCAGGAAACAATCAATAGTAATAAAAACATAAAATGTAAAAATCTCATAAAATAAAATGAAATGTCAGCACAGGCTATAGTCATACAGTCATAATTGGGAGGAGATGGGTAATAGGAATGATGAAAAAAGTAGTGCAGTAATTATATAATAAATATATAATAAATAGTTTGACATTATCGAGGGAATTATTTGTTTAACAGAGTGATGGCATTTGGGAAAAAACTGTTCTTATGTCTAGTTGTCTTGGCATTATGTTCTACTGAGGCCTCTTCTTTCCCCAAACTCTCCTCTCCTCAGACTCCATCACAAAATCCCGTGGAATTTCCCAACCTGGCAAGCCTAATCAGGACTGGCCCCAAGGTGCCCTACCCCTAAAACCAAATTAGACTTGAAAATGGCCCTGCTCCCTCCCACTGCCTTTTGCTTGCAGATTTGAAGCCTGGAATCTGTGGTTGCCTAGCAACAGTTATTGAGGGAATCCATTGCTTTTTATCTTTTTTGGCTTTTAAAAACTCCTGTTTGTAGAAATATCTGTCTTGCTCTTTCACAGCTCCAATCACTTGATTTAAGTATCCAAAGATTTGGCCAACTTTGCTATTAGAATATAAGTTTTGTTCTGAAAGTTTTGTTCTGAAAAGCAGGTTTTGTTCTGATAGCAGGCTGACTGCTATTGATTCTGTTTTCATGAAAAGGAGGCACTAAAATCAATGAGATTTTGGTGTAATGATCTTAACTCTGTGGTTCATGAAGGACTACAAATGCAATCACCATCAACCAAATGAGCTATGTCCCTATTATGAGGCACCTCACTGAACATGCACATATAATGATGTAAGATATAGTAATCTTTCGGTAAACTGGACAGAGAAAGGAGACTAAAACTACCACAAACCCACTCAGGCTGGCTTGCTAGATTTTGTGTGTGTGTGGCTGCCAAGGTCATGGCTTTCTCTTTCTCATTTCTGTGGCTCACTTGCTCTCATTCTGGCAGCCACCCAGCTGCAAAGAATAAGAAAGTAGATGCTATGGAGGAACTGTTAGAGAGGAATGGTCCTTTATTTCCATGAGTTGTGAGGCCCACAGCTTAGGGTGACTTGCAGCTTATCTGCCCTCTAGTCCATCTATTGTTTCTACAACCACCTGCCAACCACAGGTCCTAGGTCGGAACCACCAACCACCAACCCTACTAAACAATGGCTTTCCCTGCTTTCCTGGAACTTGAGTTATGTGCCACATTGGAAACCAATGTTCAGAGGAGTGACAGGTGGCTCCCAAGTGATTGAATGAGTATCATTGTCGGAGGTGCAACAGCAACCCGCATTGTTTCCATGGGCTTCAATTGCTGCCTGCACGGATGCATGTGGCCGCGAAAGCAGGAAAGTGGGTTAGTTTATCCTGACTGCAAACTGCTATACATTTGCTGTGTGGAGAGGGCCTCAGCCTGTTCCTGAGCCATTTGATTTCCCAGTGTTTTTTGTGTAGCTGGGAAATGTAGATGACAAACACAGTTATTATTTCCCTGCTATCCTATACAGTCCTATATGATTCCTACAAAACCAATAAATTAGTCTTTAAAATATAACAAGGATTTCTGTGGATTGTGTCTGTAAAAGTGTGAAAAGACACACAGCTCTTTGCACTCCCCATTTTATAAGGAGATGGTGAAGAATTGGAGAAATGTCTAGGGATGGAAAATTTACAAAGATCAGTGCAAAAGGAAAAAAAGGAGGAAGTTGAATAACAGAATACCTAAATACCTGTAATTTGTCTGAAAAAAAACCAACAACTCTTTTTGGAATGATGGTGGCTTAATTGATGAAAGCCATATGGGTACATTTCCCCCTTCATTGTGTCAAATAAACAGCTGTGCAAATAAAAGCAGCATTATGAAGACACATAGTGAGTTTTCAGAGTTGAGAATCTATCAGTCCCTTCAAAGTCAGCAAGTGATTTGTACTAATAATGTGTTTGGCATATGCAGTCTCACCATGTGGCTTTGTCAAAATTATTTTATGTCAAAAGCACATATAATTATTTAGTTTGAAGTCATACTGTTGGAACTCCTTCATGTAGGCTGCTTAGGCTTTCACTGATTTTTATCACAGCTCTTATGGCTTAACATACTAGCAGCATGAACAGTTTGTAGGATTTGTACAAAGAAGTCAGCAGCTTGTAGTATTCGTAAGCAAAATGCATAAGTGAAGCTTGGCGTTGACAGCTTATACATAACTGTGGCATAAGGAAGTACACAGAAATTTTATACATGATTGAAAAGCTGTATTCTTTAAATAGTATGTTGAGACTCCTTATTAAATTGTCAGACTAGCACATGGGAAGCCCAGATTTAAATCCCAATTCTGTCATGGAAGCTCACTGGGTGATTCAATCAGTCCTTAGCATTCTAACATACCTCACAGGGTTGTTAGGATTATAAAATGGAGGATGAAAGAAATGCATTGTAAGCTGTTTTTTGGGGGGAGGAGGGTAGAAATGGTGTACACATACATGCGCATATGATATATCCAATGTGGCTAATCAGTTCTGTAGTCTTTTCATTGGTTTCAGTGAACTGTGTTTCAGTGAAATTTGCAATTTTTACTCCTTCCCAAATTGGGATGAAAATCTCAGGGATTGAACTGTTCATCGGGGAGCCCCCATTCCCAAAACCTGCTAGGTAGCAGAAGGCTCTCCCTCTCTAGAACTGATGTCTGTTCTTCCTTCATGTTCATGTGCCACCAGCTTCTGTTCATGTGCCACCTGTGCCACAACCACTTCTAATGGCTGTGAGATCTTTTAGAGTAAAGGACAACTCTGAGCAGAACAACATGGCTTTCCTTTATGCAGTAAAGAATACTTTGGGAAACCTTGTAAGTTGCCTTTTGGTTTCTGTTTAATAAGATTTTAAAGTACTCAAACTCTGTGGATATGAATTGAATAGATGGGACAAGAAATTTACTCTTCTACAGTCCTAAGACAGATTGCAAGTACTAAAACATCATGAGTCCCCAAATGGTCTTGACTCCTTCACCATTACACTATTTTTGCTGAGTTTAAAAAAAATTAATTCTGGCATTTTTCAACCTAACGTTTAGAGCCCTGGTTTGGGCCATTTTTTTTAGATTAATATTTTACAATTTATTCATTAAAATAACAGGGATATCACTTTTTTCATCTTCAGTTCTCTCATTTGCAAAAAAAGATAAAAGAATAATAAACTACATACAACAGTGGAGGTTTCCTCCCTTGCTTCATGAACATTAATGGGTACAGGATTTAATACTTCTCTGTGAACAAAACTTTGTTATTTTCTTAACTTTTATATGTTTCTATTTATACCTCTCCCTCCTCAACATTATTATGTAAAGTGATGCCTTGACCTGCATAGCCCAAGCAAGCCTTGTCAGAGCTCAGAAGCTACGCAGGGTTGACCCAGGCAAGCGTTTGGATGGGGGGTTCTCCAATGAATATCAGGGTTGTGATGCATATGACAAACTACCTCTGAACATCTCTTTCCTTAAAATCCTATGGGGCTGCCATAAGGCAGATGTGACTTAACAACAAAAAAGGTAAGGAGCTATTTACCTGAGTATATGTTTGTCAGGCTCATTCCGCACATGCAGAATAATGCACTTTCAAACTGCTTTCAGTGCTCTTTGAAGCTGTGCGGAATGGCAAAATCCACTTGCAAACAGTTGTGAAAGTGGTTTGAAAACGCATTATTTTGCGTGTGCGGAAGGGGCCTCAGTGTTCCCTTTATACTTCTGTCCTTCTCAAACTAGAATGTTTCAGTGTTTCATGACTTATTTTTTTTCTTAGCCATTTACCTTCATATCATCAATTGTGAAGCATTTAACATAGTAAAAAGTTGTACACAAATAAGTAATCCTAAGCAGAATTAAACCCTTCAATTGACATAGAAAAGTATAACTTAGCTTAAGATGGCACCATAAGTGGAATTTTTCTTGTAAGCTTCTGACATTTTACAAGATTTAATCTTAATCATACAATTCATTGTGTAAACATACAGCTAAGACTAAGAACAACTCCATGTTCTGTTTTTATGGCATTGCATTATGTGTGGTATACAATTTAAAGACAATTCAATTGATCACAGTAATTGTTTTGCATTTATTATTTCTTTGTTTTCTTGAAGCAGGAAATGATAGCATAAATATCTATGCAAAAATGATCACAGGGTGAGGAAGCTGCAGAAACCCTGAACTAGCATTTGGGGACAGTTTGGGAGTGGATATGGGCTAATATAATAAAGCTTAATCTTGACAGGATAGAAACACTGCTTGTGGACAAAGGCTTAAGATATCACCTGTTTGTGACGAGCTTGCACTCCCTTGAAGGAAAAGTCCTGTAGTTGTGAGGGGCGGGGGGGAGGCTCTTGGACCCAGGCCTACAGAGGTGGGATCCAACCAGTTCTCACCACTTCTCTAGAAGTGGTTACTAATTTTTTCTGAGTGCCGAGAAGGGGCTACTAAAGCAACTCCCTGCCCAATAGGGACTAGAGGTGCATGTGTGCGGCTGCGCCACTGTTTGAATCCCACCACCATCGGAACCTGTTATTAAAATTTTGGATCCCACCACTGCAGGCCTACCTACTGCTGGATAAGCAGATGTCAGATGTGTCCCTGAGTGCCTTTTATTAGCTTTGACTGCTTAGCCAGCTGTGGTTTTTCCTGGGCAGAAAAGGTCTGGCCTTTGTGGTGCATGCCTTAGTCATGTCTGTGTAAGGCTCATTCCACACATGCAGAATAATGCACTTTCAAACTGCTTTCAGTGCTCTTTGAAGCTGTGCGGAATGGCAAAATCCACTTGCAAACAGTTGTGAAAGTGGTTTGAAAACGCATTATTTTGCATGTGCGGAAGGGGCCTTAGATTCAAACCACTCTTTGAAATAAAACTTTATTTAAAACATTTCGTTAGCCAGACCTGATGGTGTGCACAGACTGCTTGAATAAGGGAAAGGAGAATAGTTTCCAGGCCTGTATTTGACTTTTGTAAGACTGATGATGTCACCATGTCTCTGTCCCTTCTCTGCTTTCTTCACTTCTTTTGTGCTTCCCTCTTACTTCCCCAAATTGGGGGGGGGGGGGCGTCCAGTTCTTGCTCAGGACCAGATGTTCCTCATTGATATCTTTGCTAATCTTGGCCAGTTCATGAGGCTCAAACTGTATCTCAGGGTCACTTCCTCTTATCCCACAATACCAGTTTGGGAGGGAAAGGGGCTTGGCTTACACTGTGAGGTTTCTAGCACTTCACACGTGCCATTTGAGAATGGAACAATCTGACATTGATTTGTAGGGTTGACATGAGTTAGAAGTGATTGGTTGGCACTTAACACAGACACAATCTATTAGCATTCAGTGTTAAGCATGGAATCTATATTCCATATCCTACCAGATAGCAATGAGAGACAGCAACAAAGAACAAGCAATCTCAGAACATTTACAATCATCCACAAATAAATCTGTAAATTCTTTAAAATAAATTTAAAGAATTCTCAGTCAACTTGGGCTTTTTAACACCAGCAAAGCATCACCTGGTAGATAACATTCTGTTTGGAAAAGGCCTCAGTATCATTGCACAATTGCCTTATAACTGCTGATGACACTGCCCATGCCTGCAGTGTCAAATGTGAAGGACCAAAAGGTCTCCCTCTGGCCTGGGCAAGAACTCAGTCCAGTTTATGTCCTTGTAAAGCAACAGCCACCGCTGCTGCAATCCTGGTATGCTTCTTCATTCTCATTCTTTTGCCTGTGTGGCAGAGTCTTTTTAGACAGAATGAAGGCGAAGATGGCAACAGACTTTACGTGATTGGCCCATTCTGTACATCCGTCAGCTATGGAAGAGATGCAGCTTCCTTACTGTGAATATAAAAATCTAAATAAACAAATAAACAAATGTGATTGAAAAGTAAGTGGAGAAAGATAGGGTGTCCCCTCCCCATTTTCACAAATTCTTCAGCTACTGGTTTTACAACAGTGGTGTGTTAGATAAGTACCAAGTAAAGATGTTAAAAACCCAAGGTAATTAATACAAGTTTTTACTCTGTACAAAAGATGTTGAGTCTGCAATTGAAATTTATGCCTTGGTATTGTTTAAATTGGTTTTTCAAAGTTCAACAAAAACTGTCAGTGGAATTCAGCATTTTGCCAAAGAGGGTAGAACTTTCCCATTTGCATACTAGACGGCTGTTGGGGGCGGGGGGGAGCAATATATAAATCTTAAAATTATAGATAAAACGAAAAGATTCTTCCTTATTCTTTCTCAGAATATTAAAATACCGGGTCTTTTGGTGGAGTGAGTTGCTTCATAACAGAAAAAAAGTGTTTGGGATATATTTAAAATCAAAACCGGGAAACCCGGTTAGTTAACCTCTGGTTTGCAACTTCAGAGGAAACAAATCTGTAATGAGAAGGGAATATAAACCTGCCTTTGTGTGGGCTGACTTGCTGACTGGAAACTGCTGTGCTCAAATACTGAGATAGCACCTATGCTCTGTTTATCAGCTAAGGGGGGGGGGGGGTGTTGAATTCAGAAGGAGCTATCCAGAACTGAAGCATTCAGAAACTGTTCAGAAATGCTGCTGCTAGGGAGCTATCCAGCGTTTCAGCATCAGAGCTTTTTGCTTGGGATGCTCAGCTTGCTGCTGAGTCTCCAGAGCAGAGTGCCTGCAGAAGGATGCACAAAAGAACAACAGAACCTCAGCTAACAAGGTAAGGGAGAAGAAAAGATCCTAAAGATTAGCTTTTTTTTAAAAAAAGTCAAGCAACGAAGGGCATAATAAGGGTGTGGGAATACTATTGAGAGGAATATCTGTGAATGAATGGAGAAAGAATTATGTCTATATAGATATATATAGCCTCTCATTTAGGATTCTTTGCTCTGAAAAGAATGCTTTAAGTACGTGCTTAGTCTTTGCTTCCAAAACAGTTATTTGTGTGGCATGTTACCATTATGATATTCAAAGAAAAGAACTGAGACAACTATGAGAAAAAAGACAGTTTGCATGTAATTTACAAGGAGGTGAATTATGTCTTTAAAAAGGCAGAGGCATGCCCCAACTTTATGATTTGCATTAATAATCTATTTTTTCTAGGCAATCCTGAAAACAGGAGTGTTAGAGGTGTCATAGCAAGAACTATTACCAAGAACTATATTACCAGTGTAAGTAAATCAAGAAGGAAAAGCTTTAAAATAGAAATGACATGAAGACCAATTCATCCTCAGCATTTGCAAGAATGGGGTATCTGAAGTAAATCTCTGAGGCTCAAGGAATTTCACATGGATGTATCTCATCTTTGATCTTTTTTAAAAAAAGCTTTTCACTTTCCATGTTCACCTAAATTAAACATTCATCAGAGAAGATTGGTCTTGGTAACTTTGGAAAATGGATAATTTTTCTTCTCAGTCTGAACCCAATGTTTCCTGCCCTGAGGTAGATGTTGGTTGCTACAGCACAGGACATCAGTGGCAGAATATGTCAACTCCACAGCTGATTCCTAAGTTCTACATTGTTGTGCCCATCATTTACTCTGTGATATGTGCTGTGGGACTCACAGGCAACTCTGCTGTCATTTATGTGATCCTAAAAGCTCCCAAAATGAAGACAGTGACCAACATTTTCATCCTAAATCTGGCCATTGCTGATGAACTCTTTACTTTGGTTCTTCCCATCAACATAGCGGACTACCTGCTCCTTCAGTGGCCTTTTGGTGAATTCATGTGCAAACTGATTATCTCCATTGACCAATACAACACATTTTCAAGCATTTACTTTCTTACTGTCATGAGTATTGATCGATATCTGGTGGTGGTTGCCACTATCAAGTCAAGGAAAATGTCTTATCGCACCTACAGGGCTGCCAAGCTGGTGAGTGTGTGTGTGTGGTTTTTTGTCACAATAATGATCTTGCCCTTCAGTATCTTTGCTAAGATACATATTGAAGAAGGGAGGTCCCAGTGTGTGTTTGTCTTTCCCAATCCAGAGGGCTTCTGGTGGAAAGTAAGCCGGCTCTACACCCTGATTGTGGGTTTCACAATCCCTGTGTCCACCATTTGCATCCTGTACAGCACTATGCTTTACAAACTAAGGCACATGCACCTCCACAGCAATGCTAAAGCCTTGGACAAAGCAAAGAAGAAAGTGACTGTCATGGTGCTGATAATCCTGGCTGTGTGCCTGTTTTGTTGGACCCCCTATCACCTCAGCACTGTTGTGGCCCTCACCACAGACATCCCACAAACCCCTCTGATCATTGGGATCTCATATTTCATCACCACACTGAGTTATGCTAACAGTTGCCTCAACCCATTCCTTTATGCTTTTTTAGATGATACTTTCAGAAAGAGTTTCCGCAAGTTGATTGAATGTGGGACTTCCTCATAAAATTCCAATTTCCTTTACAATCACACTTCAAGTCCCTTTAAAATAGAGTGTTTCATTTCAAGAAGCATTGTGAAGCACAGCTGGAAGGGGACCACTTGGACCACATAACAAGTTTTAACTTTTTGTAAGCTCAAGAGACAAGAACTGTTTTTTAATGAGCAATTGATGTATTTAGACTGGATGCTGAAGCACGCTGAATCATCCTTGTGCATCCTTTAGGGCATTTCTTCTACTACACCTCTTCATTATAGATTGTGATCTCCACACCCCTCCCCACATCCCGCATCTGTATGATATGCAACATACTTCTTTGGAATGTAAAACAAGAATTTTTTAAAATAACAATTCATGGAATAAATAAAAACAATGACTCATAGAATGGTAGTAATGCAAAGAGTCCTCTGATACTGCTAAATTTTTGTAAAACCAAATAAAGCTCTGCTTAGTGCCTTTGCTTAATGAATATGAATTCTGACAGTTTTCCGTCTTCATTACATGTATTTTACTGCATTTTCTTCCTCTAACATTTTATGAGCAAAATAATTGGCAACATAGGTGCTTTCATGACAATTTTATACATAATCCATTGGGAAATTGTTCTGAGAAATGTATTCTTGGCGTCGCTTACTAATTTCAAGGGGGAACCATCTCATTCAATTTCTTTCCATTTGGGTAGCAATGCAGACTTGGCCATATAGTGTAGCTGCTTTTAAACTGCATAGGGCAAACTTTTGTGTACAAACTCAACTTGATTTTTTTTCCTATTTGGTGGGTCTCCATTTTTTGAAGCTTGAGTTTTGTCACACATTTTAAATAACATTTTTTTTCTATTTAGGTATCCAAAACAAGGATATACAATCTCAAAAAGTTAATAAAATACAAGAGATATGGCTAAAGTCCACATTAAGCTTTAGCAATAAAAATATTTTTTCCTAATAAGACTTATTAATTCTTTTTGGCAACCTTTCTTTGTAGGAGCCAAGAGACTATGTAGTATTGGGTGTTGGGTGCCACCTTCAGTAGGAAGAAGAAACTTCAATCCAAGTTACCCTAAATACTAGACCAGTAGCTACAATTTTTAGATTGGGATTCACACAGAGTTCCTTTAAAGTTAGATGCTTTCTTCAAGAAAAGATTTGACAAAATAAAGTGAAAATGTTTTGATAGAAGTTGCCTTGACTCAGATAGGAAGCTGGTTCTACTCTATTTCCTCCTAGAAATAATTACTCAAATCTGCCCACTCAAGTAATCTAGGAAGGAATCCTAATAAGTCCCATATTATTCAACAGGGCTTACACCCAGGAAAGCATCCTTAGTATTGCAGCCAGGGCTTACTATTATTTTCAGGTTCCTCTCCTCAGGACTTCATATGCAGTAGTATAAAGGGTTTTTGTGTGTTGCTCCTGGAATTTCAGTTGGTGTTTTGGAATTTGACCAATACAGATTCAGCCCCTTTCCATAGGTAAACATATCTCAATGGTGTCAGTTTCAAAGTTGACAAACCTGATCATATGTTCTGTAATTCACATGTGATCCCAAGCTAGGGAAGGGAACCATGTACCTAAGCTTGGGAGTCTCAGCAGGAGGAATTATTCATGAAATGACCTGTTCATATATGGAAAACAACATAGAACCTTTGCAGAAACTTGATGCCACATTTTGGCCATCTGTACTAGAAGAAGAGGTTTGTTTCAAGTTACCATTTCATTATTAGAATAAATTCTGAACACTGTACATTTTTTGTTAAGTTTGTGCTGAACAGTGAAAAGCAAGATGAATTTGATTAACTGCATTCCACTATCTATCTTTAAATGGTTGTATCCTAAATGAAGATAAGTTTTTAATTTCTTCAGCTTTCCCCTAAATTCTCAAGACAAATTACTATATGTTTCCAATATTTGTGAAACGATTTCTAGAGACAGGATTTATAGTGCCCCTTTGATTATATTCATTCATTTATTTACAACACTGACACCTCACTTACCTGCCCTTATCAGGGACATCAAGGTGGCTAATAGATTGAAAACAGGCTTAATAAAAACATAAAACCATTAAAATCAAATGAAAACACAAAAACAACAATTAAAACATAGGGCAGGAAGATGGAATCGCTTAGGAAATGCCAGCATTAACAGCACAATCTTAAGCATCTGACAAAGGGAGCTTTGACTCTCAAAACTTGTATCACCAAAATCTCATTGGTCTCTGGGGTGCTACCTAGATTGTTCTTCTTCTGCAGACCAGCACAACTACCCTCTGAAACATAGGTGTCAAACTCGCAGCCCTCCAGATGTTATGGACTACAGTTCCCATCATCCCCTGCCAGCATCATGCTGGCAGGGGATGATGGGAACTGTAGTCCATAACATCGGGAGGGCCACGAGTTTGACACCTGTGCAAAATTGCCCTAAGCAGAGTTACACCCACCAAAGCCCATTATATTTAATTGACTTAGAAGGATCTAACTTTGTTTATGAACCCACTGCAAATGGTGAACCGTCCAAGCAATCTGTTCTTGAATTATGATTCTCTCTGCAATTGGAATAACTTGTTCTCTCCTGTCAGCTAAAGGTTTTTAAAGCTGTTCTGTTGTCATAGGATATTTTATTACGTTATGGACAATTTTGATTTCAGCGTAATGGATCCCGCGTTAATACAGGGGTTAGATCAAATGAATTGTTATACTTCTTCCAGTCCCTTGACATTATGAATACAGGTTTCAAACTGATTTATACTTCACTTTTGAAAGCTGTGGGTTTTATAGTCTAAAGTGCAATTCAAAATATTTCTCACGCTATTGGTAAGGGGAATCCATGATAGACCCAAATGTGTTTTCAATTTGTGTGCAGAACTGACGTCTCCAGTTAGCTGTGGTTATCTAGCAAACAATGGCCTTATAAGAGGGAAAACATCATTTATTCTGCCTATTTTCCCAGCCTATGGGAAAATAGTATCAGGCTTTTTATTCTTTAGCCTGAATAAATGTTTTGGTTGCAAAGCATTAAGAAGAAGGATGAGAAATAGAGAAACCAAGAAAGAAAATCAAATTAAAAACCAGGATTAATTTATAGGCATGGTTTCAGGCCTCTGTTCCCCCACCCAGAACTATTTTCACTCACCTGGGGAAGGGCCAAAATGTTAGAGATCTTTGGAGCTACACAATTATAGGCTTAAACAATGTGTATCTTTATCCAGGAGACTTTTTTAGAGCTGAGTATAAAGGTGACAGACACCACAGAGCTTGAGGAAGATGTGACAGAGTCAGAATGGACTCCAATCATTACAAAGCTGCAAAGCAGCCAGTCAGGCCCAGAGCCAGTGAAAGAAAGAAACCTTACACTTACACACTTATGTCTGCTGGTCAGGTTTGTAGGACATCTTCCTCATTCCACAGTGGTAACTGGAAGGCCTCCAGCAACCACAGATTGAGCCACTCCTGTTGCAAGGAGTGGTAGCAAGGAAGGCATTGCTAATCAATAGGTGCATTATAAGTCATGACTTACTGTATGGAGAAACTGTCAAAGGCAGACCCCTAGTGAAATAGAGGATGCAACCCTGAATTCTACTCCTATGAAGAGCTTCCAGTGGGTTCTCATTCACATAATTCAGCATGTAATATATACATGGTAAAGTTATAGCATCCGTTGTTTTTAGGAACCTGACCCTGAGCAGGTGATATAACTGAGGTATACAAAGTGAGGAATTCTGCTCTATAACACTAATTGTTTTGCCTTGTAGGCAGCTCCATCCTGATTTGACTCCAGTGTCCAGTTGACCTCTCTGTCCCTTCTTGTCTTTTCACCTCCTCCTTCCAGTGGAGACTCTTGCTGCTACTGCAAGACTGGATGCCATTTTGGTTTTTTGCTGCAATGCAAAATGAACTCTAAGGGTATTTTCGAAGGCTTTCACGGCCGGAATCACTTGGGTGTTGTGTGGTTTCCGGGCTGTATGCCGTGTTCTAGCAACATTCTCTCCTGGCGTTTAGCCTGCATCTGTGGCTGGCATCTGCCAACGGCAGCATCTTCTTCCCTCTGAAGATGCCAGCCACAGATGCAGGCGAAACGTCAGGAGAGAATGCTGCTAGAACACGGCCATACAGCCCGGAAACCACACAGCACCGAACTCTAAGGGTTCTTGTGAACCCTGAATGTGTATGGTCTGAAATTAGGGAGAGCTTACAGATTTTGTGACATCTGTAAGATCTCCCTACATTAGTATCTTAAAATTTTTCTTCTGTAAATCTAGGGGTCCTCTATGTTTGCAGAACCATAACTTGTAGCCACAGCTGGCCCACGGTATTTGTCCATCTACACAGAGGCCAGACTTTGGTTATTAGATATAGGGATATTTGACAAAATCTATTTTGACTAGCTCAATTATTATGAAGTTCAAACAAAAAGAAAAATATATGAAGCAGGTAAGCTTATGTTTTTTGGTCATAAATATTAAATTTACATTCACTGTTACCGGAAGTTTTCTTTAATATGCAATTCCAGCCTTTTCGTCTTCCCCTTTTTGCTGCTGCAGGACAGTCACAAAAATGATAATTTCCTTATTTTATCATTTATACAAGGAAAAAAGGTCATTTATCATTTTGACTCTTAGCAGCCTGAAATACTGTCACTTGGTTCATACTTAATCCAACAGAATCATGTTGTTGCTGCAGTCAAGACTACAAATAATAATTGTGAAGTTCTGGTCCGTGGAGTCAGCCTGTTGCTACTGCTTTTATCTCCAGTGACAAGACACTCAGCAAAAGTTTAAATTGGAAAACGACACACAGACCAGAATGAACATAAAGGTCTTGATCCTATCTTTTCATGCACACGGTTCCTACACATTCCTCTTCTTTTGCTCTTACAAGATAAGAGATTACAAAACATAGAACAACCTCGAATAAGAATGATAAATTCCATAACAAGCACTAGTCCTAAAACTGAAACTTTAATTACTACAGAAAAGGGATAGGGAGAGAACCTAACTACTGGTCCACCATTTCTAAAAACAATAGGGTCTGGACACAGCCGTGCCCCTATTCATGGTGAGCTCACCATGGATTAGTGATAGAGTGTCTGTTTAGCATGCAGAAAGTTTGAGATTCAATCTCTGGCATTTCCATTTAAAAGAATGAGGTGAACCACTGCAGTCAGAGTAGACAATGTTGACCTAGACAGGCAAATGGCCTGACTCAATAAAAGACTTCTTATGTCCATTATGAGAGTAATGGCTTGCTCTCTATGAGACATTTTATATGTTTCAGAAAGAATTGGCCATAAATGACTAACAGGAATTTTAGCAATAAGGTGTATTCAGTTGCTCCATCAGCATGTTCCAGCAATGCATGTAAGAAAGGAAACCAGAAATGGGGCATAAATAGGATGAACAAGTTGGACTGTACCAAACTTATCAGAAGTTTGTGTTGTCTTATTTCTGCTGATGCCTAAATCTTGATTTGATTCCCAACCTTTCTGGCCCTCATTAACTTAGAAGGTGATTGCATTTCTCCTCCTCAGTTTCAGAGAGAAGTGTGAGGAGAATTGAACACTGCTTTTTAAGTCAGATAGGAAAAAGAGAGCTGAGCTCAACAGAAAGATGACAGGAAAAGATAGCGTATATGGGGAGGAGGACCTAATTTAGTTTCCTATTAGTATAAATCTCTTTGTTGTTTGTTATGGTCAGGAAAGTGACTCAGTGGCAGAGCAGATGCTGTGACTGAAGAAGGCCCCAGGTGTAACTACTGCTGTCTCAGCTGGAGAATATTTGGCAGAAAGAATTGAAGAAATGCTATCAGTCAGAAAAAATACTCAAGCAGGTGCTGTTTGGTATAGAGAAATAATTTTCAGTTTAAGTACAGGAGACCCTGGAAGAGCTATGACTTAAGGTATTTGCTTCACATATAGAAGATCCTGTTGGGTACAAAACTGCAAGAGAAAATGAAGGCTGAGGATGCAAAGTAAATGAAGGCTGATGATGCAAAGTAAAAAAAAATTCTTAGTTAAAATCCCCAAATTTTCCCACAGATTTTACCAAGAAACTTCTTCAGGGGAATCTGTAATGTATGATATGTTCTTGCCTTAGTGATTTTACATGAATAATGGTTATTAATAAAACATATTAAAAGTCAAAATTACATGGGAGGGCTGCTTGAGCAGGAATTTTCACTGATGATGGTCTGTCTGTTACCTCTCCTTTTGGGGGCTGATGACATCATGGCATTCTTGGTCCTTCTATGCCTTTTCTTCACATGTTTCCCCTTCACTTCAGTCTCCAAGTGCAAATATGCCCAATTCTTGCTCAGTACCAGATGTCCCTCATTCTCAGCTTTTTGGTTTATGCCAAGTTCATTTCTGCTGCCCAAACTTGACTATGTAGAGAGGTTCCCTAACATAGAATATGTGTCAAACTGGAACTGAACAAGCTGTATGGGGATCTTGGTCTTTGGTCTATATGTCTGCTATATATACACTTGCAAGCAGTTTCTGTTTTCAGATATGGATCAGAAAGTTAACAGTGTCACAGTTAATGAATATTCAGAAACTTTAACAGACAGCTTCAAGTTAGCTGCCCTTCTTTTGTTCAGGAATCATCAACCCAGAAGTTCACGCTCATGCAAGTAGTCACCTCTCCTCATTCTAGAATAAACCAGAAAGTGAAAGACAGGAAATGCAGTCACAAAACAATCACATCACTGCTTATACTTACTTAGTTCAAGTGTGGGTTGTCAGAAATACAATAATTCAAAGATTCAAAGAGCCCCATGGTGCAGAGGGGTAAGCTACAGTACTACAGTACTTTGCTCATGACTTGAGTTCAATCCTACAGAAGTTAGTTTCAGGTTGACTCTGCCTTCTATCCTTCCAAGGTTGGCAAAGATAAAGTGTAGTTGCTGAAGATAAAGTGTAGATGCTGTGGAAGGGAAAGGCAATCCACCATGTAAATATAGTGTGCCTAGTTAACATCATGATGTGACATCACGCCATGAGTCAGTAATGACCTGGTGCTTGCATAGGAGACTAGCTTTACCTTTATAGAGATTCAAATGGGACAGTGGAAAATGGGAGGTGGAATTTTCCCCCTCCAAGCATCTCCCATTAGAGGTTGTTGAGTAGCAGGTATTGGAAATACATTTCTCTGAGTGAGACTCTGGACAGCAGCTGCCCGTCAAAGCAGAAAATACTGAGCAAGGAGGGCCAGTAGCTTGACGAGGTATGGCAGATCCACATATTTTAAAACATTCTATCATTGTGATGGTTGAGCCACAGGGAGAAATAGGCAGGCAATCAGTAGCATCCTGCAGACATAATGTTTCTCCTCATTCCTGTTTGGGTCCATATATTCTTTCTCCTATCCTTTTTGGGTTAGTGTTAGCAACATAAGAATAGTCACATCCTTTGGTTTAAAAGCTTTGATAGGAACATCTACAGCTATTTAATGCAGCAGCATGTATAATTCAAACCTAGAAAAGATGGGAGGCATTCTCTCTCAGGTTGGGAGGGGGGGCATTCATGAAAAAAGAACAAAGCCCAGTTGCTGAACTACCATTGAACCAACGTGTACAATAAAAAATAATTTTATGCAGCAGTGGTGTAGGAGGTTAAGAGCTCGTGTATCTAATCTGGATGAACCGGGTTTGATTCCCAAATCTGCCGCCTGAGCTGTGGAGGCTTCTCTGGGGAATTCAGATTAGCCTGTACACTCCCACACATGCCAGCTGGGTGACCTTGGGCTAGTCACAGCTTCTCAGAGCTCTCTCAGCCCCACTTACCTCACAGGGTGTTTGTTGTGAGGGGGGAAGGGCAAGGAGATTGTAAGCCCCTTTGAGTCTCCTGCAGGAGAGAAAGGGGGGATATAAATCCAAACTCTTCTTCTTCTTTTTCTTGTTTCAAAACTGAAAAACAGACAGTCCACAAGGGGGTGCTGCAAGACAGCTTTTCCAGAGAACATAGTTTAGCACACTTTATATTCTCTTTTAGATGGAAGAGAGAAGATCCTTAATGATCCTCTGTTCTGTATTTAAGAGGGCATTGTGGGAATTGTTGGGAGAGACAATTCAGTGTTGGATGAAGGGCTGGAAATCAGTTCTCTGAAGGAAAGGGAGCTAAAAACAAGTAAATATAGGTGTGAAGCACTAGTCAAGCACTAGCCAAAACAAGTTTTTGAAAGGCAGTTGGTCAGACTAGGGGTAGCAGTAGGCTTGTTCTTCAAGCATCATCATTAATTGCCAATTTTTTAAAACTTTCACCTGCATCTTCAGATGCATCAGCAGCATCTCCTTCCTCTTCTTCTTCTGAATGTGTGTGTGTAAAGTGCTGTCAAATCACAGCCAAGTTATGGCAAACCCCAGCAAGGGGCTTTCAAGGCAAATGAGAAGCAGAGATGGCTTGCCACTGCCTTCCTCAGCAGAGTCCTACTTGGAGGTCTTTCTTCCAAGTACCAAGGTCTGACAAGATTGCCTACATCATGATGCCTTTCATTCCATTTAATATATCAAATATGTATTTTGTACTAAGGTAGTATTTTGTACTAAGTTAGTGTGTCTGTTTTAAAAATGTAAGAAATAGCCTTAAGCTGAAACAGATTTTTTTATTACACAGCTTTTTTTTTTTACTAAATGTGAAGATAGGAATGTTGCTCATTGTGACAGTTCTAAATTGTATGTACTTAAGTTACTGTTTTTCTCAAGAAAAAGAGCAGCAATATGTATTATAGGATTGTGCTTCCCCACATAAAATCATACAGTGCAGCAGTTTTGAAAATCTTAAGGTTAACAACGCCATCTGGTGTTTTAACCAGTTTTTATATCATGCATTTTTCCAGTTCAAGTACATATATAGGTTTCCTCAGTCAAGTAACAGGATCTGACTGTAACACAAAACAGTCTTCCAACTGTTAAACAGAAATGTAAGAAGAGACCTGCTGAAATCAAAGCAAAGCCCTCTCCTGACGTCACCTCCTAGCACTAGGCTCCTTTGGATGTTCCCAACTTCTAGTCCAGTGATGGTGAACCTTTTTGAGACCAAGTGCCCAAATTGCAACCCAAACCCCACTTATTTATTGCAAAGTGCCAACCTGGCAATTAAACCTAAATGCTGAGGTTTTAGTTTAGAAAAAACGGTTGGTTCCCTCTTCCTCCGCCCCACCTGCTGGAGCAGGGGCCAGCCTGCTCTAGCCTCCAGCAAGTCCTGTGCACACTGCTCTGTGCCTCTCTAGCATCTCTGCCTCCTCTGCCCCCCCCCCCCCCCCCGGCAGCAGCCACCCGGAGCACAGGCACCAGGACTGCTAGCCGAGTCCTCCCTTCTCACATCGTGCTCAGTGACCCAGGCCAACCTAGATGTGTGTGTGTGTGTGTGTGTGTGTGATTTTCTGCCCCCCACATGACGAACTCTGTGTGCGCGTGCCCACAGAGAGGGCTCCGAGTGCCACCTCTGGCACCCGTGCCATAGGTTTGCCATCACTGTTCTAGTCCTATGATACAGGTTGAAAAATCTCTTTCTATCTACATTCTCTAGCCTAAGCTAGCTTGATCTCATCAGAGTCAGTTAAGCAGAGTTAGTACTTGGATAGGAGACCACCAAGGAGGTCTGGGGTTGCTAGGCAGAGGCAAGCAATGGCAAACCATCTCTGAACATCTCTTGCCTTGAAAAACCACCACAAGTCACCTGTGCACAATTCTAGAAATCTCTGTCATGTCGTTCCCTCCCCCCAACTGTCTCCTTTCTACGCTAAAAAGTCCCATTCTTTAGCCTTTCTTCACAGGAAAGCCCTCTAGTTACCTTGGTTGCCCTCTTCTATACATTTTCCAGCTCTGCAATATCCTTTTTGAGATATGGCACCAAAACTATACAAGTATTCCAAGTGGGGTTGAACCATAATGCTGTTTTAAATAATTTCCTGATATCCTGGCATTTTTTATTCTTCATTCATTCATTTAAAACATTCCATTGACATAAATGCTCAACTTAATAGCATTGTGGACACTGTTAGGAATTGGCACAGTTACCAGTGTACACAACATCATCTACATCCCAACCCAAGTATTGGCCCTGCTGACAGCTGTTCCATTGCACAGTCATTTATGATGCCTAGAAACCTTGTTACTACAGCATGACATACAGTGCAATCCTATGGAGAGTTACTCAAGTCTAAGCCCATAGAAATGAACGGGCTTAGACTAGAGCAACACTCTTTAGAATTGCACTGTTAAACATACATTTGTCCAGTTAATATGAGGGTACTTGAAGTCACGCAGTATGATAATAGTTTCCACTTTAGTCTCCTCCCATATTTCCCTCTGCATCTCAAGATATGTCTCATGGCTTATGATCAGAAGGGTGATAGCATACTCACACTAAGGAATCCAGATGGGTGTCCTTGATAAGAGAATTTGTCGTACAAGGGAGAGGATCTTTACTAAAGGATTGTTTCCGTCTTCCTAAACCTGATGCCCCTCCAACTTGAGACCTTCAGTCTCCATGAAAGCAGAAGATCTGTCAGCACCAAAGTAATTCAATTCTAACAGGCCCCTAAAAGTCTCATCCATATACTTCTCTTTCTCTAACAGATTCTCCAGGTTATCAACTCTAGCCTCAAAAGAACAAACTATTTCCTGAGATCCAAAAGCTCCAAAAATCAAGCTCACATCCATAAATTCTGTCATATAAATCAATAATCATACTCTCTTTGCAAAACATTACCGTAGATACCTCACATCTCCCAGTTGGCCTTCTACCTTTATAGCTGGTTTGGTTGTTCAAAGATTTATGGGTAAGAAAGGATGAAACTCTGCAGGATCCTGTACAAGAAGGAACCTGAGCCAGGTCTTGGCTGCGACGGGTGGGGTATTAAATCTAATGAAATAAAAATAAATTTGGTACTCAACCTTCAACCAGGGTGACCTTGGGCTAGTCACAGCTGTTCTGTCTCAGCCCCACCTACCTCACAGGGTGTTTGTTGTCAGGGGGGAAGGGAAAGGATTTTGTAAGCCCCTTTGAGTCTCCTATCAGGAGAGAAAGGGTGGATATAATATATATATTCTTCTTCTTCAGGACCTGCAACGTCTTGGTTTAAAACCATGCATTTCCAGAAAACAGCCATCAGATGGCAGTGGTTTACTGACCACTTCTTTAATATTTAACAGAAAATACTCAGTTCTCAAGAAGCACCAGAAACCTTTAAGGAGTCAGACTTAAAATCATTGAGGTTTTTTCCCACTTATGGTAAAATAATGAGTTATTTCTAATCACGCGTGAGCACACAAATGTATATATAATAAAATCATATAATCTAGTTATTATATAGTGAGATTATAATACCGTATAATAATTGTCTGTTATACAATTAGTGTATGTGCAAACTTTATATATAAAATGAAATTGCAAAATGGCCTGAAAAATCTTTATCGTCATTACCATTGTAACAAATAATTCTAACTGAAAAGTAACCAACATTGATTAATATGGTGAACACCTGTATAACTTCATTATTCTGGTACCATAACGGGTTCAGAGTTTAAGAAGGACACAGAGAAGTAGAAGGAGGAGGCAAAATGCCATGGAGACTTCCCTTGCATCATAAGTAGAACAGGGGCAGGGCTGGTCACCTTGTGTGTGTGCCATCAAGTCATAGCCATAAATCATCATGACCCTGTGGCGTTTTCAAGGCAAGTGAGATCTGGAGATGGTTTGCCATTCCCTGCCTATGTGTGGACAGAGAGTTCTGAAAGAAAGGCCCAAGGTTACCCAGAGAGTATCATGTGGAGGAGTGGGGAATCAAACCCTGTCCTCCAGATTCTGCTACTCTTAACCACTATTCCATGTTGGCTTACCTGCATTAATTGCATGTCTTCAACCACACAGCTCCCCTCCAATCAACATTTTTGCCGACAAGGGAATGGCAATTCCTGCAATTCCTTTCTTCCATGGCAGACCCCCAGTTAGCCTCTATGCTGTTCCAGAGGGTTCAGGGGGTTGCAAGAGGAGAGGAAGTGGGAAGGTGAGCTTAGCCAATGGGTAATTGGATGCATACCAATAATCTATCTGAGGCTGCTCACAGAGATTTTAGATAGCTTTGGGACTGGTATTATCCAATTCTGTAACTCTTTAGCAAAGCAACCTGGAACATCTGTCACTTTTTCAAAAAAAGAGGCCTGTGGTAACATTATGAGACTTGGCAAGCTAAATCCTGCCAAGAAAGAAGTGACTACACTGGCTGGGATACCAGATGTCTGTGTTTCATCTCGCTTTTGCTCAAGTTTGGGTATCATTCTGAATATACCACTACTATTTATAATCATGATTGTTACAAACTTAAGTGGGTTCAGCTGAAGCAAAGTCAGAATGATGTCTTTTGGCACTAGGGTTCCTACATACCTGTTAATGATGGGCAATCTCCCAGCAATTCCTGACTCCATTCACCAACACTCAGCTGTTCGACAGGTGGACATAGGTCAGCCGGAGATGGGGGCAATCAATGACCATATGCAATGGTGACAACTTGGGGGCAAGTGATAGAGACTCCCCTCTGGGGCAAAGCACCACTTCTGCATCATGCCAGAAGTGATGTCATCATGCACAAATGCCAATTGCTGCCCCCTGTACCTGTCTCCTAACATTTCCTGCCAGTTGCCGGGGGTACCTGGCAACCAGTGGTGAGATCCAAAAATTTTAATAACAGGTTCCAATGGTGGTGGGATTCAAACAGTGGCGCCGCCGCACACACGCACCTCCAGTCCCTATTGGGCAGGGAGGTTGCTTTAGTAATCCCTTCTCGGCACTCAGAAAAAATTAGGAACCACTTCTAGAGAAGTGGTGAGAACTGGTTGGATCCCACCTCTGCTGGCAACCCTATTTGACACTGTAAAGACTAGCATGTTTGTTAAAGCATATGTTTTTGTGAACAAAATAATCCCCCATAGCATGTCTGTGTATGTATCTTCTGATTGAAAATTCACTCCATTCATCTGATGAAGTAGGTTCTAACTTACAAAGTGCAAATCCTTTACTCTCTTTGCTAAAAGAAGTTTAAGGAATATTTCATGGAATATTTCCATTACCTCTCATTCATGCCTTGATTTCTATGCAAAGTTAAAACTCCTTTCTAAACAGACCTTGCTGCCACAAAGGAAACCAGGTATAGTTATCTATCAGTCATTCCAAATAATGGCTGCATATATGTTAGTAATTTGACAAGACATATTTGGCACAGTGAGAAATATAGGAGGAAAAACAAGATGGCTAAATTCAGAAGCAAACTGTGGCCAGGCTTTTTGTAGCCTTTCATGCCAACAGCAAAAGATGTCCTTGAAAAGCTATTATCGGGAAACACAGGGATAGATCTAACATTCTGAACATTTCTTCCTTGTTTCCATGGCGTTACAAAGGAGAAAGAAAAAAGGTGATTCACTCTGGAACTTCAGACACTCCTGTGGGGCCACTTGGAATATCCAAATGGAGGTAGCGATTAAAAGCAATGGGCTCCCAGAGAGCTCAGAATTAGTATCAGCATCATGAAAATTGACAGCTGTGCTTGTCAATGCACAATTTTCAAAGGTTTTGCAAGACACTATTGAAGTCCGATTCATACAGAGGGTGAATCAATATGATAAATTTAGGCTGTATTTTTTATTTTCGTTTCAAAAGTTTCATTCATTTTCATTGGGTTGTATCCTACCACTCTGTTCAGTTAATGAAGCCTCCTGTGGGGATAGAAGTTCTTCTACAAAGTATGATACCATCCATTATTTTCACAATATATATGTTTGTTTTCATTACTGCATTTGTGTTTATTAGGTTCCTTGGGAAACACATTCCTGGCTTTGTTTTCCACTCAAATTGGATGAAATGTTTAGTAACTGTTTCCATTTTCCAAAGTATCCTCCCTGCCAAATTTCAGGCAGATCAATGAACAGGTCCAAGGATTATGAGCTATTGACAATGAAACAAGTTAGTTAAAGGAAAATCTGCATTCATTCATTTCTATTTTCGCTGATTTTCATTAACAAGCATTATGAATGGGGACTATTTTCATTTAATTTGTTTGCTGTCAAATAAGGGAGAAATGCACATCCCTACTTTGGTGCAATCTAAGGCCCTTTCCGCACGGGCCAAATACAGCGTCCTGGGGACAGCAAAAACACCATCCCCAGGGAGCTGTTCGCATGGGGGGGGGGCACAGCTGCTTCGCAAAGCCACTGTTTCCCAACCTCGCTCCCTGAGCGAGGTTTTTGGGAAACAGCGGCTTCCAACCGCTGCCGTGCGGACTGGAAGGGGCCATCCCTCCCCCCTTTCCCAATTGACTTACCTTCCCTGTGTCTATCTGGTGCGTTGCCGAGGCCTGGGGACACGCCCCCCTGCCATCCGACTCCGGAGCGGTCGCGCAGGGCAGGGGGGGCGTGTTCCCTGACCTCGGCGACGCGGCGGACGGTCGCAGGGAAGGTGAGTCAATCGGGCGACGGCACAGTGTGGCGCCGTCTTCCTGGTACTTTCTGGGACTGTTTGTGCAAATGGTCCCGGAGGGGTTGGGTCGGCATCATGTACGCCAATCCAACCCCCAGCGTGGCCGTGCGAAAACGGCCTAACTTTCTTTTACTGTGGGTGCTCACATGGAGGACAGAGTTAATAACATATGTATGTACTCCAGTTTAAGCTTTTATCCTCATATTCTCTGAGTGCTAAAATTTATACTGCCTGTTATTCAAATTGTACTCACAAAAGCCAAAGTTAATATCATTAAGGTTTTTGCATAAGACAGCTTTTTCATGGTTGAGCAGGTGATGTTACAGAGAGAAGGATAATTAGTAAGGATACATGGAAATTATGGTTGATATTACAGTAATTGGTCTTATCTACTACAGTGAAAAAGGTAGTACAATGAAATGACTGTTTATGTGACCTCCGTGTGAACCTGAAACAAGTACCTTTCCTCTAACCCTTAGATGTATAAAAGATAAAAATGAGGGATAAAAGCAAGGCTGCTTTGGATGTCCACTAGGGAGAAAGCAGGGAATAAATTTCTAAATAAATAATGACCTGTGTCTTCCTAAATGAAAATTAGTAAATACATAGTTGCACATTCAGTTAAAATCAATGTTTTAAAGTGTTTCATTTTCCAAAGTCAGGTAGGCTGCTTTCACTTTCCAAACCAGATACTGACACACACCCTTCCCCCCTCACAATGGACTTCCATGTACAAAGTCCTCACAGCACAGGGACTGAAATAAGGAGCAGAACTAGGAGAAATCAAATGCAAAACTTGATGGATCCAATCTTTGATTTCTAACATCTTCCAAAATGGATGAAAATTATTTTTTTTAAAGACAAGCTCCAAAATAAACTCAAGATCTCACCAAATTTTATTGCATTGTTCAGACATGGGGGACTAACTTGTGGACATGCAACATACCGTGTGTGCCTCAGGACATGCATAAATGTAAACTGTGGCAAACCAACATATCTGTGAGCAGCACCTTGCGCTTCAAGGATTGATTGGGGATGGTCTCGTTCATTATTGTGGATTCAATATCTTGAGCTTGTTTGGAGGTTCTAGCAGGAGAGCACAGCTATCATATCCTTGACCAAAGAATGGTATAGTCCTTCTATCTGGGATGGTCGTCCTCTTCCACCGAGTGTGCAGCTTGGGGAGGGATACTCATGGAGCGGGGAGGGAGGGAGGGGGGAGGGGACACATGCCTAGCCAGCCAGATGAGCCAAATCAACCCGGGAAATCAATGAGGTGACAGATATCGCAGCCAGACTGCCCTCACATCCAATACAATATCTTATATGTCTATATGGGTATGGAAATATCTAAAAAACATGTTATGGCTGTTACAATTGTAAGCAGTGATCTGCCTATGATAAATTCCTTCAGCTAAAAAGGAACTCCAATTCCCAAACACATAGGGGCCTTACATGACAATAAAGCTATCACGTGTCACCTTCCTTTTCCCCCCATTTTGGGGTTTGTTCACACCAAAAAACAGGAAATTATATCTTTCACTGGTAGACCAAGTGTTATTGTAGCTCTGTTGAAGCTTTCTGGATGCACAGGCTTTTTTCTTTTGTTGAAGAAATGACGATTACATGCAGTTATTTTCTTTAGAAAAATTTCTTTTGAATATTTATTTCCTGCACTTACATCATTTAAGTTCATGGAATAATGAAAAAAATATGACAAACTAGAAAAATCAAACAACATTCATGGTAATAAACAGCAGAAGGCTCTAAAAAGCCAAAAAGAGTAATAAAACCAGCAGGATAAAAGCTGAGTTAAAGCAGGGAGCAACATTAAGAGAATATGGGATCAAAATTGAAACTGACTATTCACAGCAACCTAGAAGTGATAAAAGTTCAGTTATACAGAAACAGCTCTGTTTTGCCCTTTAGCACTATCAGCTTTGGTAGAATGTACAAAAAACAATACAAAAGCAGATGTAGAATAATCTGCCCATGAAGAAGCATTTTCTCTTCAAATGCCACATAGATTGACATGTCCCGAAGGACAAAGTTGAAAGCTGTTGCATTTTCAGGATATCATTAACTTGTTCAGGTCTTGATGGCATTTAACTCTTCCATCTAAATATCATGGGCAAAAACCAACATTTTTTTTCTTTTGACATTAATATTTCTGTAGAAAAAAAATTATGGAACAGACGCTTACCCGAAAAAGACTAGAAAAATACCAAGATAATGAGATAGACTGAAAATAAGATGTTAATTTGAAAAAATATCCTGTTACAGTATATGGGCAAAGTCAGTTCAGGTCCAAATGCTGGAAGAAATTTCATTCTGATCAGTTACCCTACTGCATTTAATCAAAAAGGCATACTCAGACAGGATTTGTTATTATCAGATAGTTTCTCCAGCACAGCACTGTATATTTTTTAAAAAATCGTTTCCATTGGAAGAAAATCACCCAAATGAGAATTAAATCAACCTATTGTTAAGTAAGAGCTACTTAAACTATTGACAAGGTTTGAGTAAAGTAATTCCTATAGTTAAATTCATTACTTTTTGCAGGACTTGCAGCTGATACATGGTGTTCTTTGTAGCTCAAAGGACCATAGTGTCACAAAATGCAAACATTATGATCCCTAAAGATCCCATCTATTAATTTCATTCTCTAAACCTACTGCAAACAATTATTTTAAAGTTTTGTTTAGAACTGTGGTAGGGAACCTGCGGCTCTCCAGATGTTCAGGAACTACAATTCCCATCAGCCTCTGTCAGCATGGCCAATTGGCCATGCTGGTAGGGGCTGATGGGAATTGTAGTTCCTGAACATCTGGAGAGCCGCAGGTTCCCTACCCCTGGTTTAGAAAGACGGTCACCAAGCAGGCTGAGATTAGTAGTACTGCTGGAGACCACATGTGGCTCTGAAGGGATTAGAGTTCACATAATGCAGTCTAAGGCAGAATACTTATGGCAAGTAAAGTTTTGGAGATCTAATAGTTCTGTTGAAAAGCCAATCTGATAAGAGAAAGTGTTGCAGGACAGTTCTAACATTCTTCCTTTTCCAAGGTCCTCTGAGAAGGGCCTTTATCAAAGATGCCACACGATTCTTCCACCCTTGAATCATAAACAATACTGGTAGGAGTCTAACAATATCACCTGATGGCCCACATTTGGCCTACAAATACTCCCTGAAATACAGTATCATCTCTCAATCTTAAAAGTATTGGTACAGCCTAAAGAGGCAGTAGCATATCAGTTGTCCAATCAAAGCAGTATAGAATAATGAACTTTGCAGTCAGATACTCTTAGCAAAATTAATAAAAACTTATCTTAGCAAGGGAGGATTAAAGAGCTGCTGCAATTTTATCAGCCGGAACCAGAAGCCTCCTGAGTCACAATTAAGAAGAAGAAGAGTTTGGATTTATACCCCACCTTTTTCTCCTGTAAGGAGACTCAATGCGGTTTACAAGCTCCTTTGCCTTCCTCTCCCCCAGCAGACACCTTGTGAGGTAGGTGGGGCTGAGAGAGTTCTGAAGAACTGTGACTAGCCCAAGATCACCCAACAGGAATGTAGGAGTGCGGAAACACATCCGATTCACCAGATAAGCCTCTGCTGCTCAGGTGGAGTAGTGGAGAATCAAACCCAGTTCTCCATAGCTCTTAACCACTACACCGTGTTGGCTAAGAAGGCCCCTACTTGAAGTATGGGTCATAAGAAGAGACAGTGTGAAAGGGAGGCATCAAACTCTCCCCCGTTAGCTAAGCAGCTTAAAATAGGGGGTTCCTATAATTTTGTTAAAAATAATATAAATAGAACAGAGAAAGAAAAAATAGAAACCATATCACAATTGGAAATACATCAAAATAAAACATATACACAATGATGTAATAAACAGTAAACAATAAATGATGATTGTGACAATTATATATAGTAAATAGTGATATAATAATATGAGTGATATAATAAGCATTAGTGATTATCATAATAACAAATCTTAGGATAAACATTAAGATATCTGACACAATAACGATAAACATGATAATAATCATGAATGATAATAAAACAGAATAGGGCAGTCTGGATCTCCATAGAGAGAACTGAATCCAGGCAAACCCCCAGTCTCTGTGCAGAGGGGGCTAACAATTGAGGAGCCCCCTCTAGCAATGGCTGCTGAAACCCCATTCCCCCCACCCCATGACCCACCCACAGGACCTCTGTCTTCGATGGATTAAGTTTTAACCTGCTTTGCTTCAACCAACCAGCAACTGCATCCAAACAATGCTGGAGAACTGCAGGGGCGGAAGTTGGTCTCCCCTACATCAACAGAATGAGCTGAGTGTCATCAGCATACTGGTGACAAATCAGCCCCAAACTCTGCACCGGCTGAGCAAGGGATCGTATGTAGAGGTTAAATAACAAAGGGGATAATAGGGCCCCCTGTGGCACCCCATGCTGAAGTGGCACTGTTGGGATGCCCTGTCCCCTAACCTCACTTGCTGAGCTCAATTCTGGACGTACCACAAGGAGCAAGGACCTCCAGGAAGCCAGCAGCAAGAAAGAACAGCAGAAAAATGGCAGGAGAGCCTGAGCAACAACAGCAAGCTTCAGCAGTTCCAGGGAACAGGGGGGAGGCAGCAAAACCCTAGCCAAGCTGCAAACAACAGTTCACAGCAGCCTTAGAGGGTGGGGCAGGGCCAGCATAACCTCAGCCCGGCTGCAATTAAGGAGGAGGGGCAGGAAGGCTGAAAAGCCAGTCTCAGGCTGGCAGGGCAAGACAAGCAGCTCACTAGCTACCAGGGAACCTTCTGAAAGGGACAAAAGGGGGGCAGGGTGAGGGGGGGAGGTTGATGTGGTGCAGGTGCCCAAGATTTCAGGAATGCTGTTAACTACCTAAAAGAAGTAAAGAGCATATGAATAGAAGCCAGAGTCATGTTCTCTTTGTTCTAGAATGGTTTCTGAGCTTCTGCAAGGCTAAGGTGGCCAACCCAGCAGGGGTGGCTAGCAGAGGGGGCAATCACAACAAATGCATTAATTTCCCAAGATTGTCTTGGCCAATCCATACATGTGATTTCAGAGTTATCATGATATCACTCTTCCCAAGGTTTAGTGCACAGATGACAATCCTAGCAACAAAGAGACATAGTAGGGTTCTCTGTATATGAGCCTATATGAATTTAGACATATTTCGGGGAAGATGCACAGTCAGGAATATAGTAGCCAATAATGCAAATTAATATGTTTCATTTCTTTATATGTAGCAAAACATGCACTTCACCCATGAGCTTCAGGCCCTGCACTTAACTTTTTAACAAATGTCTAATGGAAGTTCAAACTTCTTCAATCCAGTCGGGGTGGGTATAGACTAGATACCTATTCTGTCTTGTGGCAGGAAGCTTAAACCATTACTTATATTCTGAAAAACAACAGCTTTCCAGTTGCCTTAACTTATGAGACTCCCTAGGTCATCCATCAAGTTTATCCCTGAATTTTACTTCAGTTGCATTTTTGTATAAAAGCCTTTGACAAGAGAGAGCTTTTTGCAGGAGCAAGAATTATGAAGAGTCCTACTATTGTCATAAAATATGATTTCTTGTTTGAGTAGGGGTCAAATCCATAGCATTCTCTAAACACATTCTGTAATCAGCATATTTTTCTCATTTTGCAAAAAAAAACACCTGACTCAGAACATAGTGCTGCTGTTATTGCTATTAATACATTGTTAGATTTGTAGTGTTAAGTCACTATCTGAAATTTGACTTTAATTCAGTTTTATGTATTTATTAGTCATAGTGTTATAATGTATTTTATTTACTTATGTTGTTAGCGGCCCTGAGCCCTTTGGGGATAGGGTGGGGTACAAATTAAAATTGAAATTAAATGAAACTGTTTCATTTTATCAAAATAGTGCCAGGTATTTTGATTTCTCTGTGCTCATGCAACACACTCCCAATAAGGGAGATATGAAAAGGTTCTAGTATCTGCAGGACTACGTGTAGGCGCGAATATGAACTGCTAGAAGCTCTGACTGCCTGTTACTAGTACTAATAGTATTTATGACTTTCACTGGGAAGCTTAAGTGTGGGAAATACTGAGGTTTTAGCCAACTATATTAAAAAAACTTAAGGGCTCTTGAAATTTCTTAAGAGGACAGCAGTTTTGGCCAATTTCTCCCTCCCACTCAGACCCCCATTATGCTGTTTTTGTGGAGTCCACTGACAAAATTTCAGGGGGGCTAGCGTGCTTCATTTTTGAAATGACAGGTCCTAGTTCAAACTTGGAAAAATATTTGTATTTACAGTAATTAACTGACATATTACGCAAGTTTGCTGTAGAAACTTGATGAAAATATTAACCTTTTGTGCTATTGACAGCAATATGCTTCAGTGATTGCATGTTATAATATGTCTTCATAACATAGGAACCTGGTACTTTCAACTCTTGTATCTATTAAAAAAGTTACTTCACCCTATTTTTCATTGTTCTTCAAAATTCTTAAATTTACACAAGTAAACACAAAATCTTGCAACTGATGATGTAATGTTAGGGTCTGTTCCCTGGAGTAACCTTCTTAATATATATTTATTATTATTACCAGCATCACTTTCAATGGTGTTTAAATTTGGGAGCCCAGATTCTCCTTTCAAATCCATCTTAAAGGGGGAATCTGGGGTCCCTAGTTAAAACAACATTAAAAGTGATGCTGTTTGGGGGTGAATTATCCCCCACCCTGAAACAGCATCACTTTCAAGGTTTAATCTGGGGACCTCAGATTCTCCCTTTAAATCCATCTTAGACTAGCTGAAGAAGCTGCAAAAACATCTGACGTATTTGATGGGGCATTTTAATTTAGAGATACATGCAGTTAAAACAGTAACTTAGTTAAAACAATAATTTAAATTAAAACAATAACTTAGTTTTACATTAAAATATAAATTATCTCTGTATTGTTATAGCCAATGGCTCAAACAATAAATACTTGACTACTACTACCTTTAAATCCATGCCGAAGGGGTTGGATTCAAAAGGAGAATCTGGGGAAATCTGGGGGGGGGGTCAATTTTCCTGCTGTCAGGGGTGCAATTGTTAAGCTAGAACTGGGGTAGGGAACCTGCGGCTCTCCAGATGTTCAGGAACTACAATTCCCATCAGCCCCTACCAGCATGGCCAATTGGCCATGCTGACAGAGGCTGATGGGAATTGTAGTTCCTGAACATCTGGAGAGCCGCAGGTTCCCTACCCCTGAGCTAGAAGCACCAACTTTCAGGGTATCTTTAGGAGACTCTCCTGATGATACCACCCAGGTTTGGTGAAGTTTGGTTCAGGAGGTCCAAAGTTATGGACCTTCAAAAGTGCAGCCCCCATCTTCTATTAGCTCCTATTGGAAACAATGGGGGATGGGGCACACCTTTTGGGAGTCCATAACTTTGGACCCCCTGAGCCAAACTTCACCAAACCTGGATAGTGTCAGCAGGAGATTCTCCTGATGATACCACCTTGGTTTAGTGAAGTATGGTTCAGGGGGTCCAAAGATATGGACCCTCAAAAGGGTAGCCCATCTACTATTAGCTCCCATTGGAAACAATTGGGGATGGGGCACCCCCTTTGGAGGTCCATAACTTTGGACTCCATGAACCAAACTTCACCAAAATTGGCTGGTATAATCAGGAGTGTCACCTGACGATAGCCTGAAATTTTGGTGCCGCTAGCCTAAAAATGTGCCCCCTGCAGGCCAAAAACCGAAAAAACACTTTAAAATACAAAAACCCCCACAAATGGTTGGCGGAGCTTCAGACATGCAAGGGGGGGTTGAACCCGAGAACCCCCCTTACCTATGTCCTTGATTTATGTTTTGCTTCTCATGCCTTAATACAAATAGCAAGCAAAAAATTAAACAGACTAGAAAAGCGAATGTGTGTTTCCAGCTTGCAGGCCCTCTCATTTAAAATTGTTCTTACCATTTAAAATTGGGACCAATAAATTAGTCAACTGAAACTTTACTTGGTTTAGCTACTGACTGCACTGATTTAAGCAATATTAAATATTTTTCTTCACTCTCCTGAGTCACACACATGAAGATGCCTTACACTGAATCAGACCATCAGTTCATCAAGGTCAGTATTGTCTATTCAGTCTGGCAGTGGCTCTCTGGGGACTCAGGCCCACTCTGCACAGGCCAGTGAACCAGCTGCAGTCCGGGATAAATTACCCTGGTGCAGCCCCGGGACTTTCATGTAGGTGGCCCCAGAGCTGCCACGGCTTGCGGAGGCACCTCTGCATGGAGGCACCTCTATTTTTTTTAAAAAAAACTTACCTTCTCTTCCCTGTGCAGCTCCACAGAAATGAGAGGACATGCTCCTGTGGCCATGGCAACGCCTTGGGGTCAGAGAACAGGACATGTGTCCCCTCATCCCTGCAGAGCTACACAGGGAAGAGAAGGTTAATTTCAAAAAAAGGACGCACCTAAAAGCAGCACCTCCCACCCGTTGCTGTTTGCTCAGCACCGGGTTTACGACGGTGTTATTTATTTATTTATTTATTTATTTATTTATTTATTTATTTATTTATTTATTTATTTATTTATTTATTTATTTATTTAGGCAGGCTTTTATACCGCCCCATCCCCGAAGGGCTCTAGTTTAGCAAGTTTCAAAAAACACCATTTTTTGAGGGGGAGTACGGTGCTGCTTCATTTTGGAGGCAGCAGCCATGAAAAGTTCTCCTCCCAACCGATGTTTTTACCGGGCCTGCACCAGTGTTGTTAGCCCATGCGAAGTGGGCCTCAGGCTGAGGTCTTTCAAATCACCTGCTACCTGATTCTTTTAGGTAGAGATGCCAGGGGTTGAGTTGCAATTTTCTACAAGGAAAGGAGATATTCTGTCACTAAGGCACAGCCTTTCCCCTGAACTGAGTTGGGAGAACAAAATAAGCCAGTATTGGAAGTGTCTTGGTTATTGTCATGGGCAATCCTAGAGAGTTTGGGGGTGGCAGAGTTTGGGAGAAGGAAGGAGTTCATCAGAGATGTGATGCCATAGAGTTTTCCCTCCAAAACTACTACAATTTTTTCCAGGGCAATAGTACTTTCTGCAGTGTCTGACCAATGCAGAATAAATGCAGAATGGTACTATTTCGTCCCTTGAGCTAGACACTGTTCCTATTGGTGATGACATTGGCTTTCTTGGCTGCTGCATCACACTGCTGACACATGTTCAGATTGTGGTCTACAAAGACATCCAGATTCCTTTATCATGTACTGTTGTCAAGCCAGGTGTCACCCATTCTGTATCTGTGCATTTCATTTTTTTCTGCATATGTGTAATATCTTACATTTATCTCTGTTGACATTTATTTTGTTAGTTTTGGTTAGTTAGTTTTAGTTAGTTAGCTCTCTAATCAAGTTCATGTTAATTTGATATATTTTAATAGAGTAAGCTAAAATAATTCAGGTAAAGCTAGGGGCAACCTTCAGCTTTTCATTGATCTTTGAACAACAACAGTCCATAGATGTTAACAGTCCATAGATGTCAGCCACCCTCACTTCCCAGGGATTGCAAACTTTTCCAGGGAGTACTTTATACCTGAGCCAAATATACTGTAAATAAACACTGAGGGAAGGTTGAATTCTTTTTCCTTCAGACAGATTATGATGTTCCACTGGAACTAATTAGAACAACAAATGGGATCCTCCTAAAGGTTTAAGGTTGCTCTTTTAACACAGTTTCCTACCTCTAGAGACTATACAAGTAGGTTTGGTGTTTTGGGCCCTTAATGGGATGCATATTTGTATCAACAAAGCAAGCTTTCTTCCCTAATCCTATCCAAAAGTAAAATAAACCCTGGCAAAACTAATGATTTTATCCAGATCCTCAGATTTCTGACTGAGAACAGTTTTCCCCTACCTTTTTTTTTAAAAAAAATGAAGTTTGCTTACCTCCTCCCATCTAGGGAAGTTCTTTGTTCTCTGACTGACAAATGTCTAGATTTATATAAGGCTAAAATCAGAAGGATTTGTTCAGAATTTTGGAAGGGAGCCAGGACTTTTTGGAGATGACTGCCACATGGACTCTCCTCTCCTATCTACCCCATCTGTGGTTGCTCTCCAATTTAGTCCTTTGCAGGTCAGCAGAGTCTCAGGAACAGCAGAGGTGGAAAAGTCAAGGTCTGCAGTAGGAAGGGGAATTGGAAGAAAATTCCATCATATCTCCCATAAACAGAAATCCAGTTATGTAAGAGGAACTGCATGACTGGAACATGCCATTGCTATGGCAGAACAGGTGGGCAAGAGAGCAATTTGGGCAGTTTCTAAATGAAACATGTAGGAAGCAGCTCTTTATTTTTGGAAATAGGATATTTTGAGTTCATCCAAAGAACAAAAGGTCAATAACAGCTAGCATTGCTTTACAAAGCTCTGCAAAGGCTTATGCAAGATTTCACACAATCCTGTAAGAAGTTCCTGTAGTAGTTCTCATGCTTCCATATGTATGAAAGGTTGACCAACTCTTATGCAGTCACACCAGACCATCTTTAGGCTTAATTTCACATTTCAGTGCTCTAGCACCCAATCTAAAACAGTCCTTTTGTAAGCAGAGTTTTCTTCTTGCATACAATATGTGGTGCAATATGTGGTTATTGACTAGATGCAGGTCAGATGATATTAGAAATCTGAACAGTTGGAGTGGAGCAGCTACATTTCCTTATTTGAACCTTAGAGGGGTACTAAATATTCTAATTCTAATAACTGTATATATTCTTAAAATATTGCATATATGTCAATTCAAAAGTGAAGTAAACCACAGAAAACAAAATGTTTAAAGAGACAAAAAAAAGTGTTTATCCAAAGCATCGTTCAAAGTTTTAAACTGTTTTTATGTTGTTTTAACCCATCAAAGTTCTCCTGTGAAAATATCACAGACCCTGCTTTCATGCTTCAATACTTCCAAGATGAAGAAATCTGCTTGTGCCCAACTTTTATCAAGGACAGTTCTCATTTTTCATATTATCAGTTACTGTAACGTGTAAATTACTGTCTGTCGTTCTGCTTTTTTGGATTTCTTTTGATTAAAAAATGTTGGGCCAGTTGCTGCTAGAAGTGTAATTCTTCAGGATTCAGCTCCCGAAGTCTCTAGTGGTTAAATCTTGGAATTGGGAGTCCCTAGTGCACACTCACTCATCCACTGTAGATGCATGCTCAAGAGCCCCACCCAGTGCATAACCTATGCATTTTCAGCTTGCAGTTGCTTAGGTTTATTTTGAACTGTTGATAAGCCATCAGTGGATGATTATGTGTGTTACTAGTATATTAAACAACCCTTCTTCATTTTAAATCAGTAGAGGGTTAGCTAGGAAGAGTGAACAGATGCAGCATACAAGTGGAGTAGAGCCTTCAACCAGATGTAATTGTGTCTGTAAGTGCAGTGAAGTTCTGTAATAATTTTCCTTGTTAAAATGTTGGGTATTATAAGAATATCCTATTATCCTATGTAAAATTTATAGATGATATTGGCCTTTTATTTTTCTGTATTATTTCAAATATGTTCAGTTATATTGTGGAATCTTACCACGCTCACAATCAGCTGCAAGTCGTCAAAGAGTAGCCAATTGCTAAGTAATAGTTGGCCAAAAAAAGAACTTCAAGAAGAATCCCAGAGAACAATGGCTTTCCAGTCTAAGTAAAAATACACCTGCAGTACAGTCTTCATGGGGACCATCATAAGCACAAACTAGGATTGTGGTGGACGATGTGTTGAATGCAAAACTGACTCCTTTTGAGCCTCCATACAGATGTCTTCTTCAATAAACAGTCTACTAATTTGACATACAGTTCAGATAGGCCTCAAAAAAAGCCATGGCCCAGGAAGCAAGAGGATGGTTGCAAGCTTCATATCCTTATAAGCTGAAACAGGAAGCATAAACCCCCTTATCCACTTTTGTCTGATTTATGCAAGTAATGGCACTGGACCTTGTTCATTTGCACCATTTATTCATGGCAAAGAGCCTTGAATATAACAGACAAAATACATTTCAGGTACAATGGCATAGATTTAAATATTCAAAAGTGTTAGTTTAGATGTCTCACTCCTTTAATTTACATAAAAAATATCTGGGATTTTTCCTCCTAATTGTAAGAACATATGAACTTTATCCATATGCAGAATATATATTACTGTGACACATCATAGTTTTTTTCATGATGTTTTTTTCTATGTCCCTTTGTTTAGAGATTTTTAGGCAAGACTCCAGAGGAAAAAGAATTAGAGGATGGATAACAGGAAATAAAAGAGAGACATTTTTCAGAGTTCATCCAGGTCTTTTCAGGAGGAGGTGAGAACAGATAGTTGTACTAGACAGCAGACTAAAGCTACTATTTTAAGGCCACACTAGACATGATTTGGTTACCTGTTAGTCTTTCCTATAGAAAAAATATCTTCTTTCCATATGGAGAAGGAGTGAGCATTCAGCACACCATACCCAGCATCACAATGCTGACCTCACTGTCAGTGCTACAATCTCATTGGGAATACAGCACAGTGGGAAGGGTTAATGCTAAGGCTGCCAGGTCTCTTGCAATGGTGGGAGCCTCACTGCTAGCAACTCTCACTTTCTGCCACCGTTCTGTCCAGTGCTGTACCTGCCAAAAATGGTGTCCGAGGCAAGTACAAAAAATGCACCTGCTTCAAATTGTGACAGGCAAGTGGCGGGCAAGTGGCAGAAGCAGCAAGTGAGCAGCAGAAGCAGCGGGAGAGTGGTTTGGGGTGGCAGAAGTGGTGGGTGAGTGGAAGAAGCGGAACACGCCCAGCCCTGGCGGCAAAAACGCATCAGGTGCAAGAGCAGCCAGACTGCCTGTGATTCACCAAGCACTTCTGCTACCAGAGAGTCCTGCACAAGTACCTGCCCACCCATCCACATGACATGCCCCAGAAGCTGAAAAAGTGGTGGAGGCACTGAGTCTAGCCAGTGAGGGCCACCTGTGGCAGGTGTGCAGTGAGCCCTTCCCCAGAAAGAGTAGCCAGGATTGTCATCTCCACCTGCTGCATGCCACCCAGACATTACCCTGCAAGTGCTGCAAGTATTCTCTAGCTGAGTTTGTGAGCAGGTTTGCTGGGGGTCAGCATCCTGAGTAAATATATTCTATTTACATAACTTCTTGAGCATATGCTACCAGTGTGGGACATGATCTGCAGTCTGTGAATGGAATCATAGAATCATAGATCTGGAAGGGAGAATACAGACCATCTAGTCCCGTGGTGGCGAACCTTTGGCACTCCAGATGTTATGAACTACAATCCCCATCAGCCCTTGCCAGCATGGCCAATTGCCATGCTGGCAGGGGCTGATGGGAATTGTAGTCCATAACATCTGGAGTGCCAAAGGTTCGCCACCACTGATCTAGTCCCACTCCCCTGTCCAGTGCAGGATCAGCACAGAGCATCCCTGACAAGTGTTCATCAAGCTTGAAGACTGCTGACTTGACTTGTTTTACCAACTTATTTTCCTTAAATGCAAGTTGCCACTTGTTTTCTGATTGTGTGCAATAGGTATATACCCATTTAAGGATCCTATTGTTTCTTTTTTTATGAGCTCCACCTCCTGGCTCAGATGCCAGATTTTATTTTTAAAAAATCAGAGCTTGAAACTCTTTTGCAGCTGTCAAGCACAGTCAGACATTAAACATTTCTCCCACATGTACAGGTACGCCTTGATCCTCCACCTACAAAGAGAACCTCACCTGCCTTTCTATACTTCAGAGATTATGATTAATGCATGCAAAATTACTGGTCAGGAAAATGCCACAGAGCACCAATTAACCTGCAGATTCATCTACATGTTTAGCTAGAACAGCCTCCATTCTTCCTCAAATAGCTCAGCTAAATTTAAACACTATATGAACATGTCGTATTGAGCAGGCAAAAGAAGGGAAAGGGCTGCTGATTTTCATATCTCCTCATTTGGTTTGAGAGGAATACCTGGTATATAATGCAGTATATGAGAAACATTGTATGAGTAACCCGAAACCACCACTTTGTGCAAATTACAGGTTTGTCAACGGAAATGGCTTATAGGGATATTCTTAAATTTTTGTGTGGGTGCTTAAAACTGCTTTCCCCCTGCACACACAAACCTGACTGTGTCTTCCAAAAGGGAAAAAATTATGAAAAGGAACCTGAACACTTCAAAGTTCATTCTTCTGTACTCACAACTGGTAGCAAGGCAGTCTCCTCGTTGGTCAGTCTGACTCTTACTCCACCTCCCACATTGGACCCCAAACCATCATGGCATCATTGTCTCAGGCAAGTAAGAGGTTTCAGTCCATTATGGAGTCAACAGTAAGTAGGATTACACCTAATTCAATTACATTAAACAGAAGATAACAGGGAAGCCTTGCTTCACAAAGTATCTGGTCATCAGGTTTCCTTTAAGCTACATAAAGAACCTGTCACATTAGCATTTCCAAAGTCAAATTGTCATGCATAGTTTAGGCTCTTTTGAGTTGCATGTCAAAGTTTATAGTCTGCTTCTGAAGACACTCCACCACAGTTCCTCATTTTCCTTTACTTTATGTAGAATTATTCCTTGGACCTCTAGAACTACCTCTCCTCCCCTTAGTCAAGGCAGCTGATCTCCTCACCTTACCCACCTGATCTCCCTTTCCTTTCTTCTAAACCAGTAAAAAAAGCAACTGTGATTTGAGAGATCCGCTGCTTGCCCAAAAGTATGGTTTTGACTGGTTCCAAGCAATCCACAGGTGCTTCCAAGGTTTGGCATCCAAAATAGAGCTCTCTCAGTCTCTCTCCCTTTGTCAAGGGAGATGTACAAGATGCCATCCCCTAATCATCCACACTCTACGTTTTCTCCTGCTTAGAGGCAATCTTTCTTGAGAAGTATTTGATAATGATATTTTTGAGGAAATCAAAGACCTTTCGCATCACACCGCTGCATCAAAAGGGCAGCAACTTACCTTTTTTGTTTAAGTGAAAGCCAAGAACTCAGCAGAGTCAATAGATCATGACAACAGATTGGGCTGTAGGTTGCTGGATCACAATAATTTCATATGAAGTGACACTTGTACCTCCATTGGTGTATGCTGGTGTACTGGGGAAGAGTATGTTCTCCATCACATATGTGTACATATATTTCCATTTTGTCAGGTGATTGCTTGTTGGAATGTAAAATGAATCAGGTCTTCCAGTTTCCAAATGAGGTTGCAGCACACATACCCATGATAAGCACAAAGAATAGATAATTCTTCTTTTCCTATCACTAAATGTTGTATTCAAGGCAGCTCCTTGGCTAACAATGTACACTGACTATGGAGGCATGATATGGTTCTCTGCAATCTGGGAACATTTAATTTAGTTTGAAAGTATGACTCAGAAGATTTTTTAAAAAAAATAATGACAGGAAGTACTATCATTTCTAGTATGATACAGTTGTAAATCTCAAACTCCAGGATTTATATCTGCTACAGATTAAAAGATTTATAGAGTGAGAAGTAATCCACTGTCGATATTTTTGTGTTAGACATTTTTCCTTTTAATTTATCCCAACCTACAGTATTAGGAGGTTTACTATGGTTCCAATAATTCATTCATGAGAAGAATACAGAAAATCTATTTGATGCAGAAGGGAATCAATCAAAGGAGCCATCTATCTGTAGGCCCACCGTTAACATTTGGCTAGAATCCTAAAATCCAAAAAAACCCAAATCAAAGTCAGTCTGAATATTGCTTATTATGATTTATATCCCCTTATAATGAAATGTGCTTGTGCCATGGAGTGGTTGCAAGGTGACAGTCACAGCCGAGCTCAATATTGCCATTTTTAGGAGCTCCAGAAATCAAAAGGATCTCTGCATGGCAACACAGTATGGCTTTATACATTCTGCATATTTTAGTTTGTGTTCCTTGTCATTCATTTGCCATGCAATGTGTTCACGTTCTCATACAACTTATCAGCTTTCTTCCTCATTCACTGTAATTTACATGTGTGCTTTTATGGGATTACTACCCTTCCTACCTTTGACTGCATTAGCAGAAGAGAAGAGTCACTGGAAAAGGCAATAATGCTAGGAAAAGCTGCAGGCAGCAGGAAAAGAGAAAGACAAAGCATGAAGTGGATTTACTCTATGAAGGAAGTCATGACCCTCACTTTGCAAAACCTGAACAAGGCTGTTAATGACACAATGTTTTGGAATTCATTAATTCACAGGGTTACAATGATTTGGAAGCAACTTGATGGCACTTAACACACACAGACACACACACACACACACATGGAGAAAAGAAGAAAGGATGCACAGGAAGATCCAACAATCATGCAAGTCTATAAGATATTTGAACTGTTTATGCCAGTGCAATTGCATTTAATATCTGAAGCATTGCCAACAGTCCATGGATGATTTCTTTGTGTTGTCTATGGAATTATTTTCAACCAATTGTTCCAATATAAGTTGAGTAGAATTTTTTTCTTCCATTGACCAAACTCAATCAATGATCAAGACTTCTTCTGTACTTATTTTTAATTAATTAATATGTCACTTTTCTCCCCACTGTTCTCACCAGTATACCAAGAGTTGCTTACAACATCATTTCCCCTCCTGTATTTTCTCACAGCAACCACCCTGTGAGAAAGATTAGGCTGAGGGAGAATGAATGGTTCAGGTTCTCCCAATGAACTGCCATGCTAGAGTGGGAATCTGAACCTGGGTCACCCAGATTCGAGTCCTACACTCTAGTACTCACTCTGGCTCGTGATTTAGAAGAAGTTGAATCCTAGGCAAAGGATAGACTACCTAGCCTTTGGAATAGGTCACAATTCCTGTTGCTGAGATTCAAGTGGATCGTGGAGTTCTCCTAATATCACAACTGATCTGGCAGCTTCAGAAGGCAAACTCTATGGTATACTATAGATTATAGGTGAAATCCTTCCTCAGATTTCCTCTTTCCTCTTGTTATAAAGCTTGGTGCTCCTCACTGGAAGAGAAAAGTTCTCAATGCTATTACGCTAAAATCACATTTCTCCTTCATTACTCTTAGTCATGCATTTATTTATTCTTCTACTTAGCTGCCAATGGTTTTAGTTTATGTCAGGCTTAGAGAGGTTGTAATTGGTTTCACAGACAATACATATATTTGGAATTTGACATCTTCAGAAAGGAAATGTGATTTTCTAATTTACATACCAAAAGATTTGCCACTTCATAGTTGCTTAATAATATGCTAATTGTATTCAGTGATGCAGTCTTACATTTTGATGCCTTTATATTGGGAATTAGCAAAGAAATGTTGTTCAGATCATTTTTTCAAGCTTTCTTTTCTTTTTTAGTATTTCATGTTCATGTTCTTATTATTACACCTGACACTTTTTTAATTATGTGTTTCCATTGGCTCCAATAGAGAACACATTTCTACATGCAATTTTTCTTCTCACACAACTGGGATAAAATTCTCAGGAGTTCTGCTCATTATCTTTGCCTATCAAATATCAGGGAGACAGGAGTAAACGTCTCTCTTTTATAGACAATAGAAATTCGAATTTGTACAGCAGATGCAGGGAAGCATGAATGGGCATATAAGTGAATGTTTCTTGCCTTTCCCAAGATTGGGGAAAGCTATTTTTAAACCTTAAGGCAACACAAAAGTGAATGAAGCCCCAATCCCCTTCTTCACCCTACTTTGTTGCACTTGGGCCCCTTCCGCACATACAGAATAATGCACTCTCAAAGCACTTTCACAATCATTTGCAAGTGGATTTTGCTATTCCACAGAGTAAAATCTAGCTGCAAAGTACATTGAAAGTGGATTGAAAGTGGATTCTGCATGTGCAGAAGGGGTCTTAATTGATTATTACAACATTTTTATCTCAGCCCAGTTGACTTCCTTCCATTGTTGGGACCAAGTGGTGAAAAAAATGTTTCAAGAACCAGAGCAGCTGTTCATTCCCAGCCTATGTGCTAAACATTAACATTTGCCTGTTTTCCCTGCCTGAACTACACAGGCCTATCTGCCAAAGAGTATAAAGTATTTTCTTCTGCTGTCCCTGCCAGCAGGCATGCTACTTATTGCTGTAAGGGAGGCAAAACTTATGTCTCTTTTCAATCTGAACTGCCTTGTCTATCTTCTGCTTCATTCCTGCCTTGCTTTTTCAGTCCTACATAGTAATACAGGTCATGAAAACAGGACTTTCCATAGACAGAATCAGAAAGCCCCCTGGAAGCCTGAGAGCAATGACAGGCAGAAAGTAGAAATGCTATCCAAGAAATGTCAGTCGGGACCATCTATGAGATCATCTACTAACTGTTCTGGTTGGACAATGTCCCTGTCTGACATTGATTTGTTGAGTCATTGGCCAATTGGCACTTGTGGTCTTCTCTGCCTCGTGGCCTCACCCACTGCCCAAGGAACAAAAACCAAAAAGGTGCTAGAATAATGGTCAGAATCCAACATTTCCTATCATTATTGTATACCAGAAATTATCATAGCTTTGACTAAATTAAAGAATAGATGTGATTCAGGTCATATTGTGATTTCTCAGTGATAGCTCTCTTCACAGAAAGATATACCATTATTGTATTTGTTTATATTTTATGTATGTGTATATAAAATCTGGAATCCCTGCAGTGTAACAGAAATTTTGAAATCTTAATAACTTGCTGGTTTGTTGCAATTGACATCATTACTTTTATAACTATAGTTGTACAGTTTTTAATTTTTTTGGACACGTGTTATGATCCATCAGCCCCTTCCGGGTGTTCCGACACTCTCTGAGTAGCTAAGCACACACGTTAATAGGAGGAGCTCAACATGCATGACATGAATGTTCACTGTGAAGTGAGTGGAACAGCCTTTCAAGGAAGGATTCTGTATGGATATCAAAGCACATATTTGGCTTGGACTTGGCTCATGGAAATTCTTGTGTTTTTAGCTTCAGTATTTCTCAATATCAACTGGCACAGTACTGTAGTAGCTAATGTCTTTAAAGTTTTCCTAGAAACTGTAATACGAGCATGTAATTGTAGGCCTAATAAGAATAGTTATCAAACCTAATTTACTCAAAAGATGCATCAATCTTGTTTTCAAAGAACAGGCCATTTAATTAGGGAAAGATAGAGTTATAGTTAACAATTTTTAATTTGCTTTCCACCTTCATTTCTATCTTCTGTATCTTCAAATTATGATGCACAATTTAATTATATCCTACTGTGCCTCTAGACAAATGTAACAATTACATCTTCCTCCTTCAGATAACTAATTAAATCAGCATTGTTTGTATGACATTAGCTTCTTTTCCAGTTCCGCAGTATCATGATAGCAGCTCGCAGTCCGTTATAGAGAGTGATACCCTATCTCAGGTGCTTACGACTATCCACCAAGTACTCTAGAGTCTAGATGCATGTACTCCCTCCATTCATGATTTCAAATCGAGCAGGAGTGCCATATAAAGGTCTGGGTGATTATGCCTGCTTGGTTTTTTTCTCCCCTTCTTTTTCTTTCATTTGGAATCCCGCTGTCAGAGCCTTTGTGCTTTGTTTTTTCAAAGAGTCTTCATGCTTTGCTTTCTTCTCTCCTCTCCCCTTCAATATTATAATATCACATGTTATTAATTTGTATTGGGGTAGTTGGGAGGATTTTTTGAACTATTTCAAGTGTAAGTTGTCTCTTAGTTCTTGGAGAACCAGCATGGCATAGTGGTTAAGAGCAGGTGGGGGCTCTAATCTGATGAACCAGATTTGTTTCCTATCTTCTACATTTGTGCTGGGTGACCCTGGGCTAGATACAGTTCATTCAGAACTCTCTCAGCCCCACATACCTCAGAAGGTGACTGTTGTGGGGAGAGGAAGGGAACGGAGTTTGTAAGCCCCTTTGAATCTCCTTACAGGAGAGAAAGGGAAGGGGTATAAATCCAAACTCTTCTTCTTCAGAAGAAGAAGAAGCAGCAGTGGGGTAGGAGGTTAAGAGCTCATGTATCTAATCTGGAGGAATCGGGTTTGATTCTCCGCTCTGCCGCCTGAGCTGTGGAGGCTTATCTGGGGAATTCAGATTAGCCTGTACACTCCCACACATGCCAGCTGGGTGACCTTGGGTTAGTCACAGCTTCTCGGAGCTCTCTCAGCCTCACCTACCTCACAGGGTGTTTGTTGTGAGGGGGGAAGGGCAAGGAGATTGTAAGCCCCTTTGAGTCTCCTGCAGGAGAGAAAGGGGGGTATAAATCCAAACTCTTCTTCTTCTTCTTGCAAATAATGAAGGTCTAATACAGCAGTGGGTAGATGGTCTTGCATAACTGTACTCTCAATTGATGACAGAGATAAAGGTGACTGCTGTAAAGAATATCTGGCTGACCTCTCATTCCTGATCGTATAATGTGCCTGATCGTATAATGTAGATCAATTTGTCATTCCAGCAAAGTGGGGAGGTGACCCATCTGGCCTGAGGAGGCATTCTGAATCCTATCTAGTCATGGTGGAGGGGGCATTTGGAAAGTAGAACCATCAGTAACTTCACTAGATTGGGCAGGTGACTTGATTGGTCCAGGGGTCTCATCCCACGTGAGATGTTTTGATAAAAGTAGGGGTTCTACCTATCCATGATGTGCTCTGTGAGATCTTACTACAAGGATCTGGAGTTGCTGGAGATGTCCTGGATTGGAAGTTGGGCCATGAGCTGAGGAAATTGGGCCAAGGCAGCTGAGTCAGGCCAAGGCAGCTGAGGAGCTCAGAGGAGCTAAAAGGTAACTATCAAGGTAAGTCTTGACATCGTCTGTACTGTGTGTTAGAAAAAGTCTCCTGTTGAGACTAGTCAGGCTACGGTATTTGTTTTCTTATGGTTTACAGTACGTTCTGTCTAGATACTTGTAGTCTACTTAAATAAATTTTTCACCAGTATTCTTGGCTTCAATTCAAATTCTATAGACCCTTTGAGACCACACTGCCAGAGAAGCAGTCTAGACTTCCTCATAGGGCTGTTTGGTGGCTTTGTACCCAACTTAGGGTCAGAGCTGAAGGTCCAGCAACCAGGTGTTCCCCTTTGTGTAGAGGAACTTCTTATAACTATGTAAAATCCATTCCAGTTTGGACATGTCCTGTTTGAAAACGTCAGATGGCTGGGTAACATGATTTTAGCAAGGAACTGAATTGCTGGCATCTAAATATTCCTGGTAGTGTACAATGTCTGTGGCTGGGATCTCTTTTCAGTTTTCCCTGCGCTGTTTTTAACTCTTCATTTCTCTTAGTGTTACGTTGAGTTCTAGGGTGCAGTCCGAGAATAGGGCTATGGTCAGTTTTAGGTTTTGGGTTTTTGTTACAATTTTGGGAACAATTGATGACTGAATAAATTAAATAAAAATAATAAGTTAGGGTTAAGGTTAAGGCAGGGGCAGGGGCAGGGGCTCTAGCTTGCCTTAGTGTTATGTTGGGTTCTAGGGCGCAGTCCAAGAATAGGGTTATGGTCAGTTTCAGGTTTCAGGGTTTTGCCTTAACCCTTACCCTTGCTTGAACCCCAACCCTAACTTTTTAATTTTCATTAAAATTGACAACCGTTTTTTCTAAACTAAAACCCCAATATTCAGGTTAAATTGCCGTGTTGGCACTTTGCAATAAATAAGTGGGGTTTGTGTTGCAATTTGGGCACTCGGTCTCGAAAAGGTTCGCCATCACTGCTCTAGAAGGATGAAAGATAGAGAAGGGGAGGTGAAGGGACACAGTGATCTGCATCTGTTGCATCTGTTGGGTCCAGTTAAGTGATGTAAAGTCCACAGTACCCTAGGAAAGCCTAATTCTGTAGACAGCAAATCTTGAAAACAGGGCTGCTGTCTAGTGTCCACATCATAAAGCAACTGGTGGAATCCCAGGAGTGCTCACTACCAATCTCTATTTGCCAGCATTCCCCCTTTCTAGTTGGCAGGCTGGCAGCAATGGCTGCTGCCAGCTCCCTGAAGAAGTTAACTCTTCCTCTCTTCTCAGATCTTCTCTTTTGGGCTATTCTGGTGCATGTATAGCACCAGCAACTGACCTAGGATTGCCAGGTGCCTGCTGAGGGTTGGAGAATTATTCCCTCCACTGGCTTCAGGTTATCCAGTGAATGTCAAAAGGAAAATGAGTGGAATAATGCCACTGCCTACCCAGGGATACTCTAGAAACTGACAAAATCTCTATGGAGTACTGGACATTTCTAGAACATCATGAAGGCTAGTAGTACCTACTGTTGTGTTATTGATTTATTGTGATTTATTGATTGAGCTGCTGGGTTTATGGCTTTTAGCAAAATGCCATCTTCCATCCATTTCTCTCAAATCACCGTCCTATGCTACCCTCTGTAGAAAAAGGGAGGTATGTAGCTCCCTCGCCTGCCCTCTTCCATTAGGCAATAGGGAACAGATCATTGAAAAGGATTGGCTTCTACTGGTAACCTGAAAAGGCACAGGGGCCAGGTGAGTGAGCAGTGATTACAAGTACCAAGATCATTAACTGCATGCATGGAAATTGCACTTTGCTGCAGTGGTTGACAATCCTTTAGCAGCTACCATACAAAGGAAGAAGGCATCTTGCTAAAAGCCATAAACCCAGCAGCTCAATCAATAAATCACAATAAATCAATAACACAACATCAATAGACTGTATTATGCTTTTTGTCAGGCCTGGCTCCCACCTTGCCTGGCATCGGCTCGCTGGAGCCAAGGTCACACCTACACTTGCTGATATCGGTCTATATGTCAACTGGCCTTTCTGTTTTAATTGCCGTCCTTAGCAACATAGTGAAGTCGGCTTCCTTGTTCCAGCCCCCCTTCCGGGCCCCGAGCAAAGACTATCACATGTCCTTGAAACACATAACAAAGCTGTTTCTCACCTCACTATACTATTATTGTGTTCAACTGTGGGAAGATGGGGGGGGTTGAAAAGAAAGAGCAGGAGATTGTTTGGGAATAAAGGTGTCTGCAGAAACCACAATCTCAGATCTGGCTTTCTGCGCAATGGTAACAGACACAGTTCAATAAAAGACTACTGAATCACTCTATAGTCTCAATTATTGAATGCTGTGCAAGAACCTTACACTTTTCTACATCTGATCATTTATGCTTTTCCCCCTTGTTCAGTTGCTATGCCCATCCAGTCTCTTTCCAATACATAACAGTAATATTTATTTATTTATTTATTTATTTATTTATCCATTAATTCATTTTATTTGATGTATATCCTCCATTTGCTCAAAATGGCTAAACAATGGCTACACAATGAATGTTTCTTGGCAAACAACATCAGCCTGGTAATGCTGTATCAATGGAGTTACATGATATGTCTGTTGTCTAGTTCTCTGGCTAAACTCTCCAGTCATGTAAAAAACAATCAAAGGGCCTAATTTAATGGCATACATATGTCAAAAAATCAACAAGAAAACATAATACAACATAGATTGGAATGAGAAAACAAGCAAACATAGGGATGTTCAGTGGCAAAAAGATATGTATGAAAATCAATGTGAATGCATTTCCTTTTCTCCCAAGCAATAGGCACACTGATTTAATTTTTTTCCTGTAACCCCAAGGTTGGAGTGTTTTTTTCACCCAGCAGTGCCCAATTATGAGAGAAAAAACAATGTAGTAGCATGTAGCCTTGAGAAAATTATAGAATGCCATTGTTAACATTACTGAGAGCTTTTAATAGAGAGAACACAAGGAGCAAAACAGAAAATCAATAGGGATTTAAATCCCCCTCCCCACCAAGACTCTCTTGCTAGTGTTACCACCAGGAAAATAAACAAAATGTTTTCCTGAGTCAGGTTGCCTGGCTACATTGGCTCCATGCCCGGACACGGAGACTTGTGTGGTTCAGAAGCCTCCATAAGGCTCACAGAGAACGCTTATGTATGATTGTGCCAATGATATATGTTTTCCCTCTTGTTTATGCCATTCTAGGATGTAATAAAAGCCCCTTTAGAGTTGAATTTATGATGTGATTGCTGTTTAGGATTTTAGTTTGACTAGGTCCTCCAGTTAGTTTAAGGTCCTGTTAGGTTTAGGAAAGTCTTGCCTGTAAGTATATGTGTTTATCCCTTTAAGGTTTCCCTAACGCTTAAGTTTAGAAATGTTATTTTTGAAATTTGTGTCTGATGGCCAAAGCAGTGGCCTGAAAGGTTTGATATTAAGGGACAAGGAAGTTGGCTCTGGAATGCAGCTTAGACCAACACCCAGCCAACTCCTTAACGAAGACAAAGACCCTCTTTGGACTTGCAAATCGAATCTGTTGCCAGCACCCAAAGGTCCCCAGCTGTTGGAAGACGTGCAGGGACCACCATTGGACAGTTTGAACTTTTCTTTGTTGCAGCAACGTGAGACGGGAGCCTCAGAGTATTACTGAAGGAAACAGCCATCTGATAAAGGAGATAGCTGGGTGAGGTAGCGAGCTCACCTGGATTTTGTGAATGAACCTGATCTGCTTTCCATTCAGCACCATTGCGAGATCTCGCGGGAAGATATTTGACAGCGGGGTTTTGTAATCTCATTCAGAAGTTGTAACTGTATCTTGTCTTGGCATTGTTTGTTTTCTGATTGGTGTTTGGAGAGGGATTTCCCCCCTCTCCTCCCCTATTCCCTGTCCCTTTGCCCCTTTGAAGTTTGGGGAATAAAAGTTCTTGCACAGGGTTGCAAGGGAGCGATTCTCCTGACCGAGATGTGACCATCACTTGCAAATAAAATCCTTTTGCTTTGAAGAACGTCGGCTTCCTGCGCCTCATTAAGTTGCTGAGCTGAAATCACTTATTGTTACCTGAGCAGCAGCGGTAACACTAGCGGATATATTTGTGAAGGTATTATCATCATCATCTTTATATCTATTTCTCAAGTTTGAGCCAAACTATGGATATCTAAATGCAATTGGGCCTACACTGACACAAGATTTTTATTCAAACTTAGGAGCCCCTCCCCGGATTTGCAGAAAAATCTGGAAGCTGCAAAAAAATGGATGGGTGTGTGTTTGTGTGTGTGTGTGTGCGCGTGCGCACGTGCACATGTGCCACATCTGGGCATAAACAAGGTGAGGCAGTTGGCACCCAGCCCAGATGAGCTCCAAACAATGGGGCAGACAGTGCTTAGTTAACCCCCAGCAAGGTGGGGTAGACAGCACCCAGTCCAATTGAGCCCCATACAAGGGATGAAGCAGAGGGTGATGTCTGAGCCCAGTGCTGCTTTGATTATTGTGTGCTTGTGTACCTATATTATCCCTAAATAAAACTGTTAAACTTTATTTGCTGTCCTGCAGAATTTCTTGAAAAATCTGATGGTATATATAGACAACAAAGACTCTCAAGCAAAAGTGTATCTAGGCAAACTGGAGCCTGGGGACAAAACCTGAGCCGCCGCCCCCCCCCCCCCCCCCCGGTATGGGCGGCCACTCACCCTCACCACAACCAAACAATGATTTTTTGCAATAGTTCACAAAACACCTCCCACCCCCAGCAAAACATACATGGCTCTCTTCCCACCAATTCTCTTTCCTAATTTTGTCCTCGCACCAACCCTATGAGGTAGGTTGTTTGCCTAAGAAACAGCTCCAAGCTAGTGCAAGTGGGTATTAAGCATGTAAATCTCTCACAAATCACCCCCAGCAAAACATACATGGCTCTCTCCCCACCAACTCTCTTTCCTAATTTTGTCCTCACACCAATCCTATGAACTAGGTTGTTAGCCTGAGAAACAGCTCCAAGCCAGTGCAAGTGGGTATTAAGCATGTAAATCTCTCACAAATCACCCCCAGCAAAACATTTACCAAACAAATGTCAGCATCATCTGGCACAGAACACCTCCAGTGGAATCCACCCCCAAACAGCATCACTTTCAATGGTATTTAAACTAGGGAGCCCAGATTCTTCTTTTAAATCCATCTTAAAGGGAGAATCTGGGGTCCCCAGTTAAAACAAAATTGAAAGTGATGCTGTATTGGGGTGGATTCTCCCTCACCCTGAAACATCATCACTTTCAATGTTTAAACTGGGGACCTCAGATTCTCCCTTTAAATCCATGCCGAAGAAGGTGGATATAAAAGGAGATTCTGGGGAAATTTTGGGGGTACCTGCTGTCAGCGGTGCAATTGTTAAGCTAGCAGCACCAAACTTTCAGGGCATCAGACTCTCCTGATGATGCCACCCAGGTTTGGTGAAGTTTGGTTCAGGGGGTCGAATGTTATGAACCCTCAAAGGTGTAGCCCCCATCTCCTATTAGCTCCCATTGGAAACAATGGGGGATGGGGCAACCCCTTTGGGAGCCCATAACTTTGGACCCCTCAAACCTCACCAAATTTGGGTTGTATCATCATGAGAGTCTCCCAAAAAATCCCTGATATTTTGGTGCTGCTAGCCTAAAAAGTGCGCCCCCTGCAGGTCAAAAACTGAAAAAACACTAAAAATACAAAAATACAAAAAACATACAAACGAACCTGAATTTTTTGTGCCCCCACGTGACCAAATGGGGGTGTCCGGGGACATTTGACTCCCCATGTTCCCATGGCAGATACGCCCCTGCTCTCAAGCTTGTTTGACTTTTGGCTAAGCCAGGAGTCTGCTCTTGCTAATTTCTCACTCTAAAAGAGAGGGACTCCCTCCATTTTGGGTAACACTAGGCTCTGACTGAATCTTTCTCAGTCCTTCTCATACCCTCATACAGCTTCTTTTAAAGGTGAATGGAGATCTGATGATGGATCTCCAGTATCCATTGGCACACTAACAAGCAGTAGCAACAAAAAGTATATCTTGCACAGTCCTTTCCCAAATCCCATCTTCTGTCAAATTGTATCCATAAAAATATGATTCTCCCACTTCTCAGCCCTCACACAATTACCATTTTCCAATACCCTTTATTAGAGGCCATCAGAACTTGAATAAATAACTTTTTTTAGATTCCTGAACCATCTAAAAGCTTTATTTATTGTGGATGAAGTATGAGACTGATGATAAACTTGGTGTATGGAATATAAATAACACAAATTCAGCAGTAAAAACAATTGCCTTTGTCAGCTGTTTTCCTCCATGCTGCAATTGAAAATTGCCAAGGCAACAAGCCCAAGTGACTAAGTTAAATACTGTGATGATTTCCTGTTTTTTAAAAAGGCTAACAGTAAAAGAATAAGTCAAATACTTTTTCACTCAACATACTTCTGTATTGAAATACTTCAAATGTACAACTTTACAAGTGATTTACATCACTGTAAAAAAAGAGTACTGATCAGGGGGAGTTTGACAGTGTCTGTGGACAGTGCAATCAAGGTGGCACTGCACTGCTTCCAAAGGAGCTTTGGGCACTGGACAGCATATAAAAGAGGGAAATTTAAAAACCCTCCTGCCACCCAAATCGCCCCATAGGCTAAAGAGACTTACACTACACTTTCCAGTGTCATATGTCTGTTGCCATGGAAGGGAGCATTCCCAGGCTGGAAGCACAGTGGGAGCTGACTAAAGTCAGTCCCACCCTCCATGGGTGCCCCCAGCCCACCCCCACTGTGCTGGTTTGCACTTGGATGCCAGTGTAGCTCCTGGACAGCAGGCACCTCCAGGGTTGGGTGCTGTGGAACTGTGCAATGCCCACATGCCAGTGTCTTTGCTGTGACTGGAGTGACTTCTGGGAGCAGCAGAGGCCAATGCTGGTGCCTTTGCCCATCCCACTGGTGTAAGGGGCACGGGCACCTATGCTGGTGGGGTTGGCAAACACACCAACACAAGCCTCCACCTCTTCCAGAAGCTATATTGGGCCCTTAAATACCTAAGTGATAAGTATTGTACTGCAAACAAGTTAATACCTTTGAGCCATCTAATGAATCCCAGACCCAGTTCATAGTTGATGCACTTGTATAACAAAGTCATTAGGAGAGCTGTTCAACAGGATTGTTCACAATCACATTCATGTTTAGCTTGAAGTACTCATTTTACTGTTACCCAATTACTGGGGTCAATTAGAGAATATAACTCTTTAATGAAGCACCTCCCAACATAGATTCACAGATATATAGGAAAAGCTCTCCCTGTCCCTTCCTCAATCTCTTTACCCCCGCCCCCCAACTGAAACAATAGGGGAAATATTGGGATTCATATCCCAAGTTGCTGTCTGTTTTAAAATCCCTGGGCAGATAATGTGGCTCAGCAACCAAGCATCTGCTTGGTACGCAGAAGGTCACAGGTTCAATTCCCTACATGTCCGGTTAAAGCGAATCAGGCAGGTGGTGATGTTAAAGACCTCCACCTAAGAGTCTGGAGAGCTGCTGGCTGACAAAGTAGACACTTCTGACCTTGATGGACTAAAACATCTCCTTTCAGTATAATCTAGCTTCACATGTTCATCTGAATTATTTTATCAGTACTCATAATGGCACACTAGAATTATGGAATAAACTAGGATTTATTGATGGCTGATATGCTTTGGTATGAATATGCCTCAGATATAAATGAGGTTTACTATCTATCAGGTAACCTACCTTGACTACCATGATTTGGGTACACCAATCCTGGCTCCAAATTTGGTCAGTATGCTTGCTGGTATTGTTTCTCCTAGCCTGCACATAAAACAGCGTTGAGAGGTGTTATATAATCATCACCCTCCTTCCATGTGCCACTGGAACACCAAACGGCTTGGTTCATGCTGCCCTCTTCAGGCTTAAATAGCTGTCCCCAAGCCTCAGCTGCCCTGCCCAACGATTAACATACCAGCTCCTGTCACACATGTGTCTCATTCAAATAGGGGCCATTTTACCATACTAGAACACAATTACCTGTGAGCTGGCATGTATACAATAATACACACAATGGCTAGAACTCTACGTTCATTTTCTGGTAGGAGAAGGGGGAACTTCTTTACCTTCTTCCACAGTAGTCCCCAGCTTTCCTCTTTATGTGGTTGGGGGGAATCCAGAACCTTAAAGACCAATGGGGCTGCAGTAGGAAGAGGGAAGTGGAAAAGATACATAAGGTTTATTCTGCTGATGGGCTGTTGGGTACAAGAAAAAGTACACATCTATGCATGATAATAAATAAACTAATTATTTATGGGAGATGTGTCTTTCCAGCCTGACTTATGAATGCTTCAGAGATGAAAAATGTAAGCCATTAAATGTAAAGTCTCATGAACTCCACATCACCATTGTCCTGCTGTATCGAATATGCATTATAAAAATATTCTCTACAAAGGGTTTGGAATTTATCACCAGTATTATCTTTTCTTTTTCTATCACCATTATTATTTGATGTTCTTTGTACTTTTGTGTGAAAGTCTTTCTTCCACACAGATGATATTTATCTCATTCACCGATTAAAGGCTTGGGAATGGAAATAATTATATCTTCCTGTTCTTATTTTTTTATTCTTTCACTGCTCTATTTCAGTTGCATATAAAGATTTCCTGCAAAACTTATCGTACTTTATTTCTTTCCCATTTGATAACTAAAGTGATATAAATCTCTGCTCTTATGTTATTGAACAGCTGCCTGCAGCGTTACATTGAACTGACATTGGTTGACATTGAAGTGTTAGTTTTGACGGGGTTTCTTCTGGTAACAAGTTTTTTTTAACAATGACTTGTTCAGAATTCCTGATTTCTTTCATTGTCTGTTTGCTTCCCTCACTGAAATTGTTGGTTGACTGAGGAGACTGCTCTTGAAAAAAATCTATCCTTTCCAGTTTCCCTTTGGACAGCTAAAACACACAGAATATGACAAAATACATAAAACGATCAATTCCTTTAAATGAATTTCTTCCTATGCAATTTGATGCATATTGATGCATAATGATAATGATTTATCTGACATGCACCTGGAAAGTGCTGAAATATGTGCTGAGAGATGTTGATCATTAACAGAGCAAAGATGTTTCTTGTATCTGAATACACAACAAGCACATTACCCGCAGAACTACCATCAACCTCCATAGGGACTCACCAACTTCTGAGTATCACCCCAAATTGTGCAATACTAAAAACATGTGAAGTAGGCAAAACAGGTCCATTATCCCAGACAATCAGATATGAGCCTAAAAGGTTTGGGGGAGGTGGTGCCTGGCCATCTGAAGCCTAAATGGCCAGGAGGCAGCAGCATCTGGAGGTTGCATGGGCTTGCACAGAGGTAGCCTATGGGCAGGCAGGCCAGCCACCTCTCCCTGCTTCAGGGGTGGCAGGGCACACAGGGGTCCTTTTCCAGGGTGTTCTCCCCATATCACTCAGCTCCTGCTTACTTCCAGGAAAGTGTTCTTAGGAGTGCAGTAATAAGTCAAGAATTTTCTGCTAAGGAATACGTAAGATGTGATGATTTTATTTTATTTACTGTATTATCAGTTGATATTATTTTCTGTTTTTTAAACTGTATCATTTCAGCTCCACAGGGTTCTTAAATGCTATCCCCTAGTTTTCTAAACAATAACCTCAGAGTTTAAAGCTTTGGCCCACTGAGTTAATTTTCTATTGGAAAAGGATTATGAATACTTAGTAGGAGAGATAGATTATCATATAGATAGAATGGGTTCAGCATCAAATTTGGTTGCTGTATGCCATTAGTGTCATTCTAGAGAGGAAAAATAACTTACTGTTTTGACAAATAATACCTAAGAAAAAAGTCTACAAAATTATATGAAATAGGAAGTTTTGCTTTCCTGACATGTTCACAAGTGACACTTGACAAAATGGAGGCCGGGAGACATTTATAAGCTTTTCGTTATCTCCCTTTAGGTAAACAAACAAAAAGGGTTGCTTTGTCGTATACTTTATAGGATGGTGGATCTGGAAAATGCAAAGAGGGCTTGGGCTGACACAAAGAAGTATGAAGAGAAGTATAAAACATCCACAGATTAATCTCTCTAATTTTAAAATAGATATACTGAAAAAAATCTTACTTCCTAATTAAGTTTAGCACTTAGAGCATCCTTTCAATTAGAAATACTTTGTTTTGTTTCTACAGTTGAGATCATATCCTCCAAAGTTATACTCAAAATAAAAAAGACTTCTTTTTGCCAAACTGCAGAAGAAAGAGTGAAAGCTTCCCTCTGCCTGCCTCTCCTCCATTTGTGACTGGAAGAACAGCAACAAATGTCTATATTTGCTCAAGTGCCTTCTGATATTCAAAAACATTACTGAAAAACTGAAATTAATACTGTCACAAAGCTTTAATTTCATTCCAGACTGTACAGCTGCTTCATGTGCAAATCAGACAATATCAAAATGAAAACATGCACATGGGAAGAATAAATTAGTATGAACGTGTGCAATGACTGTGGTTCCTATGGTTCAGAACCTCATGACAACAAGAAATAGCAGCTGAATACTTCTTGATACTAAGTCCTGCATTTGATGAGCATGGTGCAATGGAGATCCAGTAATGCTCGGCCCTTGATCTCACAAGTAGTCTTCAGTTCTTCCAATTGTCTATATTTGGTTACCAAACCAAGAAAAGTCTGGCAAACAAGGACGTAGGTAAGGGAGGGTTCTCGGGTTCAACCTCCCCCCCCCCCCAATTACATGTCCAAAGCTCCAGGTGTTTTACATTTTTAGTGTTTTTTTCGGTTCATGGCCTGCAGGGGGTGCATTGTTTAGGCTAGCAACACCAAACTTTCAGGGATTGTTTGGGAGACTCTCCTAATGATACCACCCAGGTTTGGTGAGGTTTGGCTTAGGGGGTCCAAAGTTATGGACTCCCAAATGGGGTGCCCCCATCTTCCATTGTTTCCATTAGGAGCTAATAGAAGATGGGGGCTACACCTTTGAGGGTCCATAACTTTGGATACCCTGAACCAAACTTTACCTAACATGGGAGGTATCATCAGGAGAGTCTCTTACTGATACCACCCAGGTCTTGTGAATTTTGGTGAAGGGGGTCCAAAGCTATGGACTCCCAGTGCCCCCATCCCCCATTGTTTCCAATGGGAGCTAATAGGACATGGAGCTACAGTTTTGAGGTTCCATAACTTTGGACCCCCTGAACCAAACTGGATGGTATCATTAGGAGAGTCTCCTAAAGATACCCTGAAAATTTGGTGCTGGTAGCTTAACAATTGCACCCCTGACAGCAGGCACCCCCCCCCTTTCCCCAGATTCTTCTTTTAAATCCACCCCCTTCGGCATGAATTTAAAGGGAGAATCTGAGGTCCCCAGTTTAGGAGACTCAAAGGGGCTTACAATCTCCTTGTCCTGCCCTCCTCACAACAAACACCCTGTGAGGTGGATGGGGCTGAGTGAAAAGCTGTGACTAGCCCCCAGATAAGCCTCCACAGCTCAAGCAGCAGAGCAGGGAATCAAACCCGGTTCCTCCAGATTAGAATGCACCTGCTCTTAACCACTACGCCACATTGAAAGTGATGCTGTTTCAGGGTGGGGGATAATCCACTCCAAAACAGCATCACTTTCAATGTTGTTTTAACTGGGGACCCCAGATTCTTCCTTTAAGGTGGATTTAAAAGGAGAATTTGGGCTGTCTAGTTTAAACACCATTGAAAGTGATGCTGTTTGGGGGTGGATTCCAGCATCACAGTGGCCGCCCATGGGGGGCCGCAAAACTCAGATTTTGCACCGGGCTTCATTTTCCCTCTACACCTCTACCCAGAGGGGAGGGCAGAAGGAACTGCCAGCTGCTGCCTGGAAGCCCAGCTGGTGGGGGGCGGGGGAGGGCAGGGCAGGGGAGTCTGCTGTCCCCGGCCTCGGAGAGCTGCTTTTATAAGCACTAAGGCCAGGGGCGGGGCTTGGGGAGGTATGCCCATGCCCTAGGGGCAGGTGAGGTGTGGCCCCACCCCCAACCCCCCATAAAAAATCTATACCTATGTCCCTGCTGGCAAGTGATATAAGGTCTGATTATTCTTCAATAGTTACTACTAAAGCTTTGTTTGTTAGGTATACCCTGAATTTAATTTTCAGGGTGGGGATAGAGGTGAATCTGATTATTAAGATTTTGGTGCTGTGGTTGAACCACCATGCTTGTCAGAATATATCATAGCCCTTCTGTGTAGGCTACAAACTGATTTATGCTCACAAAGACTATTGGAATGAATTGGCTTCAAGAATGCTCTGTGGGTCCTGATGCCTCCCCGTGACTCATTAAATGGATTGGTGGATGACTGGAATAACTGTCTCTTTGTTGCCATTGATGAGATCACTCCCTGACACCCTCTCCACTCTCATGGCAGAATGGGAACTCAGACGGCTAGACTGAGTCTGGACAAAATCTTATGAAAAGGAGGCAAGAACATCTTACAGGACATTTATGAAAGCCTGTGAGAGGCAGTGAAGATTGTGAAGAAGGATTATTTTGTAGCCAACATTATGTCCAAGGACCAAAAGTTGCAACTGGTGGGAGAACTTCTGCACATGATGACTTCATATACAGTGTCCTGCAAGGGGTAATTCTCTCACCATTATTATTTAACATTTATATGCACCCTCTAGCCAAGATGATCCAGAGTTTCAGACTGGGTTGTTATCAGTATTCTGATGACACCCAGTTATAACGATGACAGATGGTCATCTAGATACTGCCCCAGTTGTTTTGGGCAATTGTCTGGAAGCTGTTATAAATGAAAGAGAGCTGGCTGAAATTAAATCCAGCACAGATGGAAGTCCTGTGGCTGGACTGAAGAGGACCAGTGGATGATAGAACTCGTTGCTGCATCATCCATCAAGATTTTAGGCATACACCTGGATACCTCCTTATCAATGGAAGCCCAGGTGAACAATGCTACTCATGTGGTGTTCTAGTATCTTCACCACCCAAGACAGCTGGTCCCTATCTGTCTCAAGCTGACCTAGTCACAGAGATCTATGCAACAATCACCTCCAGGCTGGATTACTGCAACTCCCTTTATGCAGGGCTGCCCTTGGGTTTTATCTGGAAACTCCAGTGGGTCCAGAATGCAGCAACAAGGGTCCTAACTGGAACCTTGTGGTGGACACCCATTCAATCTGTATTCCGCCAGATGCACTGGCTCTGGGTGGAGTTCCAGATCAAGTTTAAGATCTTAGTACTGACGTACAAAGCCCTAAATGGTCTGGGAATAGTGTACTTACAAGACTGTCTCCTTCCCTATGTACCCCAGTAGAGGAATAATTTATTTGTGGTCCCTAGCCCAAGAGAAGTCCAGCTGGCCTCAACCAGGGGCAGGGCTTTTTCAGGTCCTGGCCACAGCCTGATGGAATGCTCCTTCTGAGGAGACCAGAACCTTGTAGGATCAAATATAATTTTGCTGGGCCTGTATGTTGGAACTGTTCTATCAGGCTTATGGTTGAGGCAGCAACAGTTACCATCTATGATCTTTTCACCATCCATCATCCATCATTTCTCCTACTACTCTCTCTGTTAGGTGGAAATGGTTTTTATCCCCCCTCTTTGTAAGATTGTTGAGCTCATTATTGGTAAGGTTTTTGCCATCTGAATTGCTTACTAAGTATAGATTTAAAACATTATTGTTTTATATATTAATGATTATTGTATTTTATCCTTTTTGAATTGTAATGAACCTCCCCAAGCCCAGAAAGGGAGGAGCAGTATAGTAAATAATTATATTCATATAATATAATGTATTGCCTTTGACAATACATTATATTCATAATTATATTTTTATATTTTATTTAAATAATTATATATATATATAATTATACATACATACATACATACATACATACATACATACATACATATATATATATATATACACATACATACACACACACACACACACACACACACACACACACACACACACACACACACACATATATATAATTTCAGTTCAGTTTAACCTTTAATGGCATAAAATAATTATAATATAATTAGTGGAACTTTTTTCCTTCTCCTTGCTTGGTTCTCTTCTTACTTTTTCTCTCTTCAGATAATGTAGTATATTTTTACTTAAATTTGTTTCCTTCTGCAATTATGCAATTCCCCACTGTGCTATTGGAGCGTTTTCTGAACCTTTGAAAAAGCACACTTCTTTGCTGTTATGGAGTGTGAACATAGTTAGACTATGCTCTTTTAGAAAACATTACAGTAAACTACTGTACTGAGAAAGACCATGCCAAAGTCTGGAAAGTAGATGGTTAAAGATGGCGTTATGGAGATGTTCCTAAAACCACCAATCTGGTTTGGAATCAAAGGTGAAGAAAAATATCCATGCTGAAACAGTCTACATTTCCTTACTACCCTCATAGGCTAATTCATGCACACAATAGAGATGCTTGAACACTGGCCAGCTTGACTCACTCCCCATTTGCCAGAAGTGATCAGGAAACCAATGAATTGACTGATTGTTCTGCTGTTTGAAAACTGTTGATGTGTAGCAACAGGAGCAGACTCCCACCTGATGAGGGATCAGTTGAAAGTTGGCTTCTGATCATCTGCTGGGTAAATGTTACTCTGTACTCAGGAAAGGCTTTGCGGGGAGGAGGAGAAATCAGGAGCTGATTCATCCAGTCATCAGGTGTTAAACATTTTCTCCCTTCTCTTCCCAGTTCATCTACTATCAGATTGAGTGAAATTTCAGTTTATTCCCAAATGAGTGAAAAAAGCCCTCTGAAAAGACTAATTTGGTTGGACGGTGAACATAAAAAGGAATGAAATCAAACAAATACCATCAGTTCGTTCACTACTGATCCTTCTCCTCATCCCAAGAGCATTTACGCCAGACACTGCTCCAGAAGATGCGGGGTGGGTGCATTTCCATATAATAGCGAGCCCAGTAGGTTAGGTAAGCGCAAAGAACACAGGTGGGTCTTTCTCCTCCACCTTCACTTCTGGCCTCATCCCAGCATGTTAAATGACATTTTTCAGTATCCAAGATGTGCATCTTGCACCTTGGGCAATGTTGTTCAGTACCTTGTTGACCTCATGATGTCATTTAGGTCCGTTTGGGATGCATAGCCACTGAGAGTATACAGGGTCAAAGTCAATACAAGTTAAGAACAAAAATGCAAAATGATTTGAGAATAAAAGTAGGGGAAAGCACTGCTATATTTTTGAACACAATCCCTGAGAATTTCATCCAGACTGGAAAAGAAAGGGATGTTACAGCTAGATGTGTGCATCTTATAAAGAATTATAATAACTACATTGGAAGCAAATCACAAAAGCAGAATTTATTTCTGTAGTATTCCATGCTGAAATGATCAGTAGTTGTGACTAAATTTCACTGAGATTGCTCCTTGTCACTGAACTTTCCCCGAAAAAATGCACCTTCAGAATCCTCTACAGTGAGCTGTGGTAGATTCATGGTAAGTTCCTTGGCATTCAGACCACTGTAGAAAAGGCTCATGAAAGTGGTATAATTACTTCCCTCTATTTTAGCTTATTAATTAGCTTGCAGAAATCTTTGTATCAACACAACAACCAAAAGAAGGGGGTGCCAAATGGTACAGAAGAGTATATTGTAGAAACAAACTTTCAGAAACAGGAGAAATATACTTAAGGGCTCTACTAACTTTCTCAAAAAAAAAACATTTCTAACGAGCAACATCCAAGTCCTGGTACATCCACTTGATTGCCCTTGTGATTGCCTTTTGACCTGCTTTCCAACTATCTCTGCCAAGGAAAAGAGAAAAAGTAAAAAGTATACCCTCCCATTTCTTTCCATTAGAGGAAGAAGTGCACTTAGCTGTGATAAATTACAATGGTAGAAACTTTTTTTAAAGAACACTTGCCACATTATGAGACACATGGTGGCATTCTTCCAGAAAAACAGTACCAAATATATATCAAGGGCACAGAGGCCTTTTGGTAAACCATATTTTGTGGGGATGAGGACTATGTATCCACTCAGGAAGTTGCACTGTGTTCCCACCTTTTTAAAAGAAGTGTTAATCATTTCTTGAATATAGACAAATGTAGTTACTTATGGCTGGAAAAACTGCTACAGTTAAAGACATAAAATGCAAAGAAATACATTTTGTTAAGAAGAGGTCTATTGGGAATTTGGTCAAAAACATACAAAAGATTATGTCTGCCAACTTCACTTTTAATTGTCTCCACTTGAAGATTTTTATGATGTGATCACTCAAAAAAAATGATGATACTATAATATATAAATATATTGTTAACAATTAAGGTAAGATCAAAGCCTGGAAGAAAATTAAAGGAGAAGGAAAACAATATCCAGTGGTTGAAATATTTTCAAACAACATCAAAACTTAGGAGAATTCTAAAGACAACAGGAGATGCCTTAAGGGAAATATCAAAATTTAATGTCAACGTTTGAAAAAAGCAATTAGAAAAAGAAACGTTTATTAGGAAGAATCTATAAGCTATTACTCAACTATGATACTGAAACAGAACAAGTCAAAACCTCTATGATAAAGAGGATACAAAATTTCCAAGAGATTGCCTTTCAACAAGGAGAATTATTATGGACTAAAAGCATAAAATTCTCAACATGTCAATCGTTGAATGAGAATCAGTATAAAATGTTTTTAGATGGTATTTAACCCAGAAGGTATAAGGAAAATTGGCAAAAAATATAACAGAACAGGTTGGAAATGTCTGATCATTCTTTCATATGTGGTGGACCTGTAAAAAAGCAAAAAAGAAATTCTGCATGAATTTCTGAAAAGAAACTCATGCAGAAATGCAAAAAATATTGAAAATTAATTTTTAAATTGATCTAAAGATCATGTTCTTAGGCAATGTTCCAAAAAACTTGCCAACAAAATTACAAGAATTATTCTTGTACTTATTAATAGCAGCAAGAGTTCCAGTCACCTCCAGTTGGAAAAATGGAAAGATTTCCTGACAAGGAGAATTAGGAAGATGAAGTGTGAGACTACTCTAACATGACTAAACTGATCAATCTTGTAAACAGAATACCAAAACATGAATGTAATGTGAAATATGAGTTATACTTTAGATAGTACGTATTAACCTGATTACTTAAGATTATATTATTTATTCTTCTAATAATATGTGTCTTTGTATATATGCATGTTATTAGAAAAGTGAAAGTCAAGTATATAGAATACTTTAATAATTAGACTAGAATAAAAACTTCTTGGATAATTGTAATGTTCCTTTTTGCATATGTAATTATATGCTTTCATTTATTAATTTAAAAGAAATATTTAACAAAATTATAGATAAAATCAGGTTTTTCAAATGTCAGTTAAATCTATTTCATTCAGTGAATCTGTTAATGGAATCTTTTTTCCCCAGTATGACTCCACCATGAATAATATTACAAACCTCTGTCACATTTATCCTGAAACTCAAAAGCTCCAATCATATAGCCTTTTCTGATAGTAAAGGTGCTCCATTTTCTTGATTACTCAACTACCCTTTTCTGCATTTTATCCAAATCTACAATATCAGTACTGTATCCATGTTCCATATAAGCCTGCACCATAGATTTATTCAATGGCCTTATTATACTGGACAATTTTTGATTGCTTTTCAACATGTGATTTTCCTCTTTTCAACCACCACTGCACCCAAAGTTGGTGTTTTTATTGTTATTCACCACAAACGTAGAATCCTTGTCCTTAACAGTCACTTCCCATTCAGTGTGTTTGAATATGAATAATTGTTCATTCATAACTTTTTCATTTCTCCTTTCACTTTACAGTCTGAAATCCCCCTCAAATGCTGTTTGTGGGGGTCCTTGATAATCCAGGAACAGTATTCTGGCCTGCAGCAAGGGTAGGGGGTGGAGTGATGAGAAAGTTATACATCACTTGCAGAAATCTTTTCACCAATGGTAGTGTTGCTGGATCCAAGTCACTCTTGCTTAATTCACCATATTAGATGTTTCTTTTGTTTGCAGATGAGAGAAGGAACACAAGAAACCACAACCAAAACCTGTCAAGGTTCCCCAGTGCTCAACCACAACCAGCTAGCATGTGGGCTCTTGTGCTGAACAAACACTTCACACAAACAAAAAATAGAAATTAATTTTCTAAAATTATTTTAAAAGGACAGTTCAAGGGCACTGATAATTGCAGGTGCAGGTAGTACAAAACACAAACTGGAAAACTGCAGTGATTAATATAATAAAACAAAGTCCAAATAGAATTCAATCAGAAAAGTCCATTTTCTGCATAGCCTTGGTTCTGTGCAGCAAGCTGTGTTTTTTCCAAGTCACAAGTCTATATCTATATCTATATCTATATCTAAATCTATAGATATATAGAAATATAGATATATAGATATATCTCTATCTCTATCTCTATATATCTATCTCTATATTTCTATATCTATATCTATATCTATATCTATATCTATCTATCTAGACAGACATGGCTCAGAAGTTCGTTTTGATTTCACCTTATCGATTTTACCTTATCAACAAGCCATACATTAGTATTCGGGTTTCTGCATTCCATTTTGTCCCACTCCCCGTAGCGAAGCACGGGCACCCTGCTAGTACATTATATGCAAATGAATGGTACAGAATCCTTAATGCTTTTTTATAGAGGAAAAACAGATTCTGGAGAAGGCAATTTATAGCCAAGAAGCAGTAGAAGGAGAAAGGATTGAGACTCCATCATCACTTCTCTGGATCAAAAACAAACAAAATTTTACTTCATAAAGGAGTCATATCCTGCCTTCATATATAATATTCAGCTACAGCATTAGAGGGTAACACTGAACAACCACTTGCAGTGCAATCCTAAGCATGAATGCTGAGAAGTAAGCCCTATTCAGTGCAATAGGATTTACTATTTAATAAGTGTGCTTGAAATAATCTTAAGCAGAGTTATGTCCATTGAATTCAGTGGGCTTATAAGAACTCTGCATAGGCTTGTGCTGCTCAACTCTGTACACAAAATTCTGAAAATTGACCATGGGGATTGTGTCATTTACAAGCAGGGATTGTGGATGTGACAGCCAATCATGCTTCTGATTTCATTTTAACAGACTGATTTCCCTGTGGGCAAGAACTGTGCTCAACCATTGCATTATAAACAGAAATTCAGAAAGACAAATCTGGTTGGTACAATTCCTTTGAGAATCTTCATCATCTGTTAGTTTCTTCAAAATTAGAAACTATTATCGAAAGTTTACTAGAATTTAGTATGCTGGTAAAACACATGACAATGGAACAGCCAGCTTTGCTTAAAGATTACGGCACATAAATTTTTTCAGTGTTACATTCTGCAGCTGCCACCAGCCAGTGTTTTTGTTAATCTAAAAGTACCTATTTCAGCTGGCATTTTTATAGCTCCCTGCAGATCAAGCTCTATACATTTTAGAGCTACCAATAATTTTGGAATAGCACAAGACTACTGACAGCATTATGAGTCGCAATAATCTTCCATGCTTCTGAAGTCCTGGGGCCATGGTTTTTTAAATTATACCTTGCTTAATTATTTTAAGGACTTAGCTACAAGGAACAGCAGAGGATATCTGGGTACTTTATAAGTATAAAGAAAAATCCACTCACAATAGGTTGTTGTTAATGTAGTAGTAGCAGTGTTGCTACTACTTATTATTATTATGGTAGATTTCACAGCTGTCAGATCTTTAGCTGGTTGTTGGCCTTTCATTACAATTATGGCCCAAGTGTTGATGGCCTTGATGGCATGCCCACCATTTAATTTAGATTTCAAAATTTTCCTGACCCTCTGGGCGTATTCTCTGCTGACCATAGTCTTCACTTACCCATGCTTGATGTTATCCATCATAAAATTCCCAGGTATTTATAAGATGCCTCTTGGTTGCACTTGATGAGTTGGCCATCAGGCATTTCTATGCCATCTTTCTCAGTGATCTTGCCCCTCTTTCTTGCCACAGTGGCGCACTTTTCCAGGCCAAATTCAATTGAAATGTCTGATTATTATTATAGTAGATTTCACAGCTGCCAGATCTTTAGCTAGTTGTTGGCCTTCATTACAATTCGAGCCTCAACCAGAGGCCTAGGAAGTTGTAATGTATCGGCATAGTATTTGTGCGGATCCCAGCAGGGCTGCCTTCTGAATCTGACAGATGTTAATTTTGTCAATTCAAAGATGTTTCAAATGCTGCTGTAGTGTTTTCAGGATGGTTGTTATTGTTGTTGTTGTGGTAGATTTCACAGTTGCCAGATCTCTAGCTGGTTGTTGGCCTTTCATTACAATTTGAGCCTAGGAAGTTGTATTGGCATAGTATTTGTGCGGATTCCAGTAGGGCTGCCTTCTGAATTTGTCAGATGTTAATTTTGTCAATTCGAAGATGTTTCAAGTGCTCCCCTAGTGTTTTCGGAATGGCACCCAGGGTGCCGATTACCCCTGGGATAATCTCAGCTGGTTTGTGCCAGAGACGCTGAAGCTCGATTTTCAAATCATTGTATCTAGTGACCTTCTTGTGTTCTTTTTCAATGATCCTGCTGTCACCAGGTACTGCTAGGCAGGATATGACTCCTTTATAAAGTAATGTTTTTGGGTTTTTTATCCAGAGAAGTAATGATGGAGGCTCAATCCTTTCTCCTTCCCCCTCCCCACAACTCAGTGGCCAAGATGATTCACTGAAATTTATGCAAGAATTATAACATAAGATCAGCTAAAACTGGTGGGAACATTGTCCAGAGAAAGTAATTAAAATGAGAAAGTCAAGATCCTATGGGACTTTTGAATCCAAGTGGACAAAGTGTTGAAACATAATACACCAGACATCACCATGATCGAGGATAAGAAAGTGACCATCATCGACATAGCAGTAACTGGTGAGCAGGGTAATTTAGAAAGAACATGAGAAGGTCACTAAATACCACAATTTGAAAATCGAGCTTCAACATCTATGGCACAAACCAGCTGTCTATGGCACAAACCCAGTGGTAATTGGCACTAGGCTTGGTCAATACCCTAGAAATTTGGTAAAATTTGGATTCTGATTTATTTGGGCATAAAGTTATCTGTATGCCTGTATAAGACAAATAACATATTCAGATATACCTGAATATTCGGGTATACCCGAAAAAATTGGGTCCTGGTTTTTTTTGTACTTTTGGTGTTATTTTGCATTTTAGCCTGCAGGGTGCACATTTCTAAAGCTAGCAACACCATAATTTCAAGGTATTATTCGGAGACTGTCCTGACGATACCACCTGAGTTTAGTGAAGTTTGGTTAAGAGGGGCAAAAGTTATGGACCCCAAAAGGGGGTGCCCTCATCCCACATTATTTCCAATGGAAGATAACAGGAGATGGGGCCACAGCTGGGGGCGGTTCCCAGGGAGGCATGTAAATCAGGGGGTGTATCACACAGGAGTTTCTGACTGCAGGTTGTAACTCCCAGTCCAAGTTGGGATGGGTTGAAGATGGTGTGGAGCGTAACAGGGCCCTCCTCCGAGGGGTGGGGCAAACATGACAGGTCAGCCTAGCAATTGGGCTATCCTGGGAAAAAATGAAGTGGACCTTTTCTACATTGTTCTCCACTGTACTCTGTGTAAAATTTTAAAAGACATTGTTTTGCTAAAGTCACAGAAAAGCCAGTACCATTCCCTCCAGATGCTGCTGGAAAGGCCTCCAACTGTTATCTTGGTTACTGGGAGCTACTCCTGGCCTGGCCCCCAGTAACTGGCCTGATCAGTTGTCATTCCTTACCATTCTCCTGGGGAAATGGCCAGACGTCATAGTGTCATCTTTTCCAACATTCTCTGCTGAGCTCTTGAGGGAGGTCCTGTATCAACCAGCTCAGTTGATCACTCTGTATGAAGCATAAGGGAATTCAGCTGTCAACATTTTAACAACTTGAGTCAGAGTCTTGAACATTTTTTCAAGCTAGTCATATTAGGAAATTAACTAATAGCTTATGTCAAAAGGAAGATATTTCCACCATCAGTTCCTGCCCTCAATCTGATTAGGGTGACAATCTCAGAGGTTGAGCCCCCACCCCCTGTTTTAGGTGAGGGATTCTCCTGGCCATGTTTGCATCTCATAAGAAACATAGTTTCATTCTATAAATAATTACAAGTTCTACACAGAGTAGACATGGATTGACATGTGAGATGTTCATTCCATTTCTCAAACAATGAGAAATGTGGTTTAAGTTAGGCATGCTAAGGGGGGAGGATTCTGAAAGCATTGTGGTAAGACCCAGAATGAGGCTGGGATAAGTTCCTCTGAGGTTTTGTTTTACAAAATAGACCACCAAGTACAGTCATGGACTGATCTCAGATCCTGAATCAGTAGCTCTCTCACACATAAAATACTTGCCATGGAAAGAGGTCAGTGAAAGCCTTTGTCTCTGCCTCCACAGTTTCTTGGCATGGCAAGTGGGTGGCCTGCTGTGGGGGAATCTAAACCTCTGCCTCTATACACCTGTTATGTTCACTACTGACTCATGGCCAGCTAGTACATGCATAGAATTACCCTTTGTCTCTTGTAGTGCATTAATGCTGGCTGGCTGGCATGGTACCTATCATGATGGGAAAGTCATATGCTCTAACTATAAAGCAAATGCTTTATTGTCAGACAAGAAAAGATCAGCTTGCTCAAAATATTAGAAATAATATTGCTTGGATTCATACAATGTATTGTATTTCTAAATTGAGTCACATTGGTATAGTAAGTTTAGATGACATATTCTGTAAGAAAAAATTAGACCTCCACTAGGCAAAAGAAAAATACATGAATCTTATACGCTAGAGCAGTCTGATTAAAAGTCTCAGACTGGACACAGAAAATAAATGGTTAGGATTACAAACTATGTTTTACATACAGAGTCAGAAATGGTCTGGATCTGGGGGTCTGATTCCTTATGTATTTGCAAATCAGTTGCCATGACTGGAAATTATAAACAAAAAACTGCTAATATCTATTGGGATGACGGTCAGTTGTATTTAGTCATAGTTCTTTCTTTACAGTTTATGGACTTAATAAAGCCGAACAAGCTCTCATTAGCATTCCCCCCAGCCCCCGTCTTCAAAGATATTTGATGGACAATGATTAGTAGGTTCAACTGTGCATGCCACGTAGTATTGAAACAATCCTGTCTTAGCACTTAACAGGGTCTCAGGCTCAACAATACTGGCCAATCTTTACTAAGACATTGAAGAGACAGATGCCTAAGGGAATACATGTCTCACACAAGTGGGCAGTTTATTTCTTTGTGCCTATACAGAGGCCCAGTCCAAAACCAAATGATGGTTCAGTAGCAGCCACCAGCCCCTCCATGTCAGCATCTTTTTGTTACTGTAATACAGCTGTCATGAAAAAAAGGATAAACTAAGGTGTGGGAAAAAGTAAGCTGGACAATCCCTATCTCTCCATCTCCCAGGCTATTACTGGCCCTTAAGCATTCTCTTACCTCCTAATAGTAATGATCCATCAGAAGATCTCATATCCCAAGCAGGGATGAAGTGAAAATGTGAGCTCTATTACTGCTCTTGCTGGATAGCTCCAGGGAAGCCATTGATCTGTTTCAATGAGTAGTGTCTTATTTACAAGGAGGCTCCTGCTCTAGTTCTTTTTTTAAATAATGGGCTAACATGGCTGTCTACAATTTGTATCTGTTTTTAAAAAAACACCAAATTTACTCATCTATGACAGAGATCCTATGAAGACAGATGACTTGCAATAGTCCAACAGAGTATTTTGTGGAATTGCGGGAGGCAGTTTCACCAACCAATAGGTAACAATACTGAAGTTGACTTCTATTAACTCTGTACCTAGTGGACCACTCAAAATAACTTGACATATGACACTTTTGGTTGACATCTGTACTTTGCCTTAGAAAGAGACCTTCTATTCTAATTAGAATTTGAATTACATTTAGTGTTTATACTTTCATAGTTCTTAGTCTCCAATTTATATTTTTTCTAGAAATAGGCAAATTTCATTGGGGGTGGGTGGGAAGAAGTAGAAGTAGAAGTAGGAGGAGGAGGAGGTGGAGGAGGAGTTAGATTTATATCCTCCCTTTCTCTCCAGTAAGGAAACTCAAAGGGGCTTACAAACTCCTTTCCCTCCCCCCTCACAACAAACACCCTGTGAGTAGGTGTTGCTGAGAGAGCTCCAAAGAGCTGTGACTAGCTCAAGGTCACCCAGCTGGCATGTGTTGGGGTGCACAAGCTAATCTAGTTCCCCAGATAAGCCTCCCCAGCTCAAGTGGCAGAGTGGGGAATCAAACCCGGTTCTCCAGATTAGAGTGTACCTGCTCTTAACCACTATGCCACACTGGCTCTCAGATTCCACAAACATCAATATGTCATTAAACTGTCTACCAAATGTTCTCTTTCCTTTCTGGAATCAACTTGTCACCCAAGAGCTCACAATATATTTTTCAACTTACCCAAAGGGAGCAGATTTGGAAGCAGAGGCACAATTGGCATTTTGAAGGCCCTCTGCTGTATGTTAGTCTCCTTCACAGGTGCTGAAGCAAGAGGACACCACTGTAGCTCTCAAGGTTTTTACACATGTGATGAAAAAGAACCTTACAGGAATTCAAAACATTCCCTTCCTATATGATTGTGGTAATAATAGATCACTCCCTTCTTCATATGTTAAAGTTATATTCATTTCTTGCCAAGTAGGTGGTATATTCTATCTGTCTTGTATTTATTCATTGCACTTTGTAAGAGCATTGCTAATATTTCTTCAAAGCATTTATAATAAATTTCTTTAGACCATCTGGTCTAGGTGCTTTGTCCTACTTGAATTTTTTAATAGCATGTTTCATTTCTTGTATTCTTATTTCAGCTCATTTTTGTTATTATCAGCCTGTGTTTTTTATTAAAAACCCTGTATTTTAATTATATTTTATTTTATTAAATGTATATGCTACTCTTCAGGGCAGCTCTCAACATATCAAAGTATAATTTACTGTACAAAGTATTGTATTAATTAATTAATTAATTGGATTTATTAACCGCTACACCCCCGTAGGGCTCTGGGCAGTGTACAACATTATTTCATAACACAGAAACTATAATAAGGGAGCAAATAAAATAAAATAAAATAAAACAGGTTCCAATAAATACAAAAACTAAACCCCATTGTTACCCAAGCCAACTGTTCCTTGTTTGGGGTTGAGGTATTCAAGAGTTTTTTCCCCTTGTTCTAATTCTATAGGTGGGTTGAATGATAATTTTTTTAAGGTGCCCTTAATCCAACTTGAAAAAGCTTTCCTTGTCCCCTTTTCGTGTTACATTCTTTCTTACTTTCCATTTCTGGGGTCCTGATTTGTGAAGATACATTTTTGATGGACAGTTTATAATTTCTTCTTTTATATCTAAAAATTAATTCCTGATCAGCTCTAAACATCACCATGTTGCTTCAAAAATCCTGAGCTCAAATTTGCAAAGTTTTAAAATGAATAAATCAGTGAAAATGTGGCCTAATGTCACTAAAAATAATTAAGGATTCGAAGGATACCTTCAACGTATCTGTCCAAAGCTGCTCTGTAAAGATGGATTTAGAATGTAATAGAACACCAACTCTTCCACTACAACAATGGCCACTGGATTAAACATTCTGGCAGCCTAGCAGGAGAGTTCAAAGTCATGTGATCTTCTAAATGGTACATGCTGCCCCTAGTGGAGGACTTTGAGAACACAGTGTAATAAAAATGACCATTTACTTACTTGTGTTCTCCTGTGCATTACGTGTTCATTCTCTTCAGGTTGGATTCTCCATAATGCACATATTTCCTTTCTTCAAAACTCACTGAACTCTTAGATCAGAGAATCCTTGTGGTTTCTGAAAGCTATCAAAATGAGACATTTTCTCTCTTTTTGCAGGGAAAGTGAAGGAAATTCATATGTGTTAGGTTTTCTTCAGGTTTTCTCACTCCACTCTGACTTCCCCCACCCACACAACAGCAGTTTCTCCTACTGTTCAGGCCACCATTTCAGAACAATCAGAAGGGCTTTCTTTTTTGCAGTTCTGTCCTGAAGGTTTTTCACTTCAATGATAAACCAAGTGAAATTGATATAAAATTGACCAGGTTTAGCTAAGTGACACTAGAGTAGACCAAAGACAGTAACCAAAAAGGAAAAAAAGAGATAGGCCAAATGGAGGTTGCATGAAACAAGGAAGCAGCAGGTGGACAAAATGACCAATTGCAGGACACTTTGCAGGAGGAAACTCCGTGTGCAAACAAAAAAACCTTGGGAACACCCCACTGTGGAGCAAATGGCTGCAGGGTAAGTACTGTGTGCATAAATGGCCAATGTAAAGGATACATAAAACTACACTATGTAGGCCAACATAATACTAGTCTTCATATGCCATAATACTAGTTTTCATGCCATCTATGTTTTTTAGGGTTTTATGGTTATGCTGTTTTATAGTTTTAAAGTTTTAGCTATTGTGGAATGTTATTTTAGAAACTGTTTAACGTTGAATTGTGCACCGCCCTAAGTCCTTTGGGGATGGGTGGCATAGAAATAAAAAAATAAATATTTTTTTAAAAATTAAAAAATTATGAGACAGAGGAAACTCTTGAGCCCCTTGGGTTCACTTTGGGCTTCTAATCTTACCAGCACAACTTTTAAGGAGAGTGGGAACCTTCCTGACTTTCTCAAGCAGACCACAACAGAAAAGACAGCTCTTGATTTTGCCCATTTGCAGGTTAGTACCTGCAGAAGGTCCTGTTCAAATGAGCAAAGTTGTTGTGAGACATAGGGCAAGAGACATTCTTGCAGATACGGTGGTGCAAGATCATGATAACCAATACCTTAAATTATGCCTGTCCTGAGATCCCCACCTCATCCCTGAGGCTCCAGAGATGACTGGGAGACTCCAGAGCCACGATGAGCCCCTCCACCCAACCCACAAGGCTCCAAAAACAGCAGGAAAATTCCCAAGCTGGCCCAACCCAGCGCAACACACCCTCTGGCACCTGGAGATGGCCAGGAAGCTCCCAAGTTGCCCTGAGCCACTCCTCCCCACCCCTGAGGCTCTGAAAAACAGCTGGCAAACTCCTGAGCCATTCTGAGCTGGTGCAACACACTCTGCAGCATCCAAAGATGGCTGGGAAGCTCCCAGGCTGATCTGAGCTGCTACACTGATCCCCAAGGCCCCAGCAACAGTGGGGAAGCTTCCAGGCAAGACTGGGGAAGTTCTGGGCAGCCAGGAACTGCACTCCCTCAACCCTGGGACCCCAGAAGCTGATTCACACCAGCCTTCCCTTGCCCCCAGGCCAAGAAGACACTCACCAAGGAGGAATAGGGAAGGCAACAGCCACAGGTCTCAGTGCTGTCCAATGCAGGGAAAGTGGGACTTGGGGAGGTGGAGGAATGGGTGGAGGACAGACAGGAATGACATCCCTCAGAGCCGATAGGATCAAGAAAGAGCAGATTTGGTCCAAGCCCAAAGGCCCTGTTTGGAGGGAGGGAACCCTGTGGGCAGGAACATCCCGATTAGGAGGAGGCAGGGCAGAAAGGCCAGGGAGGAAGATGCTGACGATCAGCTGTATCAAGGTGCCATTTTTTTTAGCTCAGCTGAGTTGGAAGAATTCCTTTTTGAAACCGCATTAACTTGTTTCTCCAGCAATAATGTTGCTCTAGTGTACCCCTGAGGCTCTTAACTGAATTGGCAAGCATCAGATGAACCCCATCAGATGTGGGGAGCATAAAATCATAACATCATAACATGTATAATGTATTGACTATAAAAATGGACAGAAAAAATGGACTTTATGATCAGTTATAAGGCATTCCATCTTGACTACTGTGAGCTAAGTGGGAGGCCATGATGCACTCTATGCAGGTTCCTTTTAGATCATGGTAAGTAAAAAAAGAAAAGCATAATGAAAGCAGCATCTCAAGACTGAACAATGTGTTTGCAAGAGGGAAAATGTACTATATTTTCCTGTAGATGGTTTGATATTTCCTTATCAAGAGCTCTACACTGTGAAATATTCACAGTCCTTTACTGTAATATTCACAATCATTAGGTAGTTATGTTTCTAAACACAAAAATCACTAATTATCAAGACACGAACAAACACACACATATATATGTTCTCATGTATTTTAAGTGCCATTAAAACAACAATGAATATGTTGTGACTATTCTGTTAGGAAAAGACACAAGTACAAAAGTTATTTCCATTATCATGCTTAAGCCAAGTTCAGAGTACAGACAGACATAAAAGAACAGTCCACAATGTTTAAGTCAGAAAAGACTAATTGCAATAAATTATACATATTTGTACATTTTATTTTTGCTGAAAAATGTGTGGCTTTTAAGTGGTAAAGAAAAGAGAATGTGGTAAAGAAAAGAGAAGAATGGGAAGCTAAGGAAACTGGTAAACACTTCATCTCTGTACAATGTGAATAGGTTTGGGAATAAAGTGGAAGAAAGAGGATAAATGTTTTCATTCTAGACTTTTTTAAAGCCACATCATTTCCTAGACTTCAGCAATGGCACATTTTCAAGCTTACTTTACAAACAGAAAGGGTAGTAGTAGTAGTTTTAATTTTATGATTCTTGTGTGTTCATTTTTGTCCTTGACACTTTAGTAATGTAACTTCCAAAAGGAGACCACCAGAACCAAATATGTTAGACTAATAGTGCCATCCTAAGAATGCTTTCTTAAGAGGAAATTCTGTTAAACAGATATGAATAGCATTCTGTAAAAAGCCTCTTTTTTTCTGCTGAGGGGACATATATGGTCTCCTAAGATTTTTGGGATTTAGATTTGTTTTGAACTGTAAACCTTCCACTCAGTTGCAGGTGCTCTAAAGGTAGGGAGTGTATAGGTTTTGGGTTCACTGCTGTGAGGTAAATTTGTTGTGCACAAAAAGATTATTGAGATCACTGAAGCTGGATTAACATATAAACAACCAAGAAGATTTATTTATTTACAGGTTGGTTTTAAAGAAACAAACCAGCACAGGTCTCCAGGTAGACAAGTAGAAACCTGGCTGAGACAAAAATTCAAACTCATTATGACTTTGAAGAGTAGTTAGACTTTTCTATAATGCTTTCTGGCACAAATGGACTTTTATTGACTAGCTGCTAGGTTGGATCATCCACTCAGGATTCCACCAGCTTGCCCTTTCTCAAAAGCCAGAGGAAGGCCTAACAATTGGGTACCCTTTTCTCTCCTGGATATAGAGCTTAATCACTTTGCTACACTGCCAAGCAGAGTTACTCTTCACTCTGTCTGGTCTTTTCCTCAGTCAGACCTGAGCCATCACTGCTCTCGCACGGAAGCAGAATTCAACAACTCCTTTCCCTGTGTTCCCTCCAACATCTCATTCCCCTTCTAGAAGGTGTTTGAATTCTGGGGCAGCACTCGTACGGGCTCATCTGAGTGGCTGATTTTCCTTTCAGAGTCAGGATAGCCTCCTGAGCATCACAGATTCTAAGCAGACAAACTTAAAATAGCACTATTAGAGTTGGAGCCTAAAGTTTCCTTCTGTTAAGTGAGGAATTATTTTTTTTCCTGAAGAAGGCCAACCACTTAACAGAAAGAAGATGAGGATCCAATCAGTGTTTAGTTGGGTAGACTTTTGTGAAAACATCGATCAGTGATTTATTATACCCTCCCCTCTCTAATGCTTTTTAATTGTATTTGGAATTCACTGGAAGATGATTATATCATTCGAATGAATGAAATCTGGGAAATCAGGGTTTATGGAGGTCTGAAAACTCCCTGGTGATTGTAGAAATTAGCTGAATGTGATTTCAACTTTCACTGGAATATGTCAAAAAAATGGGATTGGGGACATGAGGTAGACCAGTATTGTGTGTGCCATGACATTACTTCTGGTAAAACCAGAAGTGATATCATATCACTCTGGAAATCACTGGAGACTCTATGGTAACCATAGAGTTACCAGTGATTCCTGGAGCAACATGATATCATATTTGGTTTTTCCCTGGAAGTCATGTCATGTCATGCACACCAATGGCATTTTTAACAAAGAAATTTTCCCGCCACCGCTTCAAGCAATAATGGGCAACAAAGGTTTCTAGCAGGATATCTTCCACCATAGCTGAAGGCCTGGCAACCCTTTCCTAGATAGGAAGCAGCAGTTAGATATAAATTATGTAAGTCAATAACATTCACGTAGCCTGCTCATGCAATAATTTTATAATTATCATATGCAAGGTTCCTGCAGCATTAATGGCTATTACTTGCCTGTATTTCATATTTCCATTGACAGCCAATGAAGTAATCAATACAGTCATCATGTAAAATATGATTGTGTCTATCTATCCTTCAGGAACTCTAAAATTTAAACAACAAAAAACTAGTTTCCATAATTTGCTACATGGTTCATGGTTGTGAAGATATTTAGAAACATATTATGTTTACAAAGTCTGTAAGGAAAATGTTGATTTTGAAGTTTTGGCAGGTATTATAAGTTTGGAACTGACACCTTTTCTTATAATACAGTATAGTAAAATAATATTATTATTCTTTAATTATTTTTTTTACCAGTCACTGAAAGCCACACTATCCTTTCCATATGGAATCTAAACAGCAAAAAGATAGTATAAGAAAAACAGATTTCTCTTTCCACAAAGATACTGAGTTTTTTCTGCTTTTTCTTCTCAAAACTGATACACAGCTGTGTACAAAAATCTTCTTTTAATATGATCTAAAAGTACATTTGAGAAACCCTTATTCCCATTAGTAATAATATATAAGTTCCGACTGTGGGATTTCTTACATTGGTATCAAGTGGAATTATTATTGTCCATTTCACACTGCAGTAGTTATCTGAGTTAATCCAAAGTCATTTGATTCATCTTGTCCTGGAGGACAGTAAGATGACATTTCCATGGCTAGTCATACTGGTTTGTTTGTCCCATCAACCTCTTCTGCATAAGCAGGGTCACGGATGATGCTTCTGACTCTGTTGGTGTTTTGTCTGTCAGTCTTCAACTTAAAGGGAAAGCAGAAATCTTTGAAACAACGCTTGAAGTTTTCATCCAGAAAAGCATAAAGGATAGGATTGAGACTGCTATTGGTGTATCCCAAAGCAATGCAGAAATAATAACTTGAAATGGCTGCAGTACTGTGGGACACATCGCCCAGGGCCTCAATCAGCACAAAAATATGGATTGGAGTCCAACAGATAATAAAAACTGCCACTACAACAAGAACCAATCTGGTGATGCGGCGGAGGTTTCGGTCTTTTTCTCGAGAGCCAGAAAGAAGTCTTACATTCTTCAAGCGCAGAATCATCAGAGTATAGCAAACTACTATAATCAACACTGGGATAATAAATGCAAAAACAAAGACACAGATTTTCATAAAGATGTCCCACCAAACATAATCTTCATCAGGAAACTGCAGTGAACACTCGGTACTGCCTGCATGAAAGGGCCAATAAGAACAACAACAATTACAATTAGGTTAAACAAACAGAATTTGCAGTACTATATAGCTCACATTTTGCTAGATTTTAAAAGAAAGCACCAGGCAGGACCAATGGCCACTAAATGGGGAGGATGCTCTGCACTGTTTGCAGAGGTATTTGCTGCATGCTGGTGATGCCAGTAAACAACAAATAAAGCATAACTTAATCTATTTCAACTGATGTCTTCATCAGGGCTTGTAGCCCTTCTTAAAAGTGTCTTCATTTTAATATTCCAGGGTCATTCTGGCTTAGAATTCCCCGGGTCCTAATATCATCAATGTAGTCCAAACCTAATCAAGAGTTAGGCACTCCCAGATTTTAACCGATTAGGGTTTTTTCCATAACATTGTCCCTGCATGGAAATAGAACTCTGCTTTGTTTCTGGAATACAGCCTCTCTTATAATTGCCAGAGGGTCAACTTTTCCTGTAAATTGACCCTCCCAAAATTCATGACTCTTTGTACTTGGATGCCCTCTTTGTGCCAGTGAGCAGTGCTGGCCACTGTCTCTTGTTCTCCTAGGACCCCTTCACTTCAGGATTGGTAAATATCACCCTCCCCTCAACACCCTCCTCTATTCCCCTCTATCGATCTCCCCTCTTTATATCCTGAGCTTCTTGAAACTCTGTGTGTGTCTGCAGCTTTTGTGTGTAGTTTTTATAATTTTGAATCATTAATAAATTGCAAACCTTCTCCTTAATTTTGTGCAGATTTCTAAGGGCAACAATCTCTGTAAACACAATCTCTTTCATTGGAAGGTCTGTTCCCAGCTAATTTCCCAAACTAAAAGGGAACAGACCAGATTAATTTGGGTAACTGTATCCCTTACATAAAGAGTTAACAACTTCTAGGTGGGGCAGAGGCATATGGGGGGAAATGGTGCCTGGAGACAACTCCTTCTATGGGTGCCCAACCTCCCCCGCCCTCGGGTTCCCTGCAGCCAGGATTCTGCTTTCCTCATACTAAAAGCATGGAGGCCAGGGGGTGGAGCTTAGGGGGTGAGGCCACACCCCGAGTCTGCCCCCCCCCGGCCTCCATGCTTTTAAAAGCACATCTGTGCTGCTCTTCCCAGGCTCTGGGGAGGGCAGAAACTGGGTGCAAGGAGCCCAGGGAAGGGGGAGGGGCAGAGTGCCACCACTGCCCGCTGCATCACTCCCTCCCCGCATCCCTGGAGACTGGCTGCTGCTCTCCCCAGGGCCTGGGGAGGACAGAAGCCGGCCTACAGGGAGGCCGGGGTGGGGCACCATGGCAGGCGGGTGCACACTGTTTTATCATGTGACTGAAGGATGTGCACCCAGGGACATCTCCTAGGCCAGTACACCCCTGAGCTCTTCTGGAATTACAGCTGATCATCAGAGTACAGCTGTCCATTCTCTTGGAGGAAATGGCAAAGTATGGACACTATGGCATCATGTAACTGCTGAGCTTTTCCCCCTTCTCAAACTTCACTGTCTCTACTCATTGCCCCTAAAGCTCTAGGAATTTCCCTGCTTGAGTTGGCAAACTTGCAGTAACCATTAGGCACAGGAATAAAATTAAGGCAACCAAATCAGAAAACTAACACTATAGACCTGCATCCTCTTAGTCCTGGGAAAGCCCAGTCCTCAGAGTATCTTCTATACTTTAGATCTGCTTTATTTCCCCCTGTCCAGATTGTTGAGAGAGGCCATCAGGCTTTCCTAATGCCTACTGACTGTTTCTCTCCTGCTCCTCTTGTCGGACAAATGTTCTTGTAGCATGCCTGCTCTGTTATAGGACTTTATTCTTATCAAGATAGGAAAGGACTGGTCTTTGGCAGTCTTGGACTTGGGGCACCAAGTGGGTGACTTGGGCCATCCAGTATTAATCACATCCTTATATGTGTCCTGAAAGTTGCAACCAATTGATGATGACCCCAGCAAGTGGTTTCTCATTGCCTTTACAGATTCTTCCTTGGCGGACTCCCATTCAAATATCCATTTAGCTTTTGAGATCTGATGAGATTGGGCTGTATCATACATTGCACATTCCCAATCAAACCCCTTATAACAGATCAACATAAAATACTCAGGTAAAGAGCATTAATTTAATATGTGGTATTCTCATTTTAGTTTCCACCTAGGGTGCAGAATCTTTCAGATAAGATGGAAAAAATAATCAGGTTGTTGCTATTCAACTGGCATAAATACAATCAACATTTATTTCAGTTCAGGGGAAGCAGAGGGATAATCACTGGCAATCCTGCACAAGGAACCATTTGCTTCTATGAAAGGGGTTATAAAAGCAGGCTGGCAAAGCACTCCTGGTACCTTCAGTCCTTTATTCTGGTGCAAATACAGTGGGTGATGGGAAAAGATGGTGGGCTTCTTCCTATTTGAGTCTTTTTCCCTGAGTCCAGATTTCTCAGTCTCTTGATAACCTGAAGTTTGTAAATGTTGTCACGTTGCTTGATACCACTGCTGATTTTAGTGAATAAGCCTCAACCTGACCTTGCAAATGCATTTTATTGCTTCTTTATGTACACACAATTCTATATCTCCCTAGAACACCAGAGCATTCTCATTTTTAGTGGCTAGAAGGGGAAGGAGAAGCTTTTCAAGGGGCTGCTCTGTAAGTAATGAGAAAGAACTGCTGACTGAGGAGATGAATGATTTACAAAGATGTGAAATTTATGGAGCGGGAAAATATTATAAGGTATACTATACTATAGTCCACTTGACTGAATCAGTGAGCTAACAGCCTCTGCAACAAATTGTGCCTTTTGGTCTTAAAACATAGGGCTGTTTTAAATGTTACAGCTTTTGTATGGAATCTGCTAGGTGAAAAATCCATAGGGTGGCTTTTTCATAGGTAGATATAATGTGGTGACTAAAGCACACATGGAACCACTCCCATTGTTTAGGAAATCTCAATAGCATCTTTGGACATGTTCACACTTGGATGCTCTCTGCAGAGAAGAAGCTACAGAGTAGAAGCTATATAAGGAAGCCTCCTTATACACGTGAGTTACTGAATGGAGAATCTTTCTCAGGAAGGATATTTCCAGAAGTTTCCATGTGGCCATTGTAGACCCTGTTTTGCTACTATGATGACCTTGCAGTTGAAGTGGGGAGTGTACTTTGTATAGCAAGCAAGAATAATTTGCACAATAGATATAGGTCATCCACCACTCAGGAACATCATAAACATCTATGGTAATATTTGTATAAAGCTATGAACAGTCTAAAGTGAGACATAAGGGATAAATATTGACAGTAGCTGCTTTCCATCTTTCTTTCTTTCTTTTGCAGTTCTGCAGCTGTTATTTGAAAAAATATTCCTCTGCAGTCTTGTGCTGTCTGGAGCAGTACCTTTTTTTTAAGGAAGTTGGGACTCCTACTATGAGTCCTATTGTGAAGTAGCTAAAACAAAGAAATAAACAAAACACCCCACTTTCCACCAAACAGCAATGATCCCATAAGCAGAGCTTAGACTCACCTTCCCTGACCTTGGTTCCGCCAAGAACAATGGCCAATATGCCCACTGATGAAGATAATAACCAGATGCAGATGTTGATGATCTTTGCCTTCAGAGGGGTACGGAAGTCCAGAGCCTTCACAGGGTGGCACACAGCAATATATCGATCAACGCTCATCATGGTCAGAGTGAATATGCTGGTAAACATGTTGTAGTAGTCAATGGAAATGACAATCTTACACAGCACATCCCCAAATGGCCAGGAGTTCATTAAGTACTCTGTGCTTTGGAAAGGCATTGTTGTGGTTACTAAGGCATCAGCCAGAGCCAAGTTAAAAATATAAATGTTGGTGGCGGTCTTCATCTTTGTGTATCTGGAGCACAAAAAGAAAAAACATTAGAGATGAGTTAAAATCTCATGAGGGCTTTTTATATCAGCCTTCAGACTCTGTCTCCCTTTCGAAAAGCGATATCGAAGGTAAATGGTGAGGTATACCACCCACTGAGGTGCAGAAAGCTTAGTGGCTGCAGACTTCCACTTGGGAACAAAATGAAAAGAGTAGTTTGGGTTTGTCAGGAGAAGTGATTTTTGCTCCAAAAGGTTTTTTGAACATTTAGCAGAGTTTGATATTACTTTACTGGCATTTAAAAGTCTTTTTTTATAGAGTCCTTTAATTGATTTATTGACTCACTACTTACCAATTAAGCATTGCTTGCCAGAGGCAGAACTGGATATTTGAGTGATTATAATTCAATTATGCATATTAGTCAAGTTATGGTAAAGCTGATAGATTTTCCATCTCCTAAGTTCAAGCAACAGTTAAGCGAGAATGTAATTTGAAACTGAATCATTTTCATTTTGGTTTATAGTTGAAATGGAATCATTTTCATTTTGGTTTATAGGAATCTTAATTTTTAAAGTTAGCGGTTGTCATCCTCCTGTCACCACTGAAATAATTTTTTAAAAATTCTATAATTACTGTTGTATGACCAAATGTTAAATGCAATACTAAGGATGCTTTCCTGGGGGTAAGCCCCACTGAGTAGACTGCACTAGGATTCTGAGTAGGTCTCCTTAAAATCTCCTTGAAATAGAGATCTACCAAACAGCTGTTAGTCAATGTCTACTGCCTTTTAAATTTTAAATGGATGAGAAGTCCCATCTAATAGCTGATGCTCAGTCTCCCAGCTGATATTCTTTTGGAGCCATTATTTCTTATTGATAGGTCAGGTTTCTCTTGCACCCAAAAGAAATCATGGCCCCATTATTTCCAATGGTAATAGACTAACACACACACACACACACACACACACACACACACACACACACACACACACACACACGCCACCAAGTTGGAAAACTCTGAAAGCAAAATGAAGAAAGGGGGTTGATCTGGTATGGCTCTTGTGCCTTTGAAAGTAGTATAACAGACTTTTATATTTTGTTTTCTTGTTCTTTTGGGATCCTCTTTCAATATTATTTTTAAAATTAATAAGGTTGTTTAAAGTGCAGAAGCTTGGCTTCTGTTATGGACGTAACTTCCTACCAGAGCTATCAAAACATAGTTAGAAAACTTTTAACTGGACACTTTTAGATTTTTAAAACGTTCTGCTAATTTGAAATTTTTCAAAATTGAGGGCTTCACAAGTTGTAGATTTCTTCATACTGAATGTGAATCACCTTGATTTGATGAACATGCATTCTAATGTTATGAGAGAGGATTATGTTTCTAGGCTTATGTGGAAGAGATCTGGGGTTACTTGTTATATGTTACCCTATTGCAAAATTCAAGGATTATATAGCCATAAGGTATCATCATAGCTGTGCAAAAAAAGTATTTTTAGTTGTATACCACAGGAAATTGTGCTACATCCATGGTCAGAGGTGTAGGGCCCACAGGTACATGTGGGGTCACATGTCCCAGAAGCAGGCTATTTGGGTCACGTGGGGTGGAAAATTGTCTCAACACCCCTCCTTCCCACCGCACTGTCCTGCAAGAAGAGGGGAGCCCCCCATGCCGGCACTTCCCAGCCCATTCCTCTCTACCCTGGGCAGCTCTCCAGGGCTCTACCAGGCTTGGCTGGGGCAGCTACCCCAGACAAAGGGAACCTGGTTGGCAGCCAGGTGGGTGAAGAAGAGCCCAGAGGGGCTGCCCAGTACACCACAGCACCACTTGTGAGAATGAGGTCTTCTGGCAGGCTGCGTTGATAGGCCAGGCGGCTGCCAGCCCCACTGCTCTTCGCCCCATCAGGGCCAACATTGGGGCCTGCCATCCTGCTTCCAGCCCCGGGGTCTCCTGCCAGGCCAATGGAGTCCACAACCAAATGGAGGCCACCAGCAGCCCAGCTGGCTTCTCCGCCCATGGCCTCATTGTCCTGAGGTGAGTGCAGGGTCACACCCCAGAAAGTTTGGAGGAGCTCAGGAGGCTGGCAGAGGCCTTCTTGGCCCCCTGCCACCCCAAAAGACCTTCTCGCCCCTGCCATCCTATGGGGGGCCCAGCAGAGGTCTTCTCGCCACCTCCTGCTCCTACTCTCCCCCATCACTAGCCCTCCCTTGGCACCCTCCCCTCACCTCTAGCCACCTCAAGCCACCTTCCCTCACCTTTAGTCACCCCTTGCAACCCTCCTACCCCTAGTCATCCCTTCCCACCATCCCCCACCCTAATAATCACCTCCCAACACTCAATACACTCCTCCACCCCTTCCCAATCCCTAGCCACACCTGACAATCCTCCCACCACCCCAAACCACACCTTGCCACCCTCCCCCACCTTAATAATCACTTCCCAATCCTCCCCCACTTCTAGCCACATCTTCCAATGCTTCCCCACCCCAAGCCTCACCTTGCCATCCTTCCCCCACTCCAATACTCACCTTCCTACCATTCCCCACCCTAATACTCACCTTCCAATCCTCTCTTCACCCCTAGCCTCAACTTCCAACCCTCCTTCACCGCAAGCCTTACCTTACAACCCTGCCCCCACCCTAGGCTTCACCTTTCCACCCTCCCCCACCCCCACCCCCACCCTCCCACCATCCCAAGTCACTCTGTTCCATCCTCTTCCACACCAAGCCATTCCTCTCCACCTTCTCCCTATTCTCATCAAGATGAAAGATGGAGGGAGCCAGAGAGGGCAGCTCCAGAGCCTCCCATTAGGGGGCGGAGCAGAAAACTCAGATTTTGTCCTGGGCTCCATTTTCCCTAGCTACATCTCTGTCCAAGGTACTAGTTTTATTGCCAATATAACATGCTATGTTCACAATCAGTACCTGACACTAATCAAAAATTAATATCAAGCAAAAAATATGCAGCATTAAATCTGAAAGCAGTTTGGGTTTCCTTATATTTGTGTGTATGTTCAATTTGGGTGAAAACAATTGTGTGTAGGTTTTGTTGTCTGTGGACTTTTAAATGCACCTTATAGTAATAACTGTATGCATTGACGCTTTACTTAATCATATGCAAATAAATGCATGCTGTATGAATTGATTAAAACTACAGAAATGTTCTGCAAATGGGCTGTTCTTTAAAAAGGCTCATACTTGGGTTGCTGAACCTGGCTAGAGATTTGAGTCTGGTGTCTATGGAAGGCAGAATCTGGGGCAGGGAGGAAATTCATTAGAAAGTGATACCACCCTCTCAAATCTGTCATTTCCTCCAGGAGAACTGATCTGTACAGTCTGGAATACAACTGAAATCCCTGGATATCTCCAAGTTCAACCTGGAGGTTAGCTTCCACAGTGCCATATTTTTGGCTGTGAACTATGACTAGTTTTATGATTACGTTTAAACATATTTCATATTGTTTTATCCATTTATAACTGTTGTATCTGACCATAGGGGTCTGTAAATGTGGCTGAAAAGTGGCACAAAAGTTAGATAGCTAAATCCAAGTTAGGCACACTAACACTCTGTGTGGGATTTGACTGCATTGCATTGCTAACTGGGCATAAAGAACTAGGTTCCTTTTCCCTGAAGAATCATTAGACACATCTGAGAAATGGAAGTTGTTTTTTCCTCTCCACATAACTATAAGGAACTTTTTGTTATATCTATTTCCCCCCGCAAAATTATTCAAATCACAGGTGGCTTGTAAGATAATTTGAAAAAGTGGCCATCTCAGAGCTTGATAATAGTCGGCAGTTTTTGCATTTGAATGGAATCCTGGGGCAATGAAGACTAGATGCTCCAACTGAATCCAAAATTACTGGATGAGTCACACTGTACCTATGGTAGTTATTACTAGTGGACAAAAGCATCACAATGACATGTCCATAATACTGATGCTAGGTTTCCATTGCAAGTTGAAATTAGACTCCATCCAAAAAAATTTAAGTAATTTCAAAACATATCCAGTGCAGACCCAAATGGAAAAAAAAAGAATTGGTCCATATGTATGCTTAAAAGAAATGCATTAGAAGAGAGCATTAAATATTTTTCCAGCATTCATTAAATAATTATGCAACTGTCTAACCTAACTTCTGTCCCTTCTCTTCTCACAGGGAGAAAGCAACTTATATTCCTCTGTGCTTTGGCATCAGAGATTCAACCATGTTTCTTTCCAAACATAGAATTGCAAATCTTCATATTTTGTACCTTTATCAAACCTGCCCTGTGGAAATACCAAGCACCCAAGCAAGGATAATGGTTTGGGTCACATCCATGGAAGATTTGAGGTTCTTATACATTAGGTGACCATCTGATGGAATTCTGCTTCCCAGATGACAGTAGCTCTGTTCACCAGTTAATGCATGTGCCATTTATGAACTGTGTACAGTTGACTCTTCTTTATATGTACACTGAATAATTTTCATGTTACAGTCAACACTTATAGAGCTAAACATGCAAACCCCACATTTATCTTGCTCAGTGGTTCTCAACCTTCCTAATGCCGTGACCTTTTAATACAGTTCCTCATGTTGTGGTGACCCCCAACCCTAACATTTATCCATTTTACAGATGGAGAACACTGATGCAGAGAGTCTTAGGTGACCCCTGTGAAAGGGTCATTTGACCCCCAAAGGGGTCACGACCCACAGGTTGAGAACCGCTGGTTCCTGGTTTAATTTGTAAAGCAAACACACATTGTCTCCTTATCAATAGATGTATGAACAAACAGGCAAAATGTATATGCATTTGTAACATGTGAACAGGGTTTGTGTCACACGCAGATCAGTGACATTTAACTAAAGAACTACGAGCCAGATAGAAACTACAAGAGCATATTTTCCAGATGACAACCTTCTGTAATGACTACAAAGCCAAAACAACTTTATCAGTTTTAAGGATTAAATAGGTTTTGAGGTACATAAAATAGACTTGAGATAAACTCTGAGGGAAAAATAATAGATATGCAATCAGAAATTTACCAATTAAGATTTTATGCAGACTATGCCCAGTTTTTTATTTACAGCATCTAGAAATTATGTATAGCCTTTGAGAGTTGTAAGAAACCAGCATTATTTCCTGCAGCATTTGGAGCTGTAAGATTATGACCACTTTCCCTCTGGTGCAGGGCTGTGAGAGCGGACACCGGAATCTGCTGTATCCTGAGTCAGACATTGGGTTATCCTTTTTTACTAGAAATAACCCAGGGAATGAACCTGAGACCTTCTGTATGCAAAGTATATGGTCAACAATTGAACCACAGCCCCTTCTAAATGACAACAAACGTAGAAAAGAAGATGTGCATGACAGAGACAACATCCAGCCAGAAAAATTCGCCTATCGTCCTGCCAGACAGAAGGCAGAATTTGCATTTTTATGGAACATCTATGCTTCTACATGTTATAAGAACAAGGAATGAGATAGAAGCAGATTTTCAGCTTTAGGCTTCATTGCCACCCATGAGAGGAAGCTCAGCTACAGCAGAGAATCATTACAAAGGCTTTGTACACAGTAGCAGGCAGAGCAGGAAGAAACTGAAGGACAGAGGCACAGGCTTTTGACCCACCTGCCCTGGATGAGGGGCTAGAAGTAAAGGCTTAGGTCCCCCTCTATCCGTCAGAAAGAAGCCCAGTATTTTGGAAATATGAAACAGATTGCTGATGTTGAAGAACAGCCATGATGGTGTTTATCCACTCATGTAAGCAAAGTATCTTTTAAATCTAATTCCAGAATTTATCCCTCCATATTGTGTTATTGCTTTTGCCCTACCACGTACTAATAAGAAACAAGCAATTTGGGCAGGAAGAGAAATGATAAAATTACAGCACAGCGCAAAAAAAAAAGTGAGATGGAACACTTCTTCTCTTGCCAACACATTGACTCTTTATTTTAAAAAGCACAACCCAGCCTACTCCTGAGGACTCTGAGAAGGGATGAAAGGTCAGTCATGAATTCACACATTCTTAAACCTACTGAGCCTTATACTGAATCAAACCCTTGGTCCATCACTGGGCCTTTCCCCACTTACCGTAAGCCCCGCGCTACTTGAGAAGAGTAGCGCGGGGTTCCTCCTCCCTCCCCACGGCAGGGGCGGCCACAGCGCAGCCGCCCCGATGCTGCCGCTGTTGTGCCCCCTTAGTGCGCGGCATCCCAGGCGCTCTTCCGAACGGCGCCTTTTGACGACCCCGCACAGAGCGCGGAGTCGTGGGGACGCCTGGGCGCGCACCTGGGATGCCGCACACTGAGAGCAGTGCGCGGCATAATGGGGATGGAAGGGAGTGGGGAAAGGCCCATTGTCAGTACTGTTCTCAGACTGGCAATGGCTCTCCAGGATCTTAGAGGGAAGTCTTTACATCACCTACAACTTGATTCTGTTAACAGGAGATGCTGGGGATTGAATGTAGGACCTCTTGGCTCCCAAGAATATGCTCTACTTTTGAGCCATAGCTTTTCCCCAGGCCTTTTTAGGTGCCTGAAAGGTGAAAAAGATTCTTACAGTGAAGGATAGTATCCATGGGAATTTTAATCCAAACTGGACAGGAGATAGAAAAGTGACACCCATAAGCAAACTTCTCATTAAATCCTGTATAATCCCATAGATCAGGGGTAGGGAACCTTTAACACTCAAAGAGCCATTTGGATCCGTTTTCCACGGGAAAAGAAAACACTTGGAGCCGCAAATAATTTTTGACATTTAAAATAAAGATAACGCTGTATATATTGGGTTTTTTACCTTTTAATCCACTCATTCTGAGAAGTGCATGGATGCATGGGGCCAGCGGCTCGGCCTTGCCAGCCGCCGGGAAAGCACCCGCCCCACTCGAACAAGGCGGGTGAGAGAGGAAGCCCGCGGCGCTGCCCAGCCGGCCGTGGGCAATTGGTGCGCCCGCCCTGCTGCCTGCAGGGCAGGTAAGGATGAAGCCAGCGGCTCAGCTTGTGGAGCCGCAGTGCAAGGGCAGAAGAGCCGCATGCGGCTCTCGAGCCGCAGGTTCCTTACCCCTGCCATAGATCAACCACTGGGTTGTTTCCTAGTAACATGAACTTTAATTACACTAAAGAACACAATAATCTCTATATGGCTGTTTCCACACAGGCGGAATACAGGGCCCCAGGGACGTTAAAAAATGCGTCTCTGGAGAGGGGTTCGCAAGGCCGCCACTGCTGCATTGCAGCAGTGCCAGCCTTGCCACCCCCAAGCGGCGCGAAGACGCTGCTTCCAAACCTCGCTCCCTGGAAGCAAACGGCAGCAGAAGGAAGGCACCATTCCCCCCCCATCCCTGAATGCTGTACCTCGTCTCCTGACTTCCAACACATTGCAGAGGCCAAGGGACACGCCCCCCCCCGGCCTGCAACTCCAGAGCCACTGCTCCAGCCTGAGGGGGGGTGTCCCCTGGCCTCTGCTACATGCTGGAATCCAGGAGACGAAAGCTGATTGGTCACACCACAGGAACAAAGCAATAGCGTTGAGCAAAAGTTCGTGCAACGCCATAATTGGCTTCTTCCATAATAAGGAACATAGATACATCCCTGCCGCCTTAAAGATCTTCAACTCTAAAGTGTGCCAACAACTCCTCTATGGCTGCCCATTGTGGATTCAGGTATGGAACACTGAAGCCAAGCGAATTCAATCTAGGTTCCTGTATAAGATCTTTGGAACCCCTCGCTCCGTACCCTATGCAGCCTTGTTTTTGGAAGCTGGCCAACATCTGTTGGAAACCATAGCCTGGTGCCGCACTTTTAGGTTCTGGCTATGCATCTGTTTTCACGATGGCCAGTTCGAAAGCTTTACACCCCTCAAACAGCAGCTCTCTTATTATTTGGTCTCAAGCGAGATTGAGGTGGAGTTCTCATATAATCAATAAGATTTGCAAGACCTAGCCTGTGTCCCTTTGGATGATCTTCTTCTTATGACTGCTAATGAGATATACCGTCTCATAAAGCAAAGACTCTTTGAGCAGGACTACCAGAAACTGATGGCACAAGCAAATAAAACCTGCTCTCCAATCCATCTGCATATTTTGCCTCGTTTTCCAATTCCTGCTAACTATCTACATCTTCTACATGAGCCCACTCTGAGATGCGCTGTCACCTTAGCCAGATGCAATGTTCTTCCTTCTACCAGACGATACAACAGAGGGCACCATCTTCCATCCTCTGATAGATCTTGCACCTGCAATCCTGGTCTTGAAGAAACCGTCCATCATGTTCTATTATATTGCCCTTTATATGCTGTAGAGCGGGAAAGACTACTTAATCCTCTCTTAGCTGCTCTAGGCAACACTACAGATGCTGTCAAAACTTTGTTCTTGTTAGACAGCAACTCAACTGTTACCATCGAACAAACTGCTAGATTCTTGTGTGTTGTCATCACTGAACATTCAGAAATGCTTAGCAGACTCAATCCCAATTCAGTGGCTTAATATTTCAGCTCTCATGGTGCTTGTTTTTTTAACTCTTTTGCCAGCCAATTTTAATTTCCATTGTATAATTTACATATATGCCATTAAAGGTTTATGATGATGATGATGATGATGATGATGAAGATAAATAGATAGATAGATAGATAGATAGATAGATAGATAGATAGATAGATAGATAGATAGATAGATAGATAGATAGATAGATAGATAGATAGATAGATAGATAGATAGATAGATAGATAGATAGATAGATAGATAGATAGATAGATAGATAGATAGATAGATAGATAGATAGATAGATAGATAGCAGTCCCAACAGTGTCCCTTTTTGCACAGGCAACACAAACAGGTTAAACAAAGCCATGTTGCCTGTCTCACCATTCACATGGTAGGTGCAGGAATATCTGGGATTGCTGGGAGCCCAGCAATAGGATGCAGGATATTCTGCACAGAAAACGCTTTCCAAGAATTCCCCCCCCCCCCAAATACCAGAACAAAATGGTGGCTGCCTAGAGAATCCACTCTAATGGCAGCTGCTTACAGAATCCACCATAATGGTGGATTTGGGGGACAGGATAGAATGCTTCCTGTTTGCTGTAGTTCACACAGGATAGCAGCAAGAGTTTGAAACCCAAGTTAAAGAAGAAAAGTTGCTAATTTAGCAACTTTCATCCAGCCTGAGTTCAGCAAAATAAAACAGGTTAGACGCATTGGGGTGTGTGTGTGTGTGAATTCTGTGGGAACTTCTCCCCCATAACATTTATTTCACATTCTTTAACCCATTATATTTCCTGTGTGGAATCACCCAGTATAGCCCATCTTGTTTTCTCTCAGTAAAAGTTGATGGGATGAAGCAGGAAAATTTCCAGAGTATTTTGGCATTTAATGAAGGACTTATTGGTGCCAGGACTAGCAGCAATCACTGAGTAACTTGATACAACATTTAAACTAGCACTAATATGCTACTTTCTGTAATGAAAATATTTTAAATCTCTCAGAAAAACCAAGCAAGGTAAGATGCATTGAGAAAACAAAAAATGTAACATAATATATTCAAAAATAATTTATAAAGTGAAATGCCATCATTTATCATTAATGTACAACAGGCTTTACTTTATTAGGAAATAGTTTCCTCTCTATGTAAAAAAGAACACACTAAAAGTCTATTAGGGGGAATATTAATATTAACAACTATTAATAAAACATTACATAGCAGAAAAATATAGATAGATGTTAAGGGGTTTTTTTAAGGAAAAATATATTCATTGTATTGTGCTGATCTACAAATCATTCCTTTGAGGGATTAAATTAAAATATAAATGTTGCACAATTTTTTTACCACTAGATACTTCTTGGTCGACCCTATGGAGTACACATTCGCATTCAGTTTTCCTTTCTACTGAGTGTAGCTTTTCCCATGTGCCCCACATGAATAATTTGTACTTCGACAATACAATTTGTACTTTAACCAAAAGGAACTACAAAACAGTCTGTGACTGTTCCTGTATGCACCTATAGGTAGGTAAGATGTGTGTGTGTGTGGGGGGGGGGACAGGAATCTATTGAGTTTATGGGAATCTTCCTTGCATAGGTGAGCTCTCAATGGATAAAATCATAGTCTTTAGTCAACCCTTCCCTGCTTAATATATAGTCCTTTTAAATATGGAATAATTTTTTAAAGACAAAGAATAAATATTGTAGTCTGCAAGACACAATATTGGTACCAATATATAAATATAACATTATCAACTTCTTATCCCTGGGGGGAGCTCTATACACATTTTTTCTACAATTTTCATATTTTGATCTACTCTATCACATCACACAGCTACAGAATTTACAACTTTTAAATCTATATTCTGTTTCAAAACCAAAGAATCAAAAGAAGACAATTGCTGATACTTAAATAACTACAAAAGCATCCCAATGGGAGTTTCCTTATGGTTGATTAAGCATGGGAACACTAAACTGAAAAACTGAAAGTATCTAAAGGAAGAAATGGCACATTAAGTGAGTTTTTAAACCAACGGTTACTCCGTGGCATTTGCAAAGATGCTGCTAGACACAGGTTTGCTATCTGGATCTGAATATCCCACCACTGAGAAGCATTGCAGAAGCCTAGTGACCACATCTTAGTAATTATACATCTGTTCCTAAGTAGACAAAGAGTTCACACATTCATTCTATTATTTTGTTGTTTTATGCATTTCCCATCATTATCACTGCAAACTTACATACATTTACCTGGGATAAGCCCTGCCTACTAGATATAACAGAAGTCACTTTTGAGAAGACAAGTGTAGGCTATCAGCCTATTCTTGCAATTCTAAGCACAGTAGAGAACCCTCCTAATGACATGGAAGTTAATGGGCTTGGAATGGCATAATTCTGTTTAAAATTGCCCTGTATGACACTCACTTAATCCATAGTAAATCTCCCTCTTACCTTATGATGACAAACATCACTAGAGAGTTGCCAACCAAGCCAACCACAAAGACCATGGAATAGACAGCTGTGATGATTATGGGAATAGTAGGGGAGATGTTTGTGTGGTTCTGCTGGAAGTCCTCATACATGCCACTGCTATTGTTGCCATATTGAGCCCAGTCTAAGAGCCAGTTGCTGCTACTGCTTGGAAGCAGGCAGTGTCCTGGGGAGCAAGTGGGGCCTGGTTCCTCACGAAAAATGTATACTGGGGATTCCATGAAGGTCACTTTCAACACGGGTTCAGAAGAAGGAAGGGTAGAATGAAAATTCTGGAAAGAAAGGAAAGTAATAAGACGAGTGTATAATAGAGAAATCAAGGAAAATCCAGAAATCATCATTCTAGTTGTCCTGATAAACATTCATTCATTTATGGAAGTAAAGGACAGAATGAGAAATCCCATAGTAGTGGAAGACATTGTTAAAACATAGATAAAAAGCATAATTATTTCTCAACCCATTCATTTAATCCACATCCCAGCTGTGCCTAAGCATGCTGATGGAAACTTATTTAGATTTTAGAATACTTTGAAAAAGAAAAGGATAAAATAAGATAGTGAGTTGTGGAATGGAGCCATGACAAATAAACCATTTGAAACTCTTTTGGACTTTTAAATACAGGGTAACACCAAAAGGTTGTCTAGATCAGTGGAATACAAGCATTTTTGGTTCAGGACCACAGTCTGAAAGTGGTCAGATCCATCCATCTTTTAAGCCATCCCCCCCGCCTTAATCCTTTAGTGTATCTATCACAACAAAAAGCAATTAAGTATGGTGAGAAAAGCATCTCCACCCTTTAAAAGATATACCCTTTTCAGTAAAGAGAATGACATTTCAATAAAATAAAATGACTATGAAGAAAGTAAGAGTTACATAAGAGTACCTTTTTCAAAATGCAGGGAAAGGAAGCAAAGTCCTCCAAAGGATTCACAAGTTCAAAAGCATCCTCTCTGTCATTGTCTTAGCCTTGAAAATGATACTTCTGTTACCTTGGAATCTATAGAGTTCGAACTCCCAAGAAGCAAAGAACAGACTGGATCACAAGTATTAGCTTCAAGAGTATAGAAGCCCTGGTTGCTGCCTGCACCTTACCTGCATACCAAGCGATCTCTCACACACTCGTTCTCTCTGTTAGCTCTGCACTCCGGCAGATCCTACTGCACACACATTCTCCTAGAAGCTCACATGACTTTTCTCTAAACACCAAAAGGCAGGCAACTATTAGACAAGGAAGTTTCAGCCAGCCCTAAAGCACCTGGAAATTCAACAATTCATTGTCAAAGGCTTGTCAACAATTCATGTTGTCCTCTTACTCTTACCTCAGCTTTAAATTACCTCAGCATTTGAATTCTCTATCCTCACTGTAAATTAGCATTAACACACACAAAGAAATTTCAAATGAGAAATATTTGACTGCCTACATAATGTCTTGAATGTCTTGAGGATTTATTTGATATTTTGTCCATGGTTTCATTAAAACCAGATTAAAGAAATAAGGCAGAAAATCCTCTGTTAGCCTATGATGTTGCAGACAGAGAATTGCCATTACATCCAGGAAGATTTAAAAATTCTATTTTTTCCTGTTACAGCTTCAGACAATTGTTTGAAAAGAATAAAACTTGTTTTTCATAATTCTACAGATCATATTATTATTATATTACATTGTAGGAAGTGTGCATGGGGGGGGGGGGATGAAATATTTCATGCCTTTCATATGCAATGTGAAATGGCTTAGGCTAGCACTACTCCAAACCCTGCACAGATTGCAATAAATTGATCATGCTGGAATTTACTGTAGGATAATATTGCAATCCGACACATGGCTACTGAATGGTTTAGTTTACTGCCTTAATAAGGCAGGGTGATTCAAAATTATACTACCCTCGCAAACAGTTTCAGAATTGACAGAAAGTGAACAGGAGTCAAATGAAAGAAGATGGGAACTCAACTCATTTCTAGCAACTCCCTTTCCTCCATATACCACAGGGATGAGGTATATGCTCCATGCAGCATGTGGGGTGTGTGTGTGTGTGCGTGTGTGTGTGTGTGTGTGTGTGTGTTTCACTCCATACCAATCCTCTTTCAGTAATATATTTCACAGGGATGTGAATATTCTGAGGGAGAAGTATATGTCTTGTCTTGAGATACTTCTTGTGTCATTTGAATATGTCCAGGCAGTCCCATTTCTCATTTTTAGAACTAGCACCAGATTACTGATCAGGATGAACAATTAAATCTTTTCACTACTGGATATGAAGAAGAGGTGATTATTCAGAAACCACATCAGAGAACATATCTTCTATTGTTACTGGCAAGATTCCCCAACACCAAACCACCTTTCATTAATGTAGTAGATTAAATTACATAGTGTAAAAATGGGGCTGTTTCACTTTAGTTAGCAACATGAGGAAGAGTCCACTGAAAAGAGACTCTTTCCATCTATAGGGCTATATACTGCACCATCGTAGACTATATATTGCACCATCGTAGATTGAACTGGGCTAGAAATAACTGATTCTATTGAAAAAACATTTTATTTGAGGTGACAGTTTTAATTTTTTTAAATTCCCCATAATAGTCCATGTGCATATGTAAATCACTGTTTCATGCTGCCAGTTCTTGCAAATGAATTTGTGAAATTGACCTGAATTAGACCAGGATCCAGGATCCAAGCAGTGAGGTTAGGCATGGCCATAGGATTTGCTTTTCTTTGAATAGCTGACTGTTTGCAATACTGAATTTCAAAACACCTCTCATTTTAAGAAGTGCTGGCACCATGGAAGTCACACTGTTTTTCTGAAACCAAGAGAGCACAGCTCTGAAACCTCCATCTACATTTTTATTCATTTGAGAGGGCAACATCACTATTTTAAAAAATAACAGCATAAAATATGATTTGTCTAGCTATGGCCCATTTAAAGGCTATGGCTCATTCCACACAGCACAAATAAAACTTCTTGCAGATGTTTTAAGAACAGTTTAGGCTTTTTTGTACTGCATAGTATGGGAAAATAAAGCATTTCACCACAAAAGGTTTCCACAGAGATTTCCGCCTGCAATTTCAGCCTGCAATTTCAGTCTAATCAGCCTGCAATTTCAGTCTAAAAACACATGAATAAAGTTAGTTTTCACAGCTGAGTCAGTGCACATTTCTCTCGAAAAATGCACATAGTGCCAATTTTCATATGTCATTGTAGCTTCAAGACACCTCCCTCAAAACAAAAATAAAAATAAAAAATGACAGTTGTACCAGTTGGCAGCGAAAACTAATTTTATTCATGTACTTTTTAGATGGAAATTGCAGATGAATGAAGAAGAAGAAGAAGAAGAAGAGGAGGAGGAGGAGGAGGGGGAGGAGGAGGAGGAGGAGGAGGAGGAGGAGGAGGAGGAGTTTGGATTTATATCCCCCCTTTCTCTCCTGCAGGAGTCTCAAAAGGGGCTTACAATCTCCTTGCCCTTCCCCCCTCACAACAAACACCCTGTGAGGTAGGTGGGGCTGAGAGAGCTCCGAGAAGCTGTGACTAGCCCAAGGTCACCCAGCTGGTGTGTGTGGGAGGGTACAGGCTAATCTGAATTCCCCAGATAAGCCTCCACAGCTCAGGTGGCAGAGCTGGGAATCAAACCTGGTTCCTCCAGATTAGATACACAAGCTCTTAACCTCCTACGCCACTGCTGCAAGCAGAGGAAACCTTCATGGGAACCTTCTGCATAAGGCGGGTGGCATGGATAATCCTAAAGCAGCAGAAAATTGTGGGCATGAGCTGCTGTGAAAATGAAAGTAAGAGCTCCTAAAGGGGAATGTGTATGAATAAAATGTTTCTTGCTCTTTGCAAAGCAAGAATAAAACATTTTCAAAGCGACTTCAGGGGGAAAAGTCGCTAGGTTAGCATTTTCGAAGTGAAATGCTTGGAGGAAAAATAAAACATCTTCCAAACATTTTGGGGTGGGGACACTGTGCAGAATTCTACCCCAAAATGCTTTTTAAAAACATCTTGAAGACGTTTTATTTGTGTTGTGCAGAATGGGCCAATCTTTCCCTTGTTCTTTCTTCTCAAATTTTCTTTCTCTCCATTTTCTGTATACTCATAGCACATGCTTTCCCCCTCCTCTCTCTACATCATCACTCTGTATTATTCAGAGGCGTTCCTCCCATAGGGCAAAGTGGGCAGTTGCCCTGGGCGCAGCCCTGTGGGGGGCGCAGGTTTGTTTGTGGGATTTTTTTGTAATTTCAGTGTTTTTCCATTTTTGGCCTGCAGAGGGTGCAGTTTTTAGGCTAGCAGCACCAAAATTTCAGGGATGTTTTGGGAGACTCTCCTGATGTTATCACCCAGGTTTGGTAAGGTTTGGTTCAGGGAGTCCAAAGTTATGGACTCCCAAAGGGGGTGCCCCATCCTCAATTGTTTACAATGGGAGCTAATAGGAGATGAGGATGATGGGGCACCCCCTTTGAGGGTCGATAACTTTGGACCCCCTGAACCAAACTTCACCAAACCTGGGAAGTATCATCAGGAGAATCTTTTACTGATATCACCCAGGTTTTGTGAAGTTTGGTCCAGGGGGTCCAAAGTTATGGACTCCCAAACGGGGTGCCCCATCATCCATTGTTTCCAATGGGAGCTAACAGAAGATGGGGGCTACACCTTTGAGGGTCCATAACTTTGGACCCCCTGAACCAAACTTCACCAAACCTGGGTGGTATCATTAGGGGAGTCTCCTAAAGATACCCTGAAAGTTTGGTGCTGCTAGCTTAACAATTGCACCCCTGCCAGCAGGCACCTCCCAAATTTCCCCAGATTTTCCTTTTAAATCCCCCCGCCTTTGACATGGATTTAAAGGGAGAATCTGAGATCCCCAGTTTAAACATTGCAAGTGATGCTGTTTCAGGGTGGGGGAGAATCAACCCCCAAACAGCATCACTTCCAATGTTGTTTAAACTGGGAACCCCAGATTCTCCCTTTAAGGTGGATTTAAAAGGAGAATCTGGCTCCCTAGTTTAAACACCACTGAAAATGATGCTGTTTGGGGGTGGATTCCAGCATCACTTGTTTAAACTAGGGAGCCCAGATTCTCCTTTGAAACATTGAAAGTGATGCTGTTTCCCCCAATTGGAGGGACTGGATACAACACCATAAAATGTTTTCATAGCAGTAATAAAACATTTTGAAAGCATTTTGAAAATGTTTTCAAAAAATTATTTCTGCTGTGTGGCATGGCTTATTGCTGTGCTCAGATTTGTGAGTTGGGGCATGTTCTATAACGTGATGGTGACTTTGAAACAACCTGGTATAAAAAATCATTGCTTGGTCACAGTGGGGGAGGGTGGCTGCCCATGGGTGGCACCAAATTCCAGTTTGCCTGGATACGCCACTGGGCATAGCTACAAGGGGGAGGGTGCGCGTTGCATTGGGCACATGCCTGGGGGGGCATCAAACTCAGGTTTTGCCCAGGGCTACAGTTTGCCTAGTTATGCCACTGGTATTATTTAGTTCGTTAATTAGTTCGTTAATTGTCTCTCTATATGCTGCCACTCCAGACCTGCTCAAGATGCCTCATAATGGAACTAAACAAATAACCATAAAAACAATCAAAATAAATACATCTCAATTGCTTCTTGATTTCTCCGCTTCTTTAACCTAGAGGTCTCTATTCACCACAATGTTTTCTCAACAGTGCTAGGGCTACCAAATTAGGCTTGGAAAAGTGCTGGAGATTGGGGATGGTGAATTGAGAAGATGGAATTTATGGAGCAGTGATGCCATAGCATCTACTCACCAAGTTGTCATTTAGTTCAAGGGAAATGATCTCTGAAGTCTGGAGGTCAGTTGTAATTCTGGGAGAACTCAAAGTCCCACCTTAACACTGGTAACCAGAGGCAGCCCATCCAATCAGTAGCCCTAGCTATTTACATTTGTGAATACACCATCATGGGGAAAAATCTGAATGGACCAACATGTGTTGTTACCTAATAGGTGGCTCAGAGGATGCCTACCCCATACCCAGGCCAACTGGCAGATTGGAGCACATGTGCTCTAGCTTGCTGCCAAGCAGGAAGCTGGGAGAAGGGCTCACCTGGGTCAGCAAGCAAGAAGCATGCCCAGGCTTATCTGTGGGGTGAAGAAGTCACCTGAATAAAATACCAAAAGCCCTTGAGCCCACCCTATTGGTAACCCTACTCTATACCCTTATATCTAGTTGTTTAATTCTAGATATTGATAGAACTGTTACACTGGGAGATTGGGGTAATGTTGGAAGGATTGCTGCTCTTATGGGTTTGTTAATTGCTCTGGTTATGGAGCAAGGGGTTGAAGCTGAAGATCTTGAATGATAAAACTGGTAGCTGTGTTTGTTTGCAGCAGAACCACTGGATTCCAGTCTGGTTGCACCTTAGAAACCAACAATTGTGGTTGTTTTAGCTTTCAAGAGTCAGAGAGCTTTTACCTGCAAAAGCTCACCCCACCCCCCCAAATCTTGTTGGTCTCTGTGCTACCAGACTTACTTAGACTTAGTTCTGCCTGTACAACTGGGCACATTGGGCAACCAGCATTCTCCAACGATTTTGGTCAGCTGTGATGAGTTCAACTTCGTCCCATGAAATGTGAGCCTCATTTCATCTTCTTTGAAGGTCTGGTGCCATGTCTTCCGTGGGTTACCTTGTTTTCGCTTTCCTCCAGATGGTATCCATTGCATCACGATCTTTGGGTGATGGAATCAAATCTAAGAGTGGAAGTGCATGTTATATGTACTCCCATGTTGATTTTAAATGACATTTTTAACAGATTGTAATTACTGTGGTTTCAGGTGGTGGCAGAGGCATTCCTCCCATTGGGCAAAGTGGGCAGTTGCCCTGGGCGCAGCCCTGTGGGGGGCGCAAAAACTGCAGGTTCGTTTGGGATTTTTTGTATTTTCAGTGTTTTTCCACTTTTGGCCTGCAGAGGGTGCAGTTTTTAGGCTAGCAGCACCAAAATTTCAGGGATGTTTTGGGAGACTCTCCTGATGCTATCACCCAGGTTTGGTGAGGTTTGGTTCTGGGAGTCCAAAGTTATGGGCTCCCAAAGGGGGTGCCCCATTCCCCATTGTTTCCAATGGGAGCTAATAGGAGATGAGGCTACACCTTTGAGGGTTGATAACTTTGGACCCCCTGAACCAAACTTCACCAAACCTGGGAGGTATCATCAGGAGAATCTTTTACTGATACCACCCAGGTTTTGTGAAGTTTGGTCCAGGGGGTCCAAAACTATGGACTCCCAAAGGGGGTGCCCCATCATCCATTGTTTCCAATGGGAGCTAACAGAAGGTGGGGGCTACACCTTTGAGGGTCCATAACTTTGGACCCCCTGAACCAAACTTCACTAAACCTGGGTGGTATCATTAGGAGAGTCTCCTAAAGATACCCTGAAAGTTTGGTGCTGCTAGCTTGACGCACCCCTGACAGCAGGCACCTCCCAAATTTCCCCAGATTTTCCTTTTAAATCTCCCCACTTTTGACATGGATTTAAAGAGAGAATCTGAGGTCCCCAGTTTAAACATTGCAAGTGATGCTGTTTCAGGGTGGGGGAGAATCAGCCCCAAAATAGCATCACTTTCAATGTTGTTTAAACTGGGAACCCCAGATTCTCCCTTTAAGGTGGATTTAAAAGGAGAATCTGGGCTCCCTAGTTTAAACACCATTGAAAATGATGCTGTTTGGGGGTGGATTCCAGCATCACTTGTTTAAACTAGGGAGCCCAGATTCTCCTTTGAAACATTGAAAGTGATGCTGTTTCCCCCAATTGGGGGGACTGAATACAACACCATAAAATGTTTTCATAGCAGTAATAAAACATTTTGAAAGCATTTTGAAAATGTTTTCAAAAAATTATTTCTGCTGTGTGGCATGGCTTATTGCTGTGTTCAGATTTGTGAGTTGGGGCATGTTCTATAACGTGATGGTGACTTTGAAACAACCTGGTGTAAAAAATCATTGCTTGGTCACAGTGGGGAAGGGTGGCTGCCCTGGGGGGGGCGCCCTGGGGGGTGCCAAACTCCAGTTTGCCTGGATACGCCACTGGGCATAGCTACAAGGGGGTGTGTGTGTGGCATTGGGCATGCGCCTGGGGGGGGCATCAAACTCAGGTTTTGGCCAGGGCTCCGATTTGCCTAGTTACGCCAGTGGGTGGTAGAGAGGGCTTTTCCTACTCTCCAAAATCACCCCCTTCAAGTAGCTTTTTCTGTCTTTGATGAATAACTACGGATAGATGCCCAACTATTTTTGTCAGCAGGAGTAAAAGTAGCTGGTGGATGGCAATTTTATGGGAGGGACGTAAACAAGAAAAAATGTTTTAAAATGATCACAAGCCTCCACAAACACATAGTTTTATTCTGCAGTCAATTGTTCTGTTACAATAGACCAGAAATCTGTCAGGTAGCCATGGATGAATTTTGGCCTAGCTCTTAAGTTCTATTTTTAACACACACACATATTACAAAGTAATGTGAAGCCATGTAGTTCTTTATTTTCTCCTAACATTTCTTTTTCTGTTTTCTAACAAAATAGACTTTTTCATATCTGGAAAGTACAAATCTCTCCTCACTCTCTTGTGAGCTAGTCATTACAATCATTTCTACAATACAGCTTATTTTTTCCCATGTAGCAGAAAGTTCTCAAATATGTGCACATATGCATAGAAATATATCCCTTCGCTGTTCAACAAATTCTAGCTACTGCAAAAATTATGTCTTTTTTACTATCTCAAAGACAAAATGAAGAAGGAAAAGATTTGTTAATAGAAGGGGATGTTTTAAGACCTTTTGTATAGTCTTGTTGCTAAGGGAACTCCATTTTTCTGCCTCTAGTTGTTAGTTGTCTATTGGGAATCTGTCTGTCATGATTTTCATAGGGGAAAAGATACAAACAAATTGAGGAAAAATTCTACACAATCTGTCAGTGTGGTGTTTGTGCATTACACATACTTCATACATCAAGCATATTGTGTGAGGGATTTAAAGTTTAGTCCCAAATTTCCTGCCTTTTAAATCTGTGGTAATGAATCAAATCCCTTTTTAACGAGCTTCTCTTTTGTAATCACTCTCAACCTCATGTTGTCCTCTGAGTAAAATAAGGTCTTCCAGTAGAAAAATTGACTGCCACAGTAGGGTCTGAGACCTGAACTCAAGGAGAAGAGTGGGACAACTTTGAGTGCAGGACTCTTGTCCAAACAGCAGGAGAGGAATTCAAAGCAGGTCTACTCAGAAGTAAGTTCCATGCTATATATAGAACTTACTTCCAGGTAAATGTATTTAGGCTTTTAGCCAAATGGGATTAGCAATATGCAACAGTAATCCCTCTGACTGGAAGCAGTTTCAGATCTCTAGACTGTTCAGGGTTGTCCTAAATAACAGAAGCCTGGCTCCCGTTCTTGGGGAGCAATCAGACCTGCTGTAAACTAAGATGCCACAAAAATACAAATGTTTCTAGTGATTGATTTCGGGGTCGCAATCTACTTCTCCAGTGTCTGAATTGGAATAAATATCCTTTGTCAACAGGACTAGGCATCCAGACATGGATGCTGGAGTCCACATTGTGGTGGATGGCCACATCATGCTGGGGCATGGAGCTAGGGAGTACCAGTTAGTTAGAGAAACCCTGTCTTTTAATCCAGGGCCATTGCCTTCAATGTGCAGTGTCACATTTACAGGCATAAATAAGTATGCTAAGAGCTTAATAAGATAGGCAGAGACCTTCAGGGTCTAAGAGTGCAATCCTAGACAGGGTTACATCCTTTGAAATAATTCAAAACAATGGTTTTAAAAGGGCACAACTCTGCCTCAGATTGTGCTGCAAGTCCATTTTTAAAAGTAATCAAATTCTCTCTCTCTCTCTCTCCCTCTCCCTCTCCCTCCCTCCCTCCCTTCCTCTCCCCTCTCTCTCTCTCTCTGTCTCTTTCATAGGCTGTTTCCGCACAGTCCAAATATCCTAGGTTTAACAAGAGAAATATCCCATTCTGTACAAGAATTTTGCATGGTTTTCAGTCCTAAAGCAGATTTGCCTCTTGATATTTCCTTCCACCCAGGTATTAAAAAATTGCCAAATTGGCGATTCTTTTCCAAGATCCCAGGGTGAGCCTGCTACCGTGCAAACACCACAGGAGCAGAACTGGTTTATTTTTCCCACTCAGCCACCTGATCTCCTTCCCCCTCTGCCTGCCCTCCTGATCTCCCTGATGTTAATTCAAGCTGCCACTCAAAAACAAAAGCCAATCAAAATGTGGGACACCGAGCATGATCAGTTACTCTTGCAATGTAAATACAGAAGTCCTTGGCTCATGCAAAAGAAACTGGAGTATTCCCTCCCGGTCTTCACTTGATTCCTTCACAGAAACGAGCAGCCATACAAAGGGAGAAACCAGGATAAAACAGACCCAGATTGTAAGAAACCAGTTGTAACCAGGTATAAATGTGCCATGTGGAAACGGCCATTCACACTATAGATAATCTTTCCCTTTCTGTCTTGGAATTTAGTACTAGCAAAGCAATAGCAACTTCATAAAAGCACATTCTACCAAAAAAACTTAATATTTATCCATTCTATAGCATTGAGAAAGGTAGAAGCACAAGAATTTGTTAGTGGTCTCTAGTCATATGGTCTGTAGATTGCAGTTTTAAACAGAATAATAATTGGTGAAAGGAAGTACTGTGTACTGAAAGGTAACCAATCAACATAATCTTCTTTGGTCACAAGACAGGTAAAAGTTGTTCAACATGTCTCTTTGTCACACATATTTCCCGCTATTGTTTCTGCCTTTCTCCTGCCTTGCAGAAATCGCAGAATTAGTAAATCACTTCCAGAAAATATACAGAGGATTAACAATATTCCCGTATTACTTCTGAAAATAGTTAATTTTTTATCCAGATTAATCATTTTAGCCATATTTTAAACTATATTAACAAAGTGGTTAGTTCAGGTTAGACTAATTACCCAAATGCACAGACCTGAAGGATATGCAATTTCTATCAGTTAAAGAAGAAAATCTTACTGAATATTATGCAAAGGAAAAAGCTCATTTAAAAAAATAACATTTATTAATTTTTCACAAAACATTGTAACATCAAAAAAGGATACTGGGAAAAAGTTAATTATACAAATACACAATAGATTTATCTGTGCTGATTATCAGTTATACTAAAGAAACATAAAGTATAATCTAATATTTTAAAAAATCTTGAATTTACCCAATCTTATCTGCAATCACATAATTATTAAATTTGAAATTAATTATCAGTATCTGTACATATACTGTACATCAGTGTCTATACATCTGTACACATCAGTAAAATAATTATTCAAAAGAGAGATTGGTCTGTAATTCTTGACTTATTTCTCTCTTTAGCAGCTTGCCTTGCTAGGCTTCAGGTAGCTCACTGAGGCTTTCCTCACTACCATCACTGCTCTGAGCAGATTAACATGGTAACCCACATTGCTTTTGCTCTGCCAAGGATTTCCCACCACCTTAGCTCCTCTCAACAGCTCAGCCACAACAGCTCCAGGCAGACCCACTGAGGTTTCCCCCCACCATCACTGTTCTCAGTGGCTCACACCATGCCACTCCCAGCAGAGGAGGAAAAGGTAATAATGTTGTGTGTGTTTGCTCAGACATCACTTTTGTTTTGTGGGAGATTAAACCCCTCCCCAGAATTTTTTGTTTCAGATTTGGAGTTTGGAGAAAATTTTCTTTTTTCACAGTGTAGGTCCAATCTGCAGATTTAGGTATCTACAGATTTGTACATACTTGAGAAATAGATATATAGATACATAGAAATATAGAAGCCATCATCTACCTTTTTCTGATATCAGTATGAGTGAACCACAATGTTATATTATTTTTTGCTCAAGATAAACTTTGCTAAATTATTGAAAATGTTGCAGACATATTCTTGGTAACAATTGCCGTCTGCTGATTGTCACTTCCTTACATATATCAGCAACAACAGAATTTGACACATTTCTTTATTTCCTACAAAGTTTACATTCATCTCTAATTCTAGCATTTTGCTGTAGTTTTCAAAGATTATCAAAGGCTACCTTAGTTTTATAATGAACTCTTTAGAAAGCTAGAAATAGGTCATGCTCAGTTGCTTTTTTCTTCAGAATGAAACCAAATCTTTTCAGCTACTTTATGTCCCGATAAGCCCCAGTTTGCCCAGCAGTAGCAAACTGGATCAAAACCAGACTGAATTGCCCCAGTCAGCTCACCTTGTTATGTAGCTCTTTTGCTTAGCATAATTTGGCTGACACCAGGATTATGCTAGTGTGCCTTGCTTTTATTTATTAGCCAGTGCTTTTAAAATTGAGCTTGCTAGTTGGCATCAAACCCGAATTTTCAACTGAGGTTGTAGTCAGTTTGTTTATCCCCTTTGTATTAATTGTGGTTGTATTAATTGTTGTAATATCTGATTTTGGAAATCACAGTTTCTTGAGTAGTAGTGCTTCTTGTGACTACCAGACTGCAGAGATTGTAGTACATTAAAGAAATCCTTCTGCTGGGAGATACAGGAGCAGACAAACCTATATGATTTGTATGATCTGTTATTTACAGTGCTCACCTCTTCCAGCCAGACATACTAATTGAAAGCTGGGTCAGATGATAAGAAGCTTCATTTGGAAATACTTTGATCTCCTATACTGCATAGTTACTTTAAGTCACCTCGTCATCCTGATCTTGTTGGATTGGAGAGGCTAATTTAAGCATAATTTTCTATACTGTCTGAAAATATCCCAAGAGAAGCATGTAATCCTAAGGCCCCTGCTGCACAGGCCAATAAACGCGGGCTAACCATGGTATAAAACCCATGTGAGGGGGGGGGGCTTTGCACAAATCCCACTCCTAACGTGAGTCCACTCCGTGTTCCTCCCCCAACTGGGTTTTTCAAGAATTGTACTATCTGCGATTCTTTTGTTTTGACATGGATTGCATCTGCAACTGAGTGAACAGCTTCCCCAGGAAGCGTGTTACTTGGCTGCACTTCTTTTTTTCAGTCCCCTCCTCTCTGCTGTGTAGCAATGGAGGGGCACAGGGATGGCAGCATGGCTGTGGAGGTCCATGCCTGCCATACTTCATAGCTGCACATCAGAGGGAGGTGAGTGGGGGGAAAGCGCACCTACATGCAAAGGCAGATGCCCCAGCCAGTGCGCTCGCTGACCACAGGAAGCCAAGCCATGCAAATGGCCCAGGGCTATGACAGATTCATTTATCCTGCCTGCAACCCGCTTTACATTTGCTGTGTGGAAAGGGCCTTTGAACCCTTTCCTGAGTAAAGCCCACTGAAGAGACCTGAGTAGGATTCGGAGTAGATCTAGGCTGATTATGAACAGTACAAATAAGACATCCTGGGGACATCGTTAAAAAAGCCACTGCCTTGCTTTGTGTTCTGACAGCACAGACAAAAAAGATGTCAGAGGAGAAAGAGGCTTACCCCCCGCCCCCCGCATGTGATTTCATCCTGCCTGAGTTCAAAGCTCTCATGCCTGACATTTTAAGGTGTTGGAGGAATTCTCTGTGCCTGCAGCTTTTTTCTTAAGGTTTCCCTGGACATTTGCTCTGCAGGTTTTGTGGCTGGGTGCCTTTTCAGCCCCAAAAGTACATGGTTGTACTCAGTGGTGGGATCCAAAAATTTTAATAACAGGTTCCGATAGTGGTGGGATTCAAACAGTGGTGCCACCACACACACGCACCTCCAGTCCCTATTGAGCAGGGAGGTTGCTTTAGTAACCTCTTCTCGGCACTCAGAAAAAAAATAGTAACCACTTCTAGAGAAGTGGTGAGAACTGGTTGGATCCCACCTCTGGTTGTACTCAACTCATCTTGCCCATTCCAGCAATATATAGTTTTCCCTTTTTAAAATTTGTAATGAGCTACCTTCAAAGACTTGAAGATACTATTTTAGAATCCATGCCAATTTTTATATTATGCCTTCATGTCTTTGAAGACAGCTCATCGAAAATTAAAAAAGGAAAAACTATATATATTGCTGGAATCGGCAGGAGAAGCTGAGTATAACCATGTACTTTTACAGCTGAAAAGGCACCCAGCAGCAGAGCAAATGTCCCAGGGAAACCTTAAGCAAAAAGCTGAAGGCACAGAGAATTCCTGCAGCAATGTCATTAGTCCCTACAGTCTACTCCTCCCCAAATAAGATTTGTGTATGTATAACATTATCTTGCACAAGGGAGTTTTTGTGGAATTGAGCCTGGAGGCAAACTATTCCTTTCGGTCAGTTGCTTGTCTCTGTCTCCAATTCAAAGAGGAAAAAAACATTAACAGACCTGAATGAGAGGGAGTTGGAAGAGAATAACTGGTGCGCTTTGTAAATTTTGTCTCTCACCATGAAAACACCAACAATGTTGTTGCCCAGTCTTTGAGTGCCCATCTCAGTGCTGATGCTATCCTAGTCTCTTCTTTGGCACATCAGTCCCTATAATGGAAAATGTCATATTTACAACTTTCTACTGTCTTTTGTCCTGGCTCGTATGGAAGGTTTTGCACAAAGTTCCTAGTGGATCATGTTCTTTAATTACCCACCTTCAATCAGGAGCATCTCTGCCCCCTCCTTGACAGAGAAACATGGCCTGTACCATTGATTTTTTATATGAGTTTAATAAGAGCTGGTGTCCTTTTCTCCTCTTGCACTTTCTCTCCCTGCTACCTTGGTAGAGGGAGACAGGAAAGACTGTTTCAACAAGCAGAGAATTAATGGACTACAAATGGTCAGGGGACAGTAGTGGGATTATTAAGCAGTTACAAAGGATCAGTGTGGAAGTGTTATCTGCCGTTGTGCTAGGATACCTCAAGTGGAAACAGACATCCATTACAGGCTTGTCTTTCACCCCTTGGCAAAACCAACTGAGAGCTAAGCAGCATCCTGTCCCCGTTATCCAGAATGCCAGACTTCTGAGAGATAAAAATAAGGCCAATGTTAAATATATATTTTGTTACTCAGATAAAATTCTCAGTGATTTCCAACAACAGGGGAATCTGGAATATATAATATGCAAATCCATTACTGAGCTCTCATGAATAGTAATGGCTACTTAATTAAAATCATGTAAATAAAGCATTGTATTAAAAATCAAATTACAGTTTGTAAAGTATAATATCAACCGGGTCCAAAAAAATTAAGTATAACCACTAGAGCTTATTCTGTCCTTATAACTTCATAAAGGAAAATGAAAAAGAGAGGGAAAACTCCCTGTATATAACAGCGATAAGATCAACTGTCCAGCACCCCACAAGTTTTGGTTCAAATTTAAGATTCTTTCTTCTACCTAATTGAATGTTTCAAGCCTGATAGCCTGGCAGTGTACTGTGTATCCTTAGACTGAAGCAGAACTAACCCTAGTATTTCACCTGAACTGCAAGTAGTAGATCATATGCAGGTGCTGGATCATATAAATCAGGCAGAATTTTATTTACATCGAAGATAATGCCTATAGTCTGTTTTCAATGTTAGGAAGCAGGATTCAAATATTTAAAATAAAGAAAGCTATTTGGCTATCATGTCATAGAATCTTCTTATACTTTAACCACCACCACCCCAGAAAAAAGTTGTTCTATATACTGAATCTGGGCTAAATAGATGTCAGATGTCAGCCTTCAATCAGATATCAGCCTATTCTGGCCAATAAATGTGCTCTGCAAAAACTGTGAATAAGATAAACTTATCTAAAACTGTGAATAAGATAAACTTGATGGGAAACACCTAATTGATGTATGGAGCAATCCTTAGCAGGACTACTCAGATGTAAGTCAGTGGGGCTTACTGTCAGGAAAGCTTTCTAAATCTCCCTTTTGAAAGATACTATCTATAACCTCTTCCCTCCTTTTTCCAAATAATCTGAAAGTTAAAGTTTGAAAAGTCTGTCTTATCTGATTTTATGTTGTTAGAAAGTAATTGAAACCAGAAGTAAATCAGCAGAAAAATATAGTTGTGGGAGTTGAAACGGGAGTTTGAGACTAGTAATGAAAATACTGTGCAGGATATGCTGAATATATTGCATAGATCTTTCAAAACGTTAGTGTATTGATCAATCATAGTATCTGAGACCAAGAACCATCAATGTGTGACTCAAAAGCTTTATGAAGTTCACAATTTTGGGGACGGAATACCATTCTCTGTTACACTCTTTATTATAGGAAGAGAAAATGAATTGTATTGAAACATTTTTAATAGAAGATAGTATCTGAAACCTTGTAAGGAATAAAATATGGAGACACCTATCGAAAAGGTAATATTGTGACACAAGTTGAGAGAATTATTTACTCTCAAGAATGCTACAATACAAGCAAAGCATTTTGAAATTGCTTTTTCCAACAGAAAAATGATATTGAATTGCACTGGAAAGTGCAGTTGGTATAGAATGCAAGGAAGGGTTCTGTTTGAATCACAGAATCATAGAACTGGAAGAGACCACGAGGGCCACAAAGTCCAAATTCCTGCCATGCAGGAATACACAGACAAAGCACTCCTGACAGATGGCTATCCAACCTTTGTTTAAAAACCTCCAAAAGAGACTCCACCACACTCTGAAGCAGTGTATTCCACTGGTGAACAGTCCTTACCGTTGTTGTTGTTGTTGTTGTTGTTGTTGTTGTTGTTATTATTATTAATAATTGTATTTATAAACCGCCCTCCCCCAGAGGGCTCAGGGCGGTGAACAAACAAATAGATAGAGCACAGTAAAAACAAGTTATAGATAATCATTAAATATGGCTCTACATATTAAAATCAACCCCCAATTAAAATGCAGCATCTTAATATCAGCATTACCAATGGCGCCCTACTCATGGTCCCCTAAGAGAGGGGGGAGGAAGAGGGAGGGGGGACGGCAGGGTCCACAGGTGTTAGAAAAAAGGGGGGGCAACAGCGGCCGGGCTCCCCAAAGGCCCGGTGGAACAGCTCTGTCTTGCAGGCCCTGCGAAATTCAGTAAGTTCCCGCAGGGCCCGCGTAGCTGGAGGTAGAGCTGTTCCACCAGGCAGGGGCCAGAGCTGTAAAGGCTCTGGCCCGGGTGGAGGCCAGCCGCATCATTGAGGGGCCAGGGATCACCAGTAAATTTGCCTCTGCTGAATGCAGAGGCCGATTTGGAACATGTGGGGCAAGACGGTCCCGTAGGTACAGGGGTCCCAGGCCGCTCAAGGCCTTAAAGGTCAAGACCAACACCTTGAAAACGATTCGGAATTCAATCGGTAACCAGTGCAGGCGGCACAGCACAGGTGAGATATGGTCTCTGGCGGCACCTCCTGTGAGCAATCGTGCCGCCGCATTCTGCACCAATTTTGATTTCCGAATCAGACGCAAGGGAAGGCCTGTGTAGAGCGAGTTGCAATAATCCAGTCTGGAGTTGCAATAATCCAGTCTGACCGTTGCATGGATCATGGTGGCCAGGTTCGGTTGAGAGAGAAAGGGGGCCAGCCGCCGGGCTTGGCACAGATGGAAAAACGCAACCCGGGTTACATGGGCCACCTGGGTCTCCATTGAGAGAGACGAATCCAGGTGGACCCCCAGGCTACGAATGGAGGAGGCCGGTGCCAATGTAGCCCCCTCCCACACCCGGGCTGGCTGGGAAATCCCTCAACCCCTCCCTCCCGCCCTTCAGCCAAAGGGATCTCCGTCGCCTTTTGGACGGGTTCAGTTTTAACCTGCTCTGCTTCAACCAACCTGTAGCAACCACCTCCAAACAATGCTGGAGAGCCGCAGGGGTGATGACCGTTCCCCTCTCCATCAACAAGAGTCGAGCTGGAGTGTCATCCAGCGTTACTCGGATGACAGGAGTCAGCCCAAAGAAAGCTCCATACCAACTGAGCAAGTGGGTCCCTATATAGATAAAGTATTAAATAATAGTGGGGACAACAGGTGCCCCCCCTAGAGGCACACCCACAATGAAGTGGAGCAACTCCTCCGGGAAGCTTTGGTCCCCGCACCACACTTGCTGACCCCGATCCTGGAGCAGGAAACGTAGACAATCCACTGAAGGGACCGGTGCCCCGCACTCCCGGAAGTGGCCAGTATGCAGTGTGGGTCAAAGGTCGCATTGGTGCGCACCACATCAAAATGCTGCTGTGGTAAAGATCTTAACAACACCAGCAGCGCCTGGATCCACTCCTCGGGTCGAAGTTGCATATGGAGCATTATTATCTGTGATGAAGCGGAAACAAGAACAGTCTCCGTCCCATGCCCAGCACGTGAAGCCGGGACTGGAAGGAAGGGGTCGAAGGCCTTCCATGTGTCCTCCAGGGAAGCCCTGAGGCTGCTCCAACCCCACTCTCTCTCAATTATCTTCCCCAGAAACAAAAAAGATGATTCGAAATGGGGCAGTAATTGGCCAGGATCTCCAGGGATCTAACGATGGTCTTTAAGAGTAAAGGACCACTGCCTCTTTCCCCCCACCCGGAAAAACTCCTTCCTCAAGGGATGATATTATTCCAACTAATGTGGGTGGGGTGCATTGCTCCATGACATGCTTTTAATAAGCCAGGAGGGCGCACGGATCCAGAGGACAGGTAGTAGGTCTAACAGCAGCCAGGACCCTTGTCAACAGCGGCCTTAGAGAGCAGGGGAAAACTGGGTCAATGTCAAGCCTGTGAAGATGGGCAAGGGAGCCTCTCCCAGTTCATTTATTGTCTCTAAGGTTGGAAGGAAGGTCCTGGCGGAGCTTAACGCTGACTTTTATCCCAAAATAGCTCATAAATGCCCTTTCACAGCTAATAGCCAGTGGTGATTTGTGAGAGACCTCTAGAACCAAAGAGGTAAGTAATCCGAATGATACAGAATAACTGTGCTGGGTGGGAGTTGCCTAGCTTAGATGCGAGAGAGGAGGGAGAAGAATGTCCTCTTGCGCCTCCTTCGCTCGATACATCATCTCATAGAGCCTTCATAAACGCCCTCTATAAGATGTTGGCAAGCAGCCTTCGTCTTAATGCACGAGATTTCCTCCCACACTCGCTCTAGCCGCCTGGAGCTCTCCGCTTTCATTATGGCGTAGGCCTCCTTAGGGTACACCCAGGAGCCAGCCCGTGACTGGGAAGCGCGAGGAGGGAGCCGGGGAAGCAGTAGCCTCAATAGGCGATCCCGGAAAGGCGGGAATCTCCAGTCTTCCACTTGCTCATAGAGGGTTCTGGTAGGGTTCAGGGTCCCACTTAGAGCATTCAGGAATCCAATAGGGATCCATAAGTCTCCACGGGCGGGCATAAATCCAGCCCGTCGCTTGTAGGACAGGGGTGTCGCTGAGCACATCCATCCGGACCTTCAGGGCATAATGGTCAGACCATGGCACTCTATCAATAGAGGATATGACCATATCAATTCCCGACCCAAAGACCAGGTCTAGTGTGTGCCCGGCCTCATGAGTGGGGCCAGAACTTACCAAGGAGAGGCCCAGCGTCGCCATGGATGACACTAGGTCCGCAGCTACTGTACACAAGGCGGTGTTGACATGGACGTTGAAGTCACCCAAGACAATAAGTCTGGGGAACCGCAATGCCCAGTCAGCCACAACCTCCAGCAACTGTGGCAGGCCGTCCCCTGGTGCGCTAGGTGACCAGTACACCAGGAGGACAGCCAACCTCTCCGAGGCCAACCACTCCAGGCCGACACATTCCAGACCCACGATCTCTGGGATAGGGACAGCCCTGAAGGGGATAGTATCACAGATGAACACTGCCACTCCACCCCCCCGGCCCTGTGTTCGTGACCGGTGGAGGCACGTGAAACCCGGTGGGGAGACTCCCTGCGCCTAAGGACAACGGGTCTCCCCTTCTCGTACCCAGGTTTCGGTAATGCAAGCCAGGTCCATCTGTAGATCTCCGAGATATTCTCGGAGAACGGTGGTCTTATTGTTGATGGACCTGGCATTTATCAACACCAGTGACGAAGCAGAGTAGCCCTGATCCCTACCACCCACGTTCCTCGGGATAGAGATCGGAGGTCATAAAGGCATGGGCGTATGCATATCTTCGTGACATCCTTTCACCCATCTTCTCTCATATGGCCACCGTCTACTGTCATATTTGCCCCGTCCCATCATCACTGGGATCCCTAGCCCCATAGGTGGCACCCCCCCATCCCTGCTATCCCTTATCTCACCTAACATCCCAGCGAGGGCTCCCCACTATGTGGGCTCGGGCTCGCCACTAAATTAACCTATCTGACTAACAGCCTACAATAACCTTAATTAGATATTAACAAAATACAATCAGCATCAATAAATTTCTAACAAACCATCTCCCCAAGTCTAAAGCTAACTATCTACTTATAATTACAATAGCTACACAGTAAAACCAGAGCCGGAGATGTCAATATACTGGTATAGAGATAGAAATAGCAATGTCCAGGCTTCACAGGGAGGCAAAATTAACCAGATGCTGTCACTTTGGCACAATATAAAATTAAGCACGGGACCGCTCCTATGCCCTTGTGCCCTCTGGTGGTCACTAATAGTCACAAGATTACAAGCGCTATTTTGTTCGCTACAGGAAAATTCAGGCCTAGGGCTCCCACCACCTTGGGACGGTTCCTGTATTGATCTTTGGGTCCAGAGAGCATGTGGAGTCGAAAAAAGGAAGAAGATGAAAACGATAGCGGTAACGGGCAAATAGCACAGAGGTTGGAGGACCACTGCCACTGGCCACCCCTCCCTGATCTCAAAAGTGCCAGTTCTTGCCCAAAAATCACCGTTCCTAATTAACTGATATCCAGAGAGGCCAAAAAGGTAGCAATGGTGCTGAATTGTAAAGATTCCACTGGCTGTATGTTCCACAGCTGACCTCTGATGTTTAAGTGGTCGTCTATACAGCTTGCAGTGCTCTGCCTTCATCCGGGTCACTAAAGCGTCTTGCAAGGCCCCGCCCTCACGGTCGGACCTAGTGGGCCTAATCAGCAAGATCGTTGCCTCTGTGGCACCGGGGTCGATTTCCTCTGATCCCACTCTGGAGCCCCTCGTCACCGGCTCCGGTCGTCCCACCGGCGCTGCCGTCTGCAGCTCCGCCCACACACGGGGCTCCCGGTTCAGATGGAACTCCCGGGGCTCCCGGGGCTCCCAGTTCAGATGGCCCCGGTTCAACCACGTTCCTCCCAAGGAGGGCTCTGGGGGCTGGATTTGGTGCAGGGATGCCTCTGCCACCGACACCCCCGTTGTAGTCGCAACCATCTCCAGCCCCTCCCGGTTCTCTCGGCTATGAGGCTCTTGTTCCCGTTTCTGCTGTACCCTCCCCTGAAATTCTGGAGGCCAAAAGGGGGGTTATGGGGTCTCTGCCACCAACACCCCCGTTGCTATCGCGCTCAGCTCCCTTTGATCATGAAGTTCTTGGCTCGGCAGGGTCCAAGTTAGAGAATGGAGGGGAGTCTCTGCCACCGACTCCCAATGAAACTGCTACCGGAGCACTCCACCCCCAGTCACCAGTCCACCAAGCATGGGGGAAATAATATGATGAGGGGAGCGAAAGACATTGCCAAAAAGAGGGTGAGGAACGCAGGAGAGGCAAAAAACATGAAGCTCAAAAGAAGCCGAGTACCTCATGCCGTCGTCTCATTCTTCTCGTCCCTTTTCATTCCACTTCACCTCTGCTTATCAGGCTTGGTGAGTTTCCCGCAGTCACAGCTCTTACAGTTGCAATTTCACTTGTGGTTTTTCATGCCAGTGTAGTTCAGTAACAAAATGTAAACATAGCACTCCCTCTCCAGGCTAAAAATGTGGAAGGAAATTAGCTTAAAAACTTATAGTAATGGAGCTCTGCTGCCGAGCATCTGTTGCGGGCGCCATCTTATCTTCTTATTATGCTAACCAGTGGTAACTAGAACAATCAAACATAAAGAATGAACAGTCTAAAAGCCCATCTTTATAACCTACAACCAACGCTGATCCTTCCTGTAGGTTGTTGATCAATACAGACTGGCTTGTATTAGAAAGTATTCATCAGGAAATGTTCTGTCCATACTATTTTGTTTTTCAGATTGGTGAATACTATATTGGGAAATCAATTTGAATTGCTGACTTTACGATTTTATGAATTTGTCATTATATGATATGCTGCCCTGAGCCTGTTTGGGGAAGGACAGCCTATAAATCAAATTTTAAATTTTAAAAAGTGTGTGGGTATGTGTATGTATACACACACACACAAAATAAAGCCACAAATAAATTGTAATAATTATTTTAAAAATGTAAAATTCTACCAATGCAACCAGAAATAGCAGGTTAGAAAATGCTGACCATCCCACAATTTCAATTGATCAACACCACTGCTTCCTGTTTTCAGTTCCTGTTTAGCAATGCATACAAATAAAATTTTAGCCTATAGTTTGAATAAAAATCTTCAGCTGAGCTGTACTAAAATTCAAATGTTCCATGATTGGAAAGCACATCACATTTCTAGAAATTCAGTCACACGAGTTCAGGGTTATTGGAGATAGCGAGTCACAAGATTGGGCTTCTATTCAGAAGGGAGGATCAGAGAATGGGGATGGTGGATTTCAAAGCATCCTGCCTTCTGTGCATATTCAGTGTGGATATAGTGCCATCATGTCATCATGGATTTATAGTGACCCCCACCAAGCGACTTTCAGGGCAAGTGAAAAACAGAGCTGGTTTGCCATTGTCTCCCTCGGCAGAGTCTTCCTTGGTGGTCTTCTGTCCAAGTACCAACCCTGATGAGCTGCTGAGATCTGTCAACAGCAGGTTGTATCATGCTGCCTTGCCTTCCCCCATTTTCTACTGTCACATCAAACCAAAAGGCATTCTGTGTCCTACAACTGATTTTCTTAATCATAAATAAATGAAGATGCATATTACCAGCATGTGTTCCTCATGAAGCTCTCTGAAGTATTCAGTTGAGTAAATCAATTGGCAGGAAGTGAATGCCTGGATCCAGTGGGACAATTTGAATATTCTTAATTTTTATATTTCAAATTCTCCCAACATGACCTGGATTGTCCCGGACTAGCCTGATCTTGTCAGATCTTAGAAGCTAAGCAGGGTTGGTCCTGGTTAGAATTTCGATGGCAGATTTGTAAGGACTTCCAGGGGTGTGATGTGAAGGCAGGTGATGACAAACCACCTCTAAACTTTTCTTGTGTTGAAAACTTTAAGGGGTCACCATAAGTCAGCTGTGATTTGACAGCATACACAGAGAGAGAGAGTTCTATAAAATCACTGGTCAGACCAGATCTTCTGAAACTACTACTATGGACCCCATCTGTAAAGCCCACAAAAGAACACATTTTTATGCAGTCTATTGTGGGCTAAAGCTGTGAAAAATAAATTTTCTTTTAACATAATGACAGTTCTAAATTTCTAGCTTTCCATATGGTATTAAAATGCAAATTAAATGCATGCCATTGAAAAGGGATTCCTACAATATAAAGTGACAATAAAAAGAAAAAATGTTTGTGGCAGATGGATTTTATTATATTAACTGGCCAATTGACAATATATTTTAAATAACTTGAGTCACTGTTCATCTGAACCAGCAATGCTATACATACATTCCTTCTCAAACCTACAAAATGTTAGTCTCTAGTATACAGTTATAATTTCCTTGCAACTTCAATTGGAAACCATTCTTGTGACTTCAAAAAAAAAACTCTGCCAAGGAAGGAATGCTACAAAAAGAGAGTGGTAGATCTTCAGGGAAACCATTTTTGTCAGTAAAGGGTAACATATTCCAAAGATAATTAGGAAGATAAATCTTGTAGTAGTACTTTGACTTCAGCTGACTTGTTGACAGAGGCATGACTCACAAGAGAAGAGTGCAGAAGAGCAAGGAATTCTAAAATGAGTGTGTGTGGGGGGGGGGGGGGGGGGATAATCTAAAGGTGCCTTTCCATATCCGGCATGTGTCCTGCCCACACATCCAAAAAGGAAAACACGAAATTTCTCTGATGCATCCAAATAAGGTTAACAGCTGAAATGCCCATTTGTGAGCCAACTTGTTAACTCTTGGTGAGAGCTAGTGTGATGAAGTTGTTAAGAGTGGCAAATTCTAACCTAGAAACCAGGTTCAATTTCCTATTCCTACAATGAGTAGCAGACTCTAATATGGTGAACTGGTTTTGTTTCCCCATTCTTCTTCCACATGAAGTCTGCTGGATGACCTTGGGCCAGGTACTGTTCTCTCAACATACTCTCAGTCCCATTTACCTCACAAGGTGTCTGCTGGAGGGAGAGGAAGGGAAGGTGATTATGAGCCACTTTCAGACTCTTTAAAAATAGAGAAAAACAGGGTATAAAAACCAACTTCCTCTTCCTCCTCCCTTTAGTCTAGGTTTCCTAAATGAATGTTCTCATAGTTTCCAGAGTTCAATCAATCTCACCCTGACTCCAAACTCAGAATAGTAATGCTGCTGCTTCTCCCTTTTTACCACTGGCAGAACTAGGAGGGCCAGAGGAGGTAGACGACCCAGGTGCCATTTTCCTGGGTCACATGAGAGTGCATTTTGCCCTCTGCCCCTCTTCCTTCCCCCCCCCATGAACTACCCACACTGCTGAGCTCCCCCACTCCCCCCTACTGAACTCCCTCCACTGTCCACCAATGCCCCCACATAAAAACTCAACAACCCTTTTTCTCCTCCAAGTGGCAGCATCCAGCAACACACTAGGGGACAGACTAAGGCCAGGGAAGGAGCACACCCTGCCTGACCTTAATCCCATCTTCCCAGTGTGTTGCTGGCCAACACTGTTTGAAGGAAGAAATATTTGTTGGGGGGGATTGTTGAGGGGGCAATGGCACAGCAGTGGTGGCGGCGATGGCGGTTTGCAGAGGGAGTTCATGGGCAGGAGAAAGGGAGTTCGGCAGTGGGGACAAGGGGCATTTGGGGGCAGGGGAAGTTTGGCCATGGACTGGGTACAACACCAGAGCAAGCCCAGGGCACCACTTTGTGGTGGAACACCACTGCTTTTTACCTTTATACTAACATGCATCAACAGATGCTGCTTATCAGCACCATTACACTATGTGGTCAGGCAGAAGGTTTAAATGATGATGCCAAGTTAGGGGGATTTCTAGGTCCAATTGGTCCAAAACATCTGGTTTGAGTATTTTTCCCCACTCTTACTCATGTCAAGGTGCATGCCATCTTTGGCCGTTTCCGCATGGCCACAATTGGGGTTGGGTCACACGAACGGTCCCAGAAACAGCCGGGAAGACGGCGTGGCGGAGCGCCGTTGCCCGGCCGACTTGCCGTGTCTGTGGCCATCCGGCACGTCGCCGAGGCCTGGGGACACGCCCCCCTGCCCTGCGCTAGTGCTCCACCCCAGGCCTTGGCGACGCGCTGGACGGCCACAGACATGGTAGGTGGAGGGCGATAGGGCGCCTTTGAGTCAGCTTTTGCCGCTTCAAGCGACGTAGCGTGCTCGAAGCCGCCGTTTCGTTCGAAAACCTTGCGCTGGGGAAGCGAGGGCGTATGAAAACGCCGGCTTCGCTGCTGCTCGAGAAGCGGTAAAAGCTTGGCTGCAGAAGCAGCTAAGCGCTTCCCTGTGTGAACGGCTCCCTGGGGACGGCGTTTTTGCCGTCCCCACGGCACCGTATATGGCCCATGCGGAAAGGGCCTTAATGTTATTTCAGACATATAAAAGCTGAAAACCCTTTAAAAGGCCAAACAATCGCATTGAGACATGACTTATTTAATGTCCCTCCTTCCAAGTACAATATGAAGAAAGTAGAAACAAGGATCTTCTCAGAATCAATTTGAGAAGAATCCCCCAAATAAGTGCTCAGCTATGGAGAACTGCCTAGTGTCACACAGCCTCTAGCTAAAAGTTATTAATCAGTAAGGACTTTTTTGTGTTTCCAGTGCACAGCCTATTCCAGTCAAGAGAACCAATTTATTAGAACTTGGTTTGGGATCTTTTGCGCTCTACAGAACTGATATCTTTCAGACTGACTTTATGAGCCACGTACAGACAGCACAAAAGTTTTTCTTGGTTGCATCCACACATTAGTTGATATTAAGCTATCCATTTGGATGGATAGTGAGCTAGCATTGTATATAGAAATTATTCACAATTTAATTGTCTTTGCCCACACAGGAAAAACCAGTTGCAAGTAATTCCTCTCCCCAAAAAATGAGAAGTGAGTCTTTGGGGCATAAATTTACCAAAACAGCATTTTCTGTCACCAGCCAAAGTTTGTTGATGGTTGCCGAGGTGTCATTTGGATGATGTAAGCAAGATTACAGAATCTTTACTGTTGCTACAAGTTTAAATCTCTGCAGGAGTAAAAAAAACAAGCAGGGTCTTGATAGTGTGGATTTTTATTATGCTGAAGGCAAAAAAAATGCAGTAATGAAACAGTTCAGTGCATTATTCTATACACTTTCACATTTTAAAGGATTTTCTTTAGATTTTATAAGGGCTGCAATAGAGCTCTAAATGGTCAATGAAAAGGTTCTTTGATCTGCAAAGAACATTGAATATGAAGTAGAGTTTGGATATATACCCCACCTTTTCTCTCCAGTAAGGAGTCTCAAAGCGGCTCACAAACTCCTTCTCCTCTTCACAACAGACATTTTGTAAGATAGGTGGGCTGAGAGAGTTCTGAGAGAACTGTGACTAGTCTAAGGTCACCCAACAGACTTCATGTGTAGGAGCAGGGAAACAAATCCAGGTCGCTCGATAAGAAACCACTGCTGATATGAAGAAGTGGGGGAATCAAACCGAGTTCTTCAGATTAGAGTCCACCGCTCCTAACCACCACACTATGCTGGCATGCAAAACATATTTTCAAATAACTCTGTATAAGTGGTGGACATCAAACTGTACAATGTCTGATTAGAAAATCATCCAAGAGTTCCAAGTTATTAGATTATGTATGCCTAGCCTGGTATCTTCTCCATTTGTCACCATTTCTAACAATACCTTATGGTTTCTTCATTCTTTCTCCAAATTGTATCATTTGATGTTTTAGAAAAACATCTTTAATAAATCTTCCTCTGTGTTTAGTTAGCTCATTTGCTCAGTATAATTTGCTCAGTATAATTTAATAAATGATGAGTTCACTGGAAACATTGGAGGATTTATTACATGTTCACTGTACTTTTGGGCCCGTGGGTGATTATACTAAATGAACAGAAGTAAAATGACACGTTATAAAAATTAAAGTTTAATAATGGAAGGTCACAATTTTCTTCCAGAAATAAATAAATAAATAAAAATAAACTTTCAGAATATCTGATAAAAAGTGCTTTGAATCTCAAAGGTAAAAAGGTAAAGTTATCATGATTTAGTGGTTAAGAGCGATTGACTCTTCTTCTTCTTCTTCTTCTTCTTCTTCTTCTTCTTCTTCTTCTTCTTCTTCTTCTTCTTCTTCTTCTTCTTCTTCTCCTTCTCCTTCTCCTTCTCCTTCTCCTTCTCCTTCTTCTTCTTCTTCTTCAGGTATTCCCCTGCACAAGCATCAAGTTGTTACTGACCCATGGGATGGCATCGCATCATGACATTTACTAGGTGGACTATATTTACAGAGTTGTTTGCCATTGTCTTCCCCAGTTGTCTACACTTTAACCACAGTGAGCAAAGTATAGCCCAGTGATAGCGAACCTTTTCGAGACCGAGTGCCGAAATTGCAACCCAAAACCCACTTATTTATTGCAAAATACCAACACAGCAATTTAACCTGAATACTGAGATTTTAGTTTAGAACAAAACAGTTGGCTTCGAGGCGTACATTACTCAGGAGTAAGCTTGGTGGTAGTCGTGGCTTTGCTTTGAAGCATCCATGGAACTCTTCCAACGGGTGAATCATGACCCTAAGAGGTTTTACTCAGAAGTCCCATTGCCAGCAACCCATTGCCAGCAACCAAGCTTACACACAGGTAAAGGATCACGCTTTAGTTCTTCGCATGAAAATCAGTGGGGTTTAACAGCGCTTAACAGGGTTACCTACACGGCTTCCCCAAAACTAGGTCTTAGGTTTAATGCTAATAATCGAACCCAGCAGCCCAGGCCAGCCTAGATGTGGGGGGGGCACTCTGCACGTGCCCACAGAGAAAGCTCTGGGTCCCACCTCTGGCACCCATGCCATAGGTTCGCCACCAAAAATCTTGTGCGTCTCTAAGGTGCTACTGGACACAAATTTGTCTCTTCTACTGCAGACTCTAAAACTATATTCATCTATGGTGATACTTACAGTTTACAACTTATTGTGTAAAGATTCTAAAGACTAGGGATGATCTTCTGAATGATTAATAAATTCTATGAATGAGATTCAGTAAACGCTAAGGCACATATGAAAATCAGGATTTGACTCAATGTTAATTAACTCACTGCATCCCAAGAGGGAAGGTCTCTGTATATTCTAACTTCCATATTCAACTTTTACCAGATTAAATCATCAATGTACCTTCTGTTTAGATCCCAAATGCAGTATTCTGGATAAATGCTGCAATCTGGGGCTGAATTTGGTACAGCTTGGCTGCTGAACCCAGAATGCGCAGCAAGTTTGCCACTTGAGCTGCAGTGATCTAGGCCATTTTCATTTTTCCCAGCCTGTAAGAATTCATAAAAAATGTATTAAATAGCACCTTGTTTAATTCATTTCATACATTTCTGTCTTGCATTTATTTCACACAGTTCATATATCTGATTACATCCCAACATTTTACCAGCAAAAAAAAAAAGTTATGAGAAAGATGACTAACAGAAAGAGGTTCACCCAGTAAAAGGCGAAAGGGCGCCTCTCCACAGACAGAAATTATGCCGGTGGAGGGGGGGCATTCTGCGTTTCCCCTCACTCATCTCATCCTCCAGCGTCAGTCTGGAGGGCTGCAGGGACCCGCCCATGCTGCCCTCCAACCTCCAGGGGTCGGAGGGCAAAGTGGGTGGGTCTCAGCTGCCCTCCAGACTGACGCTGGAGGACGAAGTGGTTGGGGGGAACAGGAAAGCGGCGCCTTCCAAAAACCTCCCTTGGGAAGGGAGGTGGAAAGCGGCGCCTTCACGCTGTTCGGGGCTACACAGGACGGCGCTGCTGCATTGCAGCAGCACTGCCTGAGCAAACAGCTGCCCAAGGATAGCGTTTTTGCTGTCCCTGGGCCACTGTAAATGGCCCGTGTGGAAAGGGCCAAAGTTTAATGGCTAGAAAAGGATTTGAACCTGGGTCTATCTATTGTAAATCCAGTATTGTAGTCACTATGCAGGGTGTACTTTTTCCACACTGCATTTTCAAACTAGTAGTGATCTGCTTCAGCCAGACCTACTTCCCCATACTAAAGCATCAGCACTACTAATATTAAACAGTATACATTACGGAATTGTTCTTCACCTGATATAAATATGAGATAAAGCAAGTTCTTATCCATTGTAGCATTGCTACTGTTTCCTTAATAATATTTTTTTTCCACTGATGCTTTTGAAAAGTCAAGCCTCTCCCTGGTACATTACTGAGCATCACATTACATTCAGATTTTAACTTCCCATTAAACTTGATTTAGAAGTGTCTAATGATCTGTACGCAACAGTTTCTTTCACTCAGGAGGAAATTAAAAGAAGTTATCTCACTTTAGCAGATGCTGTTTCTACAGACATCTCATCACTGTATACCATACATCAAAATGAAGAAAAACATATTCAGAATGAATGAATTATGGTGACAATATGGTAAAAGTAGGTTACTTCCAGATGTAGGTTTCATCTCTCCCCCCCAATGACAGAAGGTTTCTTCTCCCCACCCTCCGCTCCCAATGACAGCAGCAACAAGCAAAGCAGAACTGGGCCCACATGCACCGTTACCAAGATACCTGCTCTGAGACTGCTATTCCCCCCACCCCCACCATTCATTCCTGTGATACCGTGTTTCTCTGAAAATAAGACAGTGTCTTATATTAATTTTTGCTCCCAAAGATGCACTATGTCTTATTTTCAGGGGATGTCTTATTTTTCCACTCCACAGCCGCATGCTCTGGTGTTCTGTTCGACGGGCGTGCTTCCCAACAAAAAACTTTGCTACGTCTTACTTTCGGGGGATGTTTTACATTTAGCACTTCAGCAAAACCTCTACTACGTCTTATTCTCAGGGGATGTCTTATTTTCGGAGAAACGGGGTACCTGCACATCATACTGGGCTACCTTCACAGTCCATAAACTCCCTTTTAAAGCCCTTTAAAGGGCTTGTTTCTTCTTCGGTTTCACAGTTGCAGCACAGTGCACTACTGCATAGCTTGGTTTAAAAAATCCTTTAAAGGGCTGAAAGGAGGGGAACACAGATAATTTCTACTGCTCTTCCCATAAAGGCTATGGGAAAGAATCTAGTGGAATGCAGTTTCCTATTTAAGCCAAAGGAAAAACAATACAAGGCCTTCCTTTTGTTAATAGGGGCTTTTATTATAGGAGTCTTCTTTGGATATGATCAAAATATAAAAGGTTGATAGCAAGTGTAACTCTTTTATGGCTGTCTCCAATTGTAGCTTTTACTAGGAAAGAAAGAAATAAGCAAGAAAAAATGACCTACTTACAGAGAATTGCTGAATATCCAAGATGACAAATGTGAACTTAAGCCTAAAAGATATAGTTAAAAATTGGTTCCAATACTATCAACTTTTAGAATCATTTAAAGGTAATTGCACAAATGCAAGTTTTTGCCACACAAATGACAGAGTGTGAGTGTAACTTATGTACAAATGATGATAAATTGATTACTAAAATGTATAAGATGTCGCTGTAATGGGATACAGAAAATGAGGTGGTTAAGTTGGTAATGATAACATGGGCTAGAAATGTTGGCAGAAACTTACAGATGCAACAGAGGGAGAAATTGTGGAAGAAAGATTTAAAGTTCACAGCATTTTATAATTTGAAGGAAAATTATTATAAAATGATGTATAGATTGTATTTGACACCAAAAAAACTGGCAAAGATGTATAAAGGTATGCATAACAGGTGCTGAAAATGCCAACAACAAGAGGAGTCTTTCTTTCACATTTGGTGGGTGTGTAAATAAGTTAAATGCTTTGGGCCATGATATTAAAAGAAATACAAAAGATCCGAAGACAACAATTTTGGCTTTTTTGTTGGGACTCATGAGAGATGATACTCCGAATTAATGCAGACTGCTATCTATGTATATGACTACTGCAGCAAGGACTCTAAATGCACAAAAATGGACAATAAAACACCAACAAAGGAGAACTGGATTTTTAAAGTCACAGAATATTCAGAAATGGCAAAACTGATGTCTCTATTATAAGGGACAATAATATGGACAACTTTTTGAAAAACTGGAATCCTTTAATGGAATGCCTTCTGAGAACCTGTTCAAACAGAGAAACCTTAGCAGAATTTGAAATCTTTAAAAAAAAAAACCAGTGGAATGTATTAGAGTATTAGTAAAACAAAAATTAATTAATTTTTTAATTATATGCGTGAATTTAGAGTTAATTTTCAAAGATAAGATAGCTGGAAGTCATTGTAGGCAGGGTATCACTGTAGGGCATGTAATGGGTTGCATTTTGTTATGTTTTAACTAGTTTCTTATTATTGTTGTTGTCGGTGTCTATGTATTTGCTTGTGTGTTTTGTATATGAGAAAAATATAAAAATTATTAATAAAAAGAACCCCAGCCTTCTAAGACTGAACAGATGGCAATTGTGAGAGGGCCTTCTCAACCATGGTATCAAAATTCTGGGACTCTCTTCCCAGGGAGACTTGTCTGTCCCCTTCTGATGCTATCTTTTACCAACTGATTGTAAGGAATTCCATAGAAGCAGAAATAAAAGGCTTTTTTGGTGTAAAAGACCGTTTATTCAGACATCCTAGAAAGCTCACGTACACGACGTGGCAGGAATAAAGTCTCCCGCCAGAAGCACAGGTTATAACTCTGTCCATCCCATCCCCCCTCCCGGATTCCCATGGGAACGGAGGTCTCATCTCCCTCGCAGAGATAAGGTCTCAGCTGCAGAAGCTGGCCCATCGCCCGGGTTGTGGAATGTAGTCAAGGCCAGGCGGCTGACCCGCTCATCAACACCATTGAATCCTTTACACTCTGCCTCCCTTAAAAAGACTTCTCCCCAGGTTTGTGCTTGAGAAGGTGCGATGGAAAGCAGAAATGAGGGCGAGGCGCCAATATTACGAATAAACCATTGATTATACCCAGAGGAATACCCCACCCAAGAGACTAAATATTGCAAGCGCTTACATTAAAACGAGAGTCCAGGATGGCGCCAATTTACGTAATGTTTGTGGCCATCAATTATAGTGTCGGGCGCGGGTCTCTCAGCCCGGAGTCGCTTGCTGAAACATCGGAAAGCAGGGAGCCTCCCTTGAGCAAACTGGAATGGAAGACAGGATGGATATTACCAGAAAGTGAGAAACCTTAGGCAAGTCCAATCGGGCAGTGACATCATTAATCACTTTAGTAATCTGGAAAAGGTCCCGCGTAATCTTTTGCCCTAGTTTTGTAAAAATTTATGCACGTCTCCTTCGAGATTTTTGGTAGACAAATACACCCAGAGCCCTGCATACCAAGGGGAAATCCGGAAGCGGTGCGCTTTTATCCGGGCTGAAGTTTTTTGGGGAGTCTTTAGCCTGCTGTAAGGCAGTCCTGGACCGCTTTTCCACCCTGACGCCAGAGATGAAATCCACTGCTGAAACCTCGGAGGATTCAACGCCTTGGCAGGTAGTTCGGTGGCAACGGAGGGAAGGAACCGACCAGACAATAAATTTCGAAGGGGTCTTTTTGTACTGCGCTATGAACCGCATTATTATAGAAGTATTCTGCAAAGCGGAGTTAGCTTCGCACCAATTATTGTCTTGGTGGTGAAGTTGGTGTAGCTCGCGTGAAATACTGCCTCCAGGGTCTCTGTTAAGTTCTCTCTGACTCACCCTCGGCCACTTTGAACGTGTTGAGGCAGGGCGTAACGCCGGAAACCCCCAACAAACCCAGCAGAAAAGCCTTCCAGGAACTTTGAAAATGAATTAGGGTCCAAGCGGTCGGAGACCACCTTATTAACGGGCGGAATGTAGAGCGATAAATATAGGTTGAATGAACAGACGCTTAACTTAGGAGGCCGAGGAGCGGATGGAAGCACATGGGGATGAAAGCCTGGAGCTTGTTTAGAAAAAATAAGTCCCACCACCACCCACAAAGACCGCCATGTTGCCCTGACTTTTCTGGCAAATCCGTAATAAAAAAAATCCATGGAGATGACTTCCCAGAGGCGTGGAGGCCACCGGAAGGTTTCAACAGACCATGGGGTTTTCCGAACGTTCGGCTTCCTCGCGTGACAAACAGAGCAACCTTTTGGCTATATGTCTCAATGTCCCTTGCGCCAGCTGCCACCAAAAAATTGACGGCGGAGCCAAATGCAGAGTTTTTTTTAGGAAGCCAAAATGTCCAGCCGGGCGGGCATCACTGACAGGCCTCGAGGACCTGCTTGACGGAGGGGGAGCCGCGGTACTCACAACAATCCCCTGCCCGTAAACACCATTCTCGAAGCTAATTGGGAGTCACCTTCCCTCACGCTGGTGGCTCGGCGCAGCCCCTCACGGGCCTCTCGGAAAGTCTCCAGTAGAGGAAAGTGAGAGACCAGGGCTGAGGAATGGGTAGAGAAGGGAGGAGTGGACGTCTGAGATCGGCAGTGACAGGCCAGCCCCAATTGGGAGGTGGGGAAAGAACAGTGCACCTTGGAATATCTCCGTGGCAGGCAGCTCCAACTTCCCCCCCCCTCGGGTAGAAGCGAGATGCGCATCACCCAGTTTATTGGCTTTTCCCGGGGAAAATGGACAGTGAAAAGAGAAACGAAAAAAGAAATGTCGGCCCAATCCGGAGTTGCTTCAGCGGACATCTTGGGGGGGGGGTGGAGAGGCGTGCCAGGAGTTCTTGTGATCCGACCAAACTTGAAAGGGTGCTTTCAGCCCTCCTCAACCAGTGGCATGGAGTGGAAAGTAAGCTACTTTTGATGGTCCGCAGTCTCTTTATCCCCACAGTCCAGTTGAGCTCAGCGCCGGAGAGAATCGAGAATTTCTTTGGATACAAATAAAGCACCTGGAACCAGCCTTATCATGCTTTATTTCTCTGCAACAGGGCACCCCACCCCAAAGCTTTGTCGAGGCAATCCACGTGGAACCAGCAAGCGGGAGATCTGGGTCAGGGGTGTTTCAGGATAGGTTACATTGGTAAAAGCTGATTTTTAAAGCTGAAAGGCTGTCCTGACATTCTTTAGACCAGGAAAAGTTAGGGGGTTCCCGGGCTTGGCAGCCTGTGGATCTTTACCCTTAGTCGTGCAAGAGGTCTGTGAGTGGGGAGAGTCAGTTCAGCGGGTAGAATTACTCAAAGTCACGATAGAAATTAGCAAAACCCTAGGGAAAGATTGGAGTTCCTTTTCGATTGGTAGGGGCAGGCCATTTGGAGGACTGCATCAACCTTAGCAGGATCCATTTTTAGTGTTCCTCGGGAGATCCGGTAACCCAAATGAGTCGAGTATAGAGGTTTGGTGGAAACAGCATTTAGAAAAAAGTTCTGGGCGCAAAAGAGGAGTTAGTTGAGCAAGCCGCTTTCAATACTTCCAGACCAATGCTTCATGCTCTTCCATAGTTTGTTGAATAGAAATTAAAACGCCATCTAAGTACACATTCCACTACTCCCTTGTATAATAAATCATGGAGAAATCGTTCGCTGATAAGGGCCATAAAGTTCCGGGGCCCCACTTAACCGAATAGCATTATTAAGTGCATTCAATTTGTCCAAATTTTCGTTAATTAAATGCAGTCAAATCGTTCATAGCCTTCCGCCAATTCTGACTCTGTAGTAAGCTTCTCTCAAGTCCAACTTAGTAAAAATGCGCCCTTGCTGCCAAAATGCATCTAAAAGGTCCTTTGATTAATGGCAAAGGGTATTTATTGGACAAGGAGACCGCATTGAGCTCTCCTCGGTAATCTTGTGAAGACCCGGTTTTAGAAGACCCATCCTTTTTTTTACAAACAATACAGGAGCAGCATGTGTGTGTTTGGTAGCTCGGGCCGTTATGAACCCTTGAAATGTAGGTTCTTGCTCTAAGAAGGCACGAAGTTCCCTTCTCTCCTCATTGGGACTCATGCAGTAGATTCTACCTTGCTTGGGCGAGATTCGCCTGGCTGTGTGCAATGACATTTTGCAGTCAGTGTCTCTATGGGGTGTGCAATTGATCGCGATTCTTGCTCCTTGGGAAATACTCTTGGCTAAGTCCTGGTAAGCCGGTGGAATGCCCGGTAGAATCGAGAACAGTGGAAGCTGCATCGCTGGATGAAGCCAGGGTATGGTCGGGAGAAGCCGAGGTTTCCCCAATTCATGTGTGTTCTCCATGAAGGGAGGGTCCAGTGAGTTTCTAAGATCCTTTCTTTCAAATCGAATTTTGGTTCATGCAACAACAACCATGGCATGCCCAGAACTATGGAGTGTTTGGCCACCTGGCCAGAATAAAACCAATTTTCTCCCAATGGTCAGCACTTGGCGAGCGAAGGAGAACCAGTTCGCGTTTTGAACTGGGCGGATCGCCGATCCCGGAGGACTGCCAGTCCATTTGGGTGAATGGTGGGCTGGAGTATGCCAGGGGACTCCTCGGTCTAGACCTAGTTCCTCCGCCACCTGGGGCCACATTAAAACAATGGGAGCAACCAAGAATCTACAAGGAACTGAGGCTATAATGCGAGTATGCTTAGCGGGGTTGGCTACAGAAGCGCTTGAATCGGTAATAGAGCGCTGCGCTCACCTTTCACAGCATCTGGGTTGAACCCTTATCCATGGGGGCTGGCTGAAGAGAGGCAAACAGCTGCTTCCCCTCCCTCTGGGTGCGCCTTCGGTAACTCACCTCAGACCCGTCTGCTGGGGGCGGCCCTGAGTTTGTGGTGGCTTGGCAGATGGGGTGCTTGTAGCGGCGGAGGCGGTTGGCTTCTGTTTTTTTCGGACGGTTAGAGCGGCTAGATGACCCGGTCATCTCCAGCGGTAAAGACCCACAATCCCAGACGGCGGCGGTTCCGGAGGTGGTCTCGGTAGGAGCTGCTGGGCTTGGCAGAATTATGGGGAGTCCCGTGAAAGGTGGTGCATTAGCGGCGAGGTTTGAAGCGTGGGCGTATACCGTCCGCGGCGTACTCAAGCGAGACGCCACCTGGGATCCCAAGTCGATCCAATCAGCAATAGTCGCGGGGAATCCAGTGCAGAAACACCGTTCCACACAGTTTACCGTCGACATTAGCATCCGAGAAGTATTCACATTTCATCGCTACTAGGGCCACCTCAGAGGGAAGTTCGCAGCAACCGCGCCTGAAATTCACGGGCAAATTCTGCAAGCGAGCGGTTGCCTTGCTGGAATGGATTGATATGGAGTGCGGATGGCTTCCATTTCAACACCGGATCTTGAAGCGAGCCCTTAAGGCTTGGAGGAGCGCGCCCGGCACCGTCATGATATCCTCATCTTGCAGATTCAAAAGAGTCACAAAACCAGTCGGCTGTCCGCCCATCAAAGGCGGAACCGATATTCCGTATTTTTTAAGCGTTCCAGACCGGTATAAATGCGTGCATAGTCCTCCATGTGGGCATCGAGGTTGTAGGATGAAGTAGGGAAGTTTGAGGCGGGTCCCATCGTAAGCGGGCAGGTATTGGAGTCTGTAATATCCTCTCTCCACGGCCCTTTGGCGCCCGGGCTGGGGCGTAAGCGGGTTGCACTGGAGTTGAGGCAGCTGGCGCAGGGGGGGGGGGTCCGAATGCGGTGGAGGTGGGGGGCTACGCCAGTGCAGCTGGTGTGCGGTGGGAGCCCGGTCCTTGGAAGGTGGTAGCAGGACCCAGCAGCATTAAGCCGCCTCTGGCTACCGGCTGTACCCAGTGACAGCGTAGACTCCAACTTGGGGCATCCTGTTCTGCTGCTGCTTCTTCAGTTCCCCTCTCCAAATTTAGCTCTCTCTCCTTTCATGCGAGTCAGTACATCCCTGAGTGGCATGCAAAGCTGCTTCTCGTTCCAGTTTGGCCAGTTAGGTCCCCGTTGGAACAGCTGCAGTTGGTTCAATTTCTATGCGTGCGCGAGGCCTGAGCAGCTTCGGCGTTGGCGCTGTAAGTCCAGTTTGGAGTGTTCCAGGACTCTTTATCATGGACTGATAGGTTCTTGCACATATTGTCGTTGCTGTGCGTCTTTGTACGCGGTCAATTACGGTTAGTTGGACTTTGGCAGCTGCTGTTCCCGGTCTCTTTACGTGGTTTCAACGCTCTTGCTGCAGCTGCTCTGGATTCCTCTTCCCATAGCTGAAGTTCACGGGCCCATGCTTCTTGGGCATCCATGATAGTCGCCCACTTCCTCCCATCCCAGCTCTCTCTTTTTTTGATGGGAGGGGGAAACCAGGATCCGGATGGGAATGCAGGCTTTCTTCGGATTCCTCTTCATCTGAGCGTAGGGACATGGTGGCTCCACCGGTGGCTCCGCGGGCACCTCAGGTGCAACTACTGATCCGGGATCTGGGGGTCGATCCGGAAGCTGGTACAGTGGTATTACCCTCCCAATCCCGATATAGTCCCGGGTTTCAGCGGTGGTCTTGAATGAAGGCCCCAGTGCTATGCCACGGTGGATTCTTGGGAGCATCACCAAAATACGAGTCCAGGAATGCGTTCAATGGACTCCCTGTGTTGCGCATGAAGGTGGTCAGACCCGTCTCCTCCGGTGACAGGTTGCATCTGAGGTTTGTAATCCATACGAGGAAGCAGGCAGATATCCGATCCACAGGCTCGATCCATAGACAGCTTCCAAGCGACTCATGTAAGTCCCCATGAGGTAGATCTCTCGTCCCACCGATCCCAACGAAGTAAGGGAAGACTCGTGTCGATCGAGGAAAGAGTTACCAGCGAGACCCGCTTCTCCGCCGGTTCCTCAAATCCAGAAGCTTCGGAGCCCTCTTTGGGGCTACGCGCAACTTCCACAGGAATATTCCAACCTCTCCATGCGAGACGCAGAGGGTCCACTGCACTGGAGAATAGATGACTAAAGATTCCTGCCACAATGTAAGGAATTCCATAGAAGCAGAAATAAAAGGCTTTTTTGGTGTAAAAGACCGTTTATTCAGACATCCTAGAAAGCTCACGTACACGACGTGGCAGGAATAAAGTCTCCCGCCAGAAGCACAGGTTATAACTCTGTCCATCCCATCCCCCCTCCCGGATTCCCATGGGAACGGAGGTCTCATCTCCCTCGCAGAGATAAGGTCTCCGCTGCAGAAGCTGGCCCATCGCCCGGGTTGTGGAATGTAGTCAAGGCCAGGCGGCTGACCCGCTCATCAACACCATTGAATCCTTCACACTGATAAAGATTTGTTTTTGTTTCATTTGGTATTTCTCAGTGACTCCTCCTACCTGTCAAATGTTTCAATTGTTGCTTCTGTGTTTTTCTATGGGTACTAAACCTGCTTTAAATTGTTTTACTGATGTGTTTCTTGTTGGACTTTAAGGATATGATTTTAATATGTATGTTTTAATTTGTTAGCTGCCTTTGTGGCCCTTATAATGTTAGAAAGGGGAGGTGAACATTTTGTAAAATGAATAAGATAAATAGAATTAATAATACAAAAGTAAGAATTGTGTACAAACGAAGCATAAGATATAAATAAGAATATAATTAGTAAAAAGCTGCCGATGTCATTATTATTTATATTTGAATATATATAAACAGCTATTAACTGTTGAAACTGCCTCATCCTATCTGAACACTATAGTGTTCTTCAGAGACCTTGCATAGGGGCCTACAATGAAGTTGGAAAGAGCCATTTATTTAAATGGGAGAGTTCAAAAAAAATGTTTAATTCTCCCCAATTTAAATAAATCAGATGAATATAGAAAATACTTTCCTGACAGTACCAATTAAAAAAATGAGACAATGACATAATATAAAAGACAATTACAAAATGCTCCATACTATCCAATGAAGTGAAACTGATATCACTAAAACATGAGAACCATATTGACTAATCCCCTTTTTTAGGGGATCTATTAGTAGGACGCCATTGCTTACCTGATGTTGGAACGCTGCATTTTAAACGGGGTTGATTTTAAAATGTATAGAGCCGTTATTTAATGATTACTGATTTTATTGTGCTCTAGCTATTTGTCTGTTCACCGCCCTGAGCCCTTCGGGGGAGGGCGGTTTATAAATATAATAAATAATAATAATAATAATAATAATAATAATAATAATAATAATAATAATAATAATAATAATAATAATAATAATAATAATAATAATAATGCAAGCAATGATTTGTCAAACTTGGTAGTTGAATTTAAATGGAGACGTTTTCTTTTTGTGGATTTTTATCTGACTGGGCCCCAAACTAGCAGTTGCTAATCAGGCTTAACTTACTGAGACTGGCTAATACCAAGTACTATTGACCCATCTAATTTAGCATGTCTGTTTTGATTAGCTCCAATTTTCCATAGTCTTAAGAGAAGAAAGATCTCTCTGAACATCTGCTCTCCAAGATCCTTTCACCAGAGGTACCAGGACTGAACTCAGACTATTTGAATGTAGAGAAAGTGCTTTACCACTGAGCCATGGCCTGTATCCCAATTGTTGACTGGATCAAGGGACATACTTTCAGTAGAGCTTCTTTTGACTGGCTGGACTCCTACTACCCCAAATCTTCAGGAGAAGATGGAATAGAAGTTCAAATACACAAAGTATCACCACTAAAATAGTGACATTTTCATGGCCATGATTCACTGTGATTGTTTTCATTGATTTTGGTGGACCTTGGACCACTTTATCATTAATCATGCCTCTAGAGCCTCATGGGTGTAAAGATGTTTTTCAGGCCTGGCCATATTTACAATAACTTTTTGACAGTTAACAAATAAAAGCAGAGATGAGTAAGCTGCCGAAGGCCACCCACTAAGTCTGTGGCTCAGCTGAGGATTAATTCTGCAATATTTGAGTGCCAAAGACAATTCTGAAAAACATTGCAGAATCCATTTGAATTGGGAGAAGGATCCCAAATACAGACACATTTGTTGTGACAAGCACTAAGAAATGCAGTCGTGTTTTTTTTTAAAAAAAAACACTGCACAATCCAGCCACTGAATATTGTAAGCACATCTGAGAGCTATAGTACTTTGCATTCACAGTTCGTTTTGTTCTGTAGCTGTCCAGAGCCAGCAGCAGCTCAGGACTGTTTCCACTCACCTTCCACACCCCCCCCCCACACAAACACACTCATGACCCTACACCAACACTTACGAGGGTTGATGTGGAATACTGGGAGCCAGAGGGTTACAGGCAGCGACAGCAAGCAATACAGGGCCAGGAGAAGGAAGCCTGTGGCTTCAGCTCTTCCACGTTTCAAGAGGGAAGAGACAGGGTGAGACAGTGTGAGCCACTGTCACTTCAAGGCAGAGCAGAGGAACTTTCCAACCTGGGATGGTCCATGTGCCGCCAGGATGGCCGCTGGACCACCAAAGGGGCCGGGCTTCTTTTACCAGCCAGGCACAGGAGGTGGTTGGCCTTGGAGCGGGCTGTGCACCTGAGGGCCAGCTGCACGGCCCAGGGGGCCTTTGTCCAGCTTTAGCTCAGAGGCCCAGGTTGGCGGTGGCCACCAGAGCCCCCTACGGGGGACTGGCCAACCACCAAGCGGGCTGCGCACCTCTGGGCTAGTGGCGCAGCCTTCAGAGGCTGCCTGCTCGAGCCCGGTCACTCTGAGGCTCAGAAAGCCCCCTTGCTCGCCTTTCCAGGGGAGGGAGATCGACAGGTATTAGCATTAACAGTGTGCTAGATTTGTTGCAGATCTTTCTGACCTTGACTATTCAGACTCTAATTTTACTACAGATAATGACAGTTGGGCTGGCACTTTGCCTGCCTACTCCAAGCTCTTGCTGTCACTCCATGAAAATATGGAATAAAAAAATGGAGAGGAACAGCATCACACAACACCATGATCACTTCCAGTTGTCCCAGAAATAACATAATGGCATTGCATGATGTGCTAAAACTTTCCCAAATCTCTGTGGAAAAGCCATAAAAATTTGGGGAATTCCAACAAAATCCCACTGTATGATACTACTTCCAGGTACACAACTAGAAGTGATGTAATTTCATTGCATAACACAAGTTTCTATGATTCCCATGCCATCAGTGCTCTAAATGGAAGCGTCAGCGTCAGCCCTAAATGGAAGTGTCAGTTCCATACAGTTAGGATCCCTTGGCTATTAAAACCTTGGCAAAGAAAATCAGAGCACCTCATTTTTATGTGAGGAGTCATTTGTACAAATCGGCCTTGATAGTAATCAGAATACTACTGTCACTAAACCTTTCTTTCCCTAGTGTGACTTTTCATGGAGAAATGGTCTTGAATTTTCTGGTGCTTGGAAGAAATGGATCACAAAATAGCATTTACCTGAAGAGTCTCCAAAACTGACCTAGAGAAGAATTTTTGTAGTATATGAACCATGATTTATATTTTGAATGTCTAACTTATTTTCAGCACATGATAGCATTCTGCATATGATTCACTTCACAGTTCAGTTATGAGGATTCGACTTCCCAGTTCTATGCTTTTTAATAGGCTTTTCTTTGTGTTGTGTTCCCTTTTCCTATTATTATATTTGGCAATTATATTACAATGGATATTGGGGGATGATATTAATTTCATCTTGCAGATGACTGTGAAGATTATTTGGTCCTCTAACGCCTAACAAATGCAAGCCTACATTATTCCCTTATGGATAACAAATAATTAGACTGCAACATTTGAAGGTAAGATATTAGTTGTTTGCTGACTCATTGCTCACATTTTGCAGATTCGATAATATAAAAGTTAAATGATATAGTTCAACACATTTCTGTTCCTAACTTTGTTCCACAACAGTTATTGCACATTTTAAAACTCGTTATTTCAATAACAATAAACTCCAAAATTAAAAAAATTAATTATCACATTTGAACTATTCATCTGAATAGATTATCTGTACAACTTTGACTGAAACTAGTTGATTTTTTTTCATCTTTTCTGAAATCTTAGGGGGTTTTTTTGGGGGGGGGGCTAATTATGAAATGTTCTAATGTCCAAAAACTGAACATTATACTGGAAGATGTTCAGAGCACTTTTAAAAATTATTTTGATACATTACTACTGCATCCTTTAAATGCCCCAATACAGCTCTCAACACATCAGCTGATAAATCCTATATAATAATTTCCCTAATTTTTCCTAGAAGAATTTAATTATTTGTCTTTTTTTATAAGTCCTCTTGCCAAATTATTTCCTGACACCCTCAATGACTAATGTTAATAGCTGTGATATTTGATAAGGAGTGAAAATGGGATACTCAATTCCTAGGTTTTGCTCCTTTTTAATGTGAATGGGAGTTCACAAATCTTTCTTCCTGCTGGCCACTATTGTCCATGAACAGCTAGTGATCATATCCAGGTTCTTTTACGACATCACTCCTATGAGTAGGTATTTGTGTAAAACAAGTTTCAACCCACTTGAAAAGGTGAAGTTACTTTGGCAAAGAACATTCCTAAACACTTTAGTTTCAGAGTGAATATTTCACATTGGTCCTAGTGATTTTATGGACCATGCATTCTAGTGATTATGTATTTGTTCACAAAGAACCAGAAAGCAGATGAAACCCTTAACTGTATGGTTCAATGTATTTTGACAGCATTTTCCATATTGGAAGCATGCATTGTATATATAATAGACAGAATTCAAGTGGTATATAATTTTACAAGTACTGGAAAGGAGAGGGAGCAAAGACATTTAACAGGTGCCATTGTAAAAAGGCCTTCTTTTAGTAAGACAGTAAGACTTGATTGGATTTATCTCTGGGTACTAGCCATGATGACTAATGGGAACCTCCAGATTCAAAGGCATAAATCCCTGAATACCAGTGCTGCAACAACCTAAGGGGAAGGCCCTGGCCTTTAAGCCCTGTGGTAGTCTCTCCAGAGTCCAGGGTAACTTGTTGGCCAATGTGTAAGACAGGATGCTGGGCTAGATGGACCACTGGTCTGATCCAGCAGAGCTCTCCTTGGGTTCTTATGACTGCTTGAGCTGTGCTATTGGGACAACTTTTGATTCTTTTATGGGAAAATTATAAAAGATGATCTGGTTGCTTTAAGAACCAGATAGAGGCTTCTAAAATGCCAGAAACTCTAGAAAATGCCAGCATATGGTTTTTGAAGTTTTTCAGATTTCTAGTATACTTGCTTTATATGGAATAAGAACATTCATTCATCCAGTTAAATGTAGTCTATGCTGAGGCCAGTATTTTTATTATTTATTTGATTAATTGTTTCAATTACTTCCTTCAGCCAGCATGGTATAGTGCAGGGGTCTTCAAACTATGGCCCTCCAGATGTTCATGGACTACAATTCCCATCAGCCTCTGCCAGCATGGCCAAGTGGTAGGGCTCATGGGAATTGTAGTCTATGAACATCTGGAGGGCCATAGTTTGAAGACCCCTGGTATAGTGGTTAAGAGCAGTGGACTCTGATCTGAAGAACTGGATTTGATTCCCTACTCCTCTACATGAGCGGTGAACTCTTATCTGGTGAACTTGATTTGTTTCCCCACTCCTACACATGAAGCTTCCTGAGTGATCTTGGGCTAGTCATGGTTCTCTCTGGACTCTCTCAGCCCCACCTATCTCCCAAGATATCTGTTGTGGGGAGAGGGAGGGAAAGCATTTGTAAGCTGCTTTGAGACTCCTGACAGGAGAGAAAGGCGGGGTATAAATCCAAACTCTTCTTCTTCAGATACTCCAGTGATGACATTGTAGGGCCAAAGGTCCTTTGGCTCACCATACTCAGGCTTAAGTTCCTATAAACAGAGGAGAAAGCAAGTGAAGCCTAGATGGTACTCAGCTGCTACTAGAATGCTAGCGGGATCTTCCAAGCTTCCTCTCTGCCAGCAGCAATACTCCAACATTTCACATGGTTGTGCTTCCTAGTGGTGCTATTTGAGATCCTTCAGGTAGAGATGCCATGAATCTAACTTTAGTACTCTGCCATTAATTGTACTAGGTAAGCTTGGTGATTTCTAGTGAATTAGACCTAAGTCTGAGATTAGTGTATCCCAATGGAGAAATCTAATCTTAGCTAAGGCATAGACTCACATGGTCGGCTTGAACCACCAAACACTAATCTTTAACCTCTACCTGGAAAAAATCAGAAGGTATTAAAAAGATTCAGTTGCAAGATTTCTCACAGTTTCCTTGAGGATGAACTGCATCCAATTTTTTTAAGGATGGGCTACGTCACGTTCATCAAGGGGCAAATGTCACCCCTGGATGTTAAATGTGCCAAATAAAAGCTCAGGGGACCTCAGTATTTAGCAGATTACTCCATTATTGTTAGTTATTAGTGCCATTCATGTAAGAGTGCCTGTTCTATTTAGCCTTTTACTTCAGCAGAAATTAATTTTGAATATTTTATGAGCTTTTAGGTAGTTACAAAGTGACATTCTTGGATTAAATATGAGCCATTAAAATGCAGCAATGAATAATGTTTAGAAAAAATAATTAATATTGCAAGTTGGAGTAGGTGTCCAGTCTAGTGGTAATGGGACTAAGAACAAATTATACTCTTTTGCTGCAACAGTATAAATAGGTTATATCACATATTGAAATGTTCCCCATCATCTACATAGAAACTGCTTCTGAGAAGCAGGGCAACATATTCTTATCAAAAGACAATTCATTTTAAAATGGCAATATTACAGTGATTTTGCATGTGCTGTGTCATGAATGTAATGACTTGCCATCATCCATACCACCTAACAAAAAGAACAGGATACTCTATTCTTCCTTGAACTCCTTGAAGAAAACGCAATACAGAAATATAATCAATGGATAAGGTGTTGTGGGTTTTCCGGGTTGTATGGTCATGTTCCAGTAGCATTTTCTCCTGACGTTTGCCTGCATTTGTGACTGGTATCTTCAGAGGATCTTCTGAAGCTGCCAGCCACAGATGCAGGTGAAACATCAGGAGAAAATGCTACTAGAACACAACCATACAATCCGGAAAACCCACAACACCCTTGTGATTCTGGTCGTGAAAGCCTTGGACAATAAATCAATGGATAGATACAATTGCTGCATCAATGTCATATGCATGACTAGATACAATAGACATGGCTTGGTGAACCAACTGTATAGATCACTTCCAGCAGCTACTTTTGGAACATTTCTTTCCTGTTAAAGGGTACATGTATAACAATTGCTTGTGGAACTATTGTGCATTAGTCATACTCCAGCTCCTGAGTGGTACATTGTAAAATCCATTTTTTCCTGATTATACAGTTAGCACTTATGGGTAGAAGGCAGGTTTGTTGCCACTTACATGGTGGTTCCTGAGAATAATAGCTCACTTCCTATCAAAGAAATTAATTTCCTGCATTCATTTCTAAGATGTTTGGCCTCCACTGCCTATGCTTTATCCATCATAAAAGGGCAAGGCTGTAATCCAGTGGGAGAGCCTCTGCTTTGCATGCAGAAGGTCCCAAATCAATCCTCAGCATCTCTGGTTGAAAGGAAATGTTAAACACCTCTAGCTGAAACACCAGAGAGCAGGGCAAAGTAGACAGTACTGACCTTGACAGACCCAGTTGTCTCACAAAGCAAAAGGCAGCTTCATTTGTTCTTAGAATGAAGCGGAAACCAATTATCAAACAAGTGAATTCAGACATTTCTCCTGCTTATGTAAAAGAGAATGGTGATCTCCTTGTTGTGAGGTGATGAAATGCAGTTTCTTAAATTTTAACCAAGCACAGATTTTGTTCTCAAACTGCAACTGATCCAGAATCCATCGGTAAGCCCAGAATCCCAAAGGTTGGATGTGTGCTGTGGCAAAATATGCTCCCTCTCTTTTCCCTGGGCTCTTTCATAATGTGTAGCTGATTTGCCAGTTGGCCCCTTCTTTAATAATAAGCAATAAATTAGAAGGTGCAACAACTCATGCTAGACAAAAATCTATAATTTCAGCTAGCTGTATTTGCTTGCCAACTTTGGCAGGGAAGAGGGAGCTGATATTGTAATGAAGTCTGTTCGATTTCAGTTCAAAGCCCTATGTTACCAACAGAATGAAAGAAGTGTACACGATCAAGCCCATATCAAAATGCAAACAGGAATAACTCATCTGAAATCAATGCAGTTATCTAAATTTATAGCATATTCAAATTCTGCTGCTAGAACCAAGGGACTATAAGTACACAAGCAACTATGAGGCATGTTCAGTAAACAAAGCTAATTTACTTTGGTAGATATAAAGCTATTCAAAGATGTCATATGCGACACATATAGATATTTATATTTAGATGTATATTTAGTTGCACAAGCAGATTTGTGTTCATGATTTATGACACATCGTCACCCATTCTGATCTTGTGTACCCTGCTTAGCTAGAGAAGCTTCTTGTGTATGGTCAATCAATGAATGTATGGTTCCCTTAATTTCTAGCTAGAGCCCAAAGAGAGATCCCTCAAGAGATGAATGTCTGAATCCTGGCCAGTTTAAACCACAATGAGCAAATCTACTCTGGTTCCATGACCTTCACTCCTGCACGTAGGCCAGTATAATGACTCAGAAACTTTCCGTTCCCTCTAGTCTACACTATTGCAGAATCTCTTTGGTTTTTCGGTTCCCCATCTATGGTTTCAGACGTGAGGAGCAATATGTTTCAGAATCTTTTGACTTGGGGAAGGGATGCAATAATTGATAAATTCAAATTATTCTATATAAATTTGCAACTATGCACTAATCTCCTTTTGATATTTTGCTTTGCTTGGAACTTAGATATTTACTAGCAGGTCCGGCCATGCGTTGCTGTGGCAGTTGTCCTTCTCATCACAGTCTGCAACCCACACAGATGTCCATGCAGGTCCAATGATCCCCAGCATAGCCTTTTGGGGTGGTCAAATGGAATCCCTCTTTCCCTTTTCAATGCACATTGTTATATGGTGCTGTCTTGTTTTTTTAGTATAAGGTAATCCTTTCCATTCCACAAGGGAACTGTCCAGAGTGTGAATCCTGCTGTCCATGAGGCTGGTTGACACACACAGTCCTGGCTTGGGTAAGGCAGAACTGGGGCAGGCAGGCTTTCCCAGTCAGGCAGCAGAGGCAGGGTGGTGAGGCGCTCAGATCGAGGCCAGCTCCCTGGGTTCTTAAAGGGCCATGTGCAAAAGAAGCGAAGCCGGTAGTGTTTGTTCGCCCCCACCCCGCGGATTTTCTTAGAAGAAAAAGGCAAAGGCCAGCTCGCTTTTAGTAAAAGAGAGCTGTGGCGAATATGGGTGAGGAAGTGGGTAAGTGGTGGTTGGATGTGAGGGAGGGCAGAGTGAGGTGTGTGAGGATGAGCTGGATGTGTATTGTGTGGTAGCAGTGGGTGAGGCACAGAGAGTGAAAGTTACCTGCAGGTGAGCGGGGGGGAACCCCACCTGATGTCTCACATGGCAAAGTGTGTATGTGTTTCACTTCCACTCGTATTACCTAACAGTGTTACCTATTAACTGTTTTCACTGCTCATCTCTGCCCATCTGCACGAACATTCTAAGGGTGACAGTTAAACACAGCCAGCTCCATGGCCTGGTGTGCCAGGAAAAAGACGTTTTACCTGGCTCAGGTATGGACTTTCAGTGATTTGAAGGTCCAATTACCTGCCCACAACAGGGAGGGACATCCTGTGAAAAGGAGACCATCAGGGACAAATACACTGTTAGATTTTTTTATATATAGAAGATGAAGAGGTAATACTACTAAAGGAATCCAGCATTTTCTTGCAATTAAGAATCTGACACCTGTTCCTTACTTGAAATGCATCTGTTATGCATCCTGTCTTTTTTATACAAGGAAGTAGAATAAAAACATACCAAATAACAAGCTTCTTCTTTTCCACTGTGGCCAGAATGCTGCCCTGGATGCTTCCACAAAAACCTGAGCTCTGACCTAGTAGAATTGGTAGAAATGACAGCATTGTCAATCCTTACTATGGAAAGGAAGAAGGTTGGCCAACACTGAGGTGGGAAATTCCTAGAGATTTTGGTGAAAGATTTACACAATTTGAAGAGCAACCATATTTTGGGTGTGGAGCCTGGGGAGGGGAGGAACCTAAGTGGGATACAATGTTATAGAATCCATCCTGCCATGTTCTCCACAGGAATCAATCTCTGTAGTCAGAGATCAGTTGTAATTCCAGGAGATCTCAGACCCCCACCTGCAGGTTGGGAGCCCTAAAAAGGAGTCAAAGAAAAGGGACCAATTAGGACAGAGTTAATATAGAGGACTGGATCTCATCTAAATTCTGAACAAAGGTGCTCATCTTTCTTTATTCTCCCTCCCATGCAGCCTAAAACACTTCAGAAAATGCTGCAATTAGGGGAGGGAGTAGAAGGGCTGCCATTGCAGGGTGGGAACAGCAAAAATAATATCCACCCTTGTGCAAAAGGAACTTTTCCACAGGATCCAACCCAGATAGATTTCTTTCACCATCTCTTAACAGTACTAGAATAGGGGTGGGGTAGGGTACCTTCAAATAGATTAAAAGAAAACCAAAGTAGTTTTTTTCCCCAGTCAATCCCTTAATAACATATGGAATTTACTATTACAAGATGTGGTATGAAGTCAGGACCGAACTTACAGAGAAGCTGTGAAGAAAAACAAGAGGCATGCTAGTTTTGGTATAAGGACAAAAAGATACATCCAACTGTTGTTAGTTTTTCTCTTCCTTTTAAATATTCCACTTCATATGTAAAATCATTTACCATTTAATTATTTTCTCACAATTTATTTTAAAAAAAGGTCCCCTCATAGGGCTGAGAACAAATATTGGAGGCATTGGCACCAAATCACCGAACAGATGTTCGCTAAGTCCTGTGACATTAAACAATAGCATTATTTTCCTCTGCTGTTTGAAGCTCTCCATAATGACTGCAATCAAAATTCAAGATGGGGTTGTAAACATTTTGGGGGCGGGGGAGGGGTTCCAATGCATTTACCAAATTCCACTGAAAACATGGGGATGTAATATAACTAGTGGGACTCAGTTAAAAAGAAACATCTCCATTGTACCACAAGGGAACTGCAGATGGAAATATTCCAATAAAGGTTTCACTTTATAGAACCCAGGTACCAAACAAATACACAGAAGAATTTCTACAAACTTGGATGACACTGATTTTTGAAACTGCCTTTTGCAATTGCACCCTTTACATTACCGAAATCTAATTCATATTCCTGAAATGGAAGAAAAGTCAAAGAAAGGCAACTCTAACATTTTTCAACTATCCAAAATGCAATCTTATAGCTGAATCTACAATATGAATCCCATAAAACAAGGAATTCTTAGGTAATAAATGTAATGTGCATTTTCCAATAGCTTTTTATTCCTTAGAGATTTTTTAAAAAGCATTTTGAAACCAAGGGAACAGATGTACCAGTGAACAAGAGACTTTCAAAAGATTAATTTCTGGAGAGTTTGAATCTTCAAATTTGCATTTACAATTGCTGGATTTGCATGTTTGAAATGCTTTTCTGACTAAGGTCCAACATAGATCTGCTATGTACAGCTGCTAGGCTGGTACATTTACAACAGAAGGTGGGGAAGAGAAGGGTATCTGAAAAATTCTTGATATCAGTTGCTGATTTTGGTATACTGCAGTACCTATACTTCCTGAAATATCTTTTTTGTGAAAGGGATCTCTCTCTTGTACTAGCAGCAAAGCAGGTACAATCTAACCCAGTGATAGCAAACCTTTTTGAGACCGAATTGCAACCCAAAACCTTTTTGAGCCCAAATTGCAACCCAAGACCCACTTATTTATAGCAAAGTGCCAACACGGCAATTTAACCTGAATACTGAGGTTTTAGTTTAGAAAAAAAACAGTTGGCTCAGAGGCATGTGTTACTCGAGAGTAAGCTTGGTGGTAGTCGGTGGCTTTGCTTTGAAACAATTGTGCAACTCTTCGAACAGGTGAATCCCGACTCTAGGAGGGTTTACTCAGAAGCAAGCCCCATTGCCAGCAACCGACCATACTACCAGGTAAAGGATTGCACATTAGTTCTTCACATGAAAATCATTGAGGTTTAACAGCTTAACAGGGTTACCTACACTGCTTCCCCAAAACTAAGTCTTAGGTTTAATGCTAATAATCAAGCCCAGTGGTCCAGGCCAGCCTAGATGTGGGGGGGGAGCGATTTCCCCCCACATGACAAACTCTGTTTGCGCATGCCCACAGAGAGGGCTCTGAGTGCCACCTCTGGCACCTGTGCCATAGATTCACCACCATTGATCTAACCCATACAGTTTCATCCAGCAGGGAAAGCCACTTTCTCAAGGCTTTTCTGACAATGCTGCCTTGCCAACTATAGCATGCAGAGGAAAGCATAAACTGCACCCAAGAATGCAACTGACTCTTTTTTATAGTCAGTTTCAGAGAAAGTGCTGTTTTTATTTTCTTCTCCCCTCCTTATACCAAAGTAGGAAAATGTCAGGGATATCAAAGAAAGAAGAGGCCCATCTGCCCTAGCCTTTTCCCTTCCTGTAGCAGAAACATGGCAGGGCATCAACATGTTAATCTGATTCAGAGCCCAGATAAAATAATGGGGGGGAGGGGGCGGGCTTTTGCTATTTGCAGACCAATTAGCTATTCCTGGCTAAAGTGTAAACACAGAAACATAAATTCAGATAGGATTCATAAATTATTAAAACCAATTCACAGCCACAAAGCACAAACATAAATCTAGTAGCTTTTCTAATCATAATATTAGAAACATAAAAGCAAATCCTGGACTCTCAAGCCCAGTCTAGTTATCATTTTAGAAGGAAGATTAAATGCTTTAATTAATCTAAGCAGGGCCCTATGACCTGGTAGCAGCTCTGTAGAGTTGCTAACATTAAAGTTGATATACAGACCTGCCCAATAACTTGGCTGGAAAACTACTAGGATTATATCCAAACTGAAGAGAAGACTCCCTACCACCACCATGGGAAACTGCGAGACAAGGGGGGGACCCAAACTCCTCCCTTTAAATCTTTGGTCTCTCCATCTATTCCACAGCTGGACTCCTAGGGAACTCATACTCTGATGCCTTCCCATTTTTTGTCTACTCCCAACTGGACTCATACTCACTAATGTGCACTTTTAGGCAGATTCTGCATGGGCCAAAAACAGTGGTGTGAAAATGGTGTGAAAACAGTGTAAAAGGATTTAAAATGGTGTAAAAGGGTTTACACCATTTTCACACCGCTGTTTTTGGCCCATGCAGAACCAGCCTAGTAACAAAAGAGTTCTTTCAATTATATTCCATCAGAATAATGTCTGCATATATCCAGCAAACTCCATTTCACAGGTAACCTGGTCCCTAAGGTGAGCTGAGTAGAGTAAGTACTCTTATTCTTACTATACTCACTAAAGCAATTCCCACTTCTGAAAGTTCCAAGAGGCTGAATCTAATATAAGCTTAGAAATGCAATACAAAATGCTTCATGCACAAAAAATTGCCTAAGGAAGTTAGAAAATGTATCCAAGGCAATTTACAAATAGCTTATTTTAACCCCTTATCCTATTCCTGGGAGATTCAGGTAGGTGGTTTCCGTACAGCCAAAATATAACAGGCTGAGGAACCTATTTATCCAGTTTGGGAGAAAAACTTCGCTCAGGGCTCTCCCCAAAATGGGTTTAGCCCATTATAGTTCCCTCAATCTGGGTTTTACAAAAGTCACTAAACTATCAAACTTTTTGGAAAAACCAAAGGAGGCACAGCAAGCCAGACTGTTTGCAATCGCTTTCTGGAAGAGTGAAATCTCCAGTGCAAAGGCAAAAAGGGGAAACCGGTTCATTAATAATGTTTTACACATGTTATTAGTACGCTGTGCAGAAACCACAATTTATATGTGAGCTAGCATATTTTGTTTTGATGACAAACTCAGGCTGTTCAATTGTGCTTTATTGCGTACAAAAAGTGATGGGAGTCCTTAGGCGATTCTTTGTGCATGAACCATTTTGTATTGCATTGCTAAGTTTATATTAGATTCAGCTGTTGCTGATTTATAGGTTTTCCCTGTTGTAAACCACCCAGGTTGTGTTCTCCATACCGTATCATTACAGCACTCCAGGACACACTCACCATTGCATAGATCCCATATGGTCAAACATAGGTCCAGGAGGAATTCAGTAGTGTTAAGGAGAGAAAATTCTATCAGATGAAGTTTAGACTTTAGGATGCAAACAAAAAGTTTACAAAGTATGGTTACATTCAATGGTAAATAATAGGGTCCTTGGAAGACAGATCATTACATAGTTTGTAGTGATTTATAGTGATGGAAAAACATCAAGGATATTTCTGCTATACAGAGTTAGAGCAAAATTTGTAGTGTATATAATTATATGAGTCTTCTGGGGATGTTTTAGGTTTGTTTTACAAAATGTAGCAATAAAGGCTACAATCAAAAGGGGGGAGCTAACAGGATATTATCTCGCTGAACAATGCTGCAGCCAAGCTGCTTTTGCAGCTGGACGGAAAACTTACTGGCATATGCAGACATCTCACCTTCAGCTGTTTTTGTATTTACCTTCTCACTCCTTACCCAACTACAATCCCCACGATCTTTTAAAAGATTATTATGTTGGTATACAGCTGACAAATATTTCTAGTAAAGATTATCTTTCATATACACAAGGTCAGGAGGCACATTCCACCACATAATACCGCAAATCACAGAACAACCATGCCCATTATTTTGGTTTAAAGATGCTATTTACTTCCCTGTAAAGTTCTATTTGTGTCTCTCAGGACTAAGTACTCAATAGTGCATCAAGACAATGCAAGCTTCACCCCTGGACAAAAGAAGCCACTATGGCATGGTCAAGCCAGCTTATTTGCTCTCTCACACCAAATTCCCCTTTTTCACTGCCTCCATCCCACATGGCTTTTGCACCTGGTGGTCCTGTGAACTGTTTTGATGGTCCAAAAGAGAAGCCCTGTTTCCTTTTCAATCAACAGAAAAGTTGATAGAATCCAACCCTATGATGACTGCAAAAGGAGTAGTTCAAAAAGCTTCCACTGCCATTGGGGAAATGGTAGGAAACAAACGGCGTTATTTGTTTTTGCAGAAAGCAGTAACAAATGAAGCTGAAACAAATGATACAAAATCCATCATCCTTTGAAATTAATAGGGACCCCCCACACACACACACACACACACAAACACTTTGTACACATTGCTCAGAAGTGTACTTCTAGGTGGACTGCAATCACCATCTTAAACATTAGAGCTCAGGAACTTGAAATTCTTGCTGCTCTTGTTGAAGTGGAAGGCAAGAAATTATATTTTCTTGGTAGCTGTGAACTATCCCTTTTATCTATACACAAGGATTACGCTAAACATTTGTCCAGCTCAATGCAGTACAGTCTGTCAATTTCACACTGTAAAGAAAAAAGCCATCACACATCTGCAGAAATCCACAGAACAGCAATGCTTCTGTTAATGTCACACATTCTACTGCCCTTTCCATGGAAATCAGAAAGGCCGGGCCTTAAAATACCAGCCTCTTAAAACTTTTCACTGGCGCATCTGCTTCCATGGAAACTGTAAAAGAGGCTGCCAATAGCAACAACACAAAAGTTAAAACGCTCAGCAGTTTCTGCAGTGACAGTGAGTTATGAGGTGAGTTTGTTATAGTTCCTGAAGATCAGTGTTTAAAAAACATTTATGGGTTCTGGTACTTGTTATTACTAATCACCATCATCATCATCATCAGCCACAAGGATGAAAAATGCATTTTACTCCAACTAACTGGTGTCATCCACCTTAGCCCCACTAAATCTGAAATTTGGAAGAAGGTATGGTTTTTTAGTTAGGTAGAATTTATGGAAGAAGACAATCAAATTCCATAGTGGATTCCACCTGGGTACAACTAAGATAACTCATGATGCCAGAGTATAGTAGACTCTATTATTGCACTGGATTGCACTTTGGATTACTTGTTTAGGATAATTAAAGGATAGACACCAGTGCCACATTCATCTGAGACATTGGACCATTGACAGAACACTTAAGAAATTTTTGAATTTGGTAAATTCATGATCATGCATGGATATCTTGCAGCTCACTTAGATATGGGACTAAATCAAAGGTTCTTACAATTAGAAGTGCAAGTGTTCTTCTTGGTATAATAATTGTATGTATAAACAATCACAGTGAAATCTTGCTCTTTGGCTGTCAACAAAAGTTTTCATGTAAATCTATAGCCAACATCCACAATAGATCAGACCAAGCAGACAAAGGCCCAAGATTGTTGAGGAGTTTTCTATTGAAACCTGAATTCATTTTCCTTGCTAGTGTAACCCCTATGTAAGAATGGGATGACCCAGAAAGGGGTGGAGTCTGAAAAGAAGTAGAAGGCTGCAGAACTCATGAGGTTGGAGGAAGCAAGGCTACCAGGCTGGGAACTTGATTGATTTTATTAAGCCCTTAACACCTTGTTTAAGGTAACTGCAATGTTGTTGGGAACTAGTGGGAAGGGAGTTGTTTATTTTTGCTATATTGTAAATATTAGAATTTATTGTTTCAGGGTTTTTGTGTATGTAATTGGTGAGAGTTCTTTTGGGGACCTTCATCATCTTGAATCCAGTTCACCAAGCCTCAAGAGTCACCATGAGCCAACCACCAGCAGGAAGAATGGACTTGGCATTATCAGACTGTAATTAGAAGGACTTGGAATGAAACTTGAATGGGACCTTGGAGTGTTAAGTTAAATGTTAATGTTTGATAATTGTCATATGTTAAAGAAAGTAATCCTTTTTGTTTAAAATTTAGTTGTTGCAAACTCCTTCCAAGTTCTGCCCCACAGAACCCACAAGCTGAGGTTACACTAACATCTACATCTGGGCAGCCATCTCTTTATCACACTAGCAGCCACACTCTAATGTAATACACAAGGCAGGCTTGAATTAAAATATTCTGCTTGCAATTAACAGCTTTTGCCAAACAGCTTTTTTCCTTACCATCAGATGCTTTGAGCTCATTCAGGGAAGGCTTTTGTGCATTCTCAATTAATTTGTTTGTTTTTTCACATGAGTGGGGAAACAAATTGTTAATGCTACATCGAAGAGCATCTGTATTGTAAGGCTGCTCCAGTTTGATACCACAATTTTAAGAATATTTTCCTGTGAGTCAACCCATTTCACAAAATGTAACTTATTTCCAAGGAGACCTGTTTAGACTTAAGTTTTGACACATCTAGCTAAACATTCTGATCTCTTTTGTGTTTTGGTGATTACATTCACCCTTTCAACAGAAATGTCTCCCTGTCCCTTCCACTAAGTGAAGTGTACCATCTTTCAGAGCCAAAAGACAAGATTTCTGGTTATCAAAGAACAGTTATGCCATTTTCTTTAGTCCATGAGCATGGATTTGTTGTCCTGTGATGGGTGATGTTACAGTACTCAAGAAAGACAAATGCATGACAGTACCAAGATGAAGAAAAAGGGTAGACGCTGCGTAGATCAGCAATTGCAAACAGAACATTCTTTTGTGCAGGACTTTCAAGAAAGATTGTACTCTTTCTTTAGCTGCTATTTAGCTGCTTTAGTTCCTGTTTAAGTGGTGAATATAGCTTGCTTGACTATTTTAACACTAGTATGTTGAATGCTGGTGCAGCTGCTTTCCCTAGCCAAAAAGTTTTCCTAGAAGACAAATAATGCTTTTAGGAGATCTGAAAGTAACTGAGAAAAGACTGCAAAAACCCACAAAGCTTATTTGCCAAAGGCAAAAGTAAAATCAATGCATACACCAGAAAGTTAGCATTCCCTCTTTCTCTGCTTTTAGCTAAGTGGGGGAAATATGACTCTGTCTTCTTCATATTAGTGTAATATCATAGATTTCAGGCCTAAGTATGGTAAAGGCCTGAGTGAAATGAAGTTTTGTAAATAGGCTTCCTAGGTTTAATCCTTGAAAGTAAATCATTGATCTTTGAGAGTTATTAGCATCTAATTTCAGTTTGCTAGAGAAGGGGGGAAAAGAGGTTAGACTACAGGGACTTAAAAAAGAAAGGCAACAGGGTCTCAGGAAAAGAGCTTTTGCTTTCCTCTCAGCTGCTAAAGAAGTGATACTAGTTTGCTGATCAAAAGCTCGTTTGTCTAGCCATCATTATCATTTAAACTGCTATTTAATAATGATTTCTGTAGTGCCTTTTCCCTCTTCCCATATTGTTATTGATTCATAAATCTTAATCCTTTTGCCTGGGGATCAAGTTATAATTGCCAAACTGAAACAAAAATGATCTTTTTGCAATCTGAGATGTGGAATAGTATAGGATTGCCTGATCTCATCAGATCTGGGAAGCTAAGCAAAGCACTACTTGAAAGAGAAACCACCAAGGAAGAGTCCATAGAAAACTGGCAAACCATCCGATCAGGCTTCAAATCATCACCTCGTTCTTTAGCAATTGAGAAGCCTATATTGCACGGAAGCAGGTTAGCTCTTTAGGTTTACTGGGGTATTTTCATTATCAATGTGGATGGTAAGAAAGCAAAAAGATTAAATAGATAGTTCCATTTATGATGGTTTGTCTTATTCTAATACTATGATAGCATGCCTTCACTAAAATTAATGGTGTGAATTACTCCACTCAGCTAATAAGTAACAGAAATATCATTGATTGCTTTTATCTTCCCAGAGGAAACTTACGTTTCTGTCAGAGGAAGAGAGCTCTGGAGTGTCTACTTATTGAAAACCTGTTTTATTGATAAAGCAATAGAACATTCTCAAAATCCTAGGGAGTACTACTACAGGTCTGTAAAAGCAAACAGTGTGGCTTGTGCAGTTTCTTTTGCTAGAACTGCTGTGCTGTATTTCCATTCCATATATCTGATTCAAGAAAATATTCAAACCCCGTAAAATTTTAATTTAGTACCTTTATTTTTTGTGTTAAAAGTTTCCAAAGAAACTGTGTTCCCCACAGGCTTACAGTTTCCAAAGAAACTTTTAATTATTCTGTTAAATTATTAATTATTCTGTTAAAAGAGCCAAAGAACCTCTGAAGTAATTCACTACCCAAATTTTCTCAACACAAGAGGTCAGTTTTGATTTATGATTCTTAGATCATCCACCAATATCAGTGGAAGGATGCCTCGATGTTTTTTTTTCCAGCTGGGATAGCCACATCAGTATCATATACTATTGTATTTCTATTCACAACAACAGAACTAAAACTGCAAAGAATCAGCTCCAGAAAAATCTGAAGTGTAACAAGGAAAGAACAGAACAAATACAAATTGCTGCTGCCATCTAAAACAGCCACTCTAATGACATCATTGACTGGCGTGACAGAATAACATTGGAGTCAATGTTATTCTTTAGGATATTATTTGAGTCAGCGTAAGTATTGACATTGTGACCAGTCTACATGATATATGTAAGAAGCTTCCCAATAAAAGTTCTAATCCCTCTCCTGACTCTAAGAAGCAAATCAGTGATCCCAGCCAGCTCCAGAAGTAGCAAATATGAATCATAATATCTTTTCACTGTTGTTTTGATAAGACATTTATTTCAAGAAATAAGGAGAACAAAATGTGGAAAGTATTCTAACACTATTTTACCTTAAATGTCATCATTTTGGCCTTTTCTCCAGATGCCACATTTATTTAAATAGCCTTTGTAGTTCCATGCATTCCAAACTGTTGGATATTGCTAATATTATAGTTAATTTGGTAATATCTGGCAAGGCCATTTGGGGCTCTAGAAAAATATGATGAAGAAGAGTTTGGATTTATATCTCCTCTCCCTTCTCTCCTGTATGGAGTCTCAAAGCAGCTTACAGTCATCTTGCCTACACACACACACACACACACACCATCCAACAACAGGCACCTTGTGAGCAGGCACGTAGCGTCAATGGGGACATCTGAGGTGGCTTGTCCCAGGCACCACCATTGCTGTCACGTATCAGGGGCAGGGGCGTTTCAGGGGCGGGGAGTGTTGGGGGTGGGGGGGCAGGAGGTAGCTCATGCCCTGGGCACAGTTCCCTCTTCCTTTGTCACTGCTTGAGAGGTAGGTGGGGTTGAGAGAGTTCTGAAAGAACTGTGATGAACCCAAGGTCACCCAGCAGGTTTCATGTATAAAAGTGGGGAAACAAATACAGTTTACCAGACAAGAATTCTCCACTTATGAGGAGGAGTAGGTAATCAAACCTGGTTCTCCAGATTATAATCTGCTACTCTTAACCACTACACCATGCTGGCTCAATTAAGATTAGTTAAGCAATCAAATACACCAACAGTTGCAAGTGACAGATATAGCCAAGCTTTTGTTGTAAAATAAGAATGACAAATTTTTGGTCTTATGCACTGATCCATCAGTTTGCATGTACTCACAACCTTTTCAATGTGCACATATAAACTGACTAAGGGACACCTTGGGCCTTGAGGTTCTGCACACTATCAGAAGAAGGAAGCAGAACCCACACATTTCAACTCTCACACAAAAACGTGAGATTTGCTGCTTTCCATTTGAACACATTGTTACATCAACTACTTGTAGCATGTATACTTGTTGTGGCAGCTTTATTATGTTACTATATTTACACATTTTAATCTATAGTACATTCCAGAATTATCTAACTACTTTTTGGAGATTTTTATGGGAAGTCTGCCCTGGACTATACTTCCACATGCATTGTCGCTTTGTAATAATTTTAAGTTTATTGCCAGTAATTAGGAGCAAGTCCAGTATCTATCATTTTGGATGTGTCTTCTTTTCTGGAAGCACACCATTTTGGGAACACAAAAAATGCTTATGAGGGAAAAGCAACTGGCAGTAGTGACCTTCTCCATTTAAACAGTGCATTGCTTGTTACTGATAATTTTTATGTGGAGAACCTGCAAGGATTTGTGGAGTCCCTCTCATTTCTGCCATTGGCGACTACCTCTGATTTTCTCTTTTTCTTCTATGGCAGTACTCTTTGTCCCTCCCTTTTCCTTCTATTTCCAACCCACCCACCAGCCAACCAACCTTTATCTGCCCCCTTTCCCTCCTTTTCTAGTCCTAGCAGCTTTTCCTTAAGAAAGGGCTGACCAAGTTGTTCAGTGACTTCCTGTACTGGATCAGGACCAGTGACATGGTGGCTGCCTACCACCAACAAGAAAGGACAGACCCAGTTGTGCAATGGCTGCCACTGCAGGGAAAGCCCAAATAGTGTGCTGGTTGATGCCATGGACTATGCCCAGTGGCATAGTGGCCAGTGCCAAAGGGCCAGGCTAGAGCTGTGGCACAGTAGCTGACGCCACAGAGCCTCTTTTCCTTCTTGCCCTCCCACCCATCACCCAATCTGTTTGTATTTGCTCTTTGTCTTCAGCTTTTCCTCTTTCCTTATCCCTGGCAGACTTTGCCTGGGATCTGAACAGGCTGCAGTTGTGTGGTATCTGCCACTGTTAGGTTAGGTTAGGGTGACCATCCGTCCCGATTTTCGCGGGACACTCACGGCTTCATTAAGGTGAGTGTCCTCTCACGTCCCCTGGGCTTTTAGCTTGCCATTGTCCCGATTACCGGACAATGGCCTGCAGCTTAGCACACACTGCCTTTTCGCGGGCCGGTAAGCTCCCCAGTCAGGAAACAGGGAAGCTTCCCCAGAAGGCACCACCTCGTGGCTGCCACTTGCCCAGTGTCTTCTGGGGCGCTTCCCCTGTTTCTGACCGGGGAGGGCGCCAGCGCTAAAGGCTACCTTTTGCTCCTCGGGCGTGCCGCCGCCAGGCTGCTCTTTGCCCTAAGCGTCACAAGGTGGGGGATTCTGCAGCTTGCCATTTGCCGCCCTGTCACAGGGCGGCAAACGGCAAGCCACAGAAGCCCGTGCGCTCCTGCGGCCGCGCGTGGGGGATTCTGTAGCTTGCCGTTTGCCGCCCTGTCACAAGGCGGCAAACGGCAAGCCACAGAAGCCCGTGCGCTCCTGCGGCCGCGCGCGCAGGCTTCTGAGGCTTGCCGTTTGCCGCCCTGTCACAGGGCGGCAAACGGCAAGCTGCAGAAGCCCGTGCGCTTCTGCGGCTGCGGCTGCGCATGGCCGCTTCCCCATCCCGGGCCGGAAAAGTGACCATCTGGTCACCTTAGGTTAGGTTCAGTCATGTGGTTGCTACCACTGCCACCAGTCTGGGCTGACAGAGTTATATGGAGAGGGTGAGCTGTATGGATAGTGAGTTCCCAGTATTTGCCACTGGTTCTGTCCCTAGTGAGTCTACCTCCATTAGAACACCTGACAGGGGACTTGGGATTTTTTCTAGGCCTGTTTCATCCACAGTTTACAGCTCCCTCTCTGTTCCCCACAGGCTTTGTTTTACAAAAACCAACACTATAAAGGCATGGTGAAATTATTAAGGGTATCTAGCAATTCCTTATAACTACTGAGTCTTTGGAAAGGTGGCGTACACATTTTCTAAATATATAAGCACTTATAGAACTTTTTAAATGCTGAGAGCACTTCACACCATTTTGACCATTTTTATGACAACCCTGTATAGTATGTCTATTCCACAGGTGTCAAACTCACGGCCCTCCAGATGTTATGGACTACAGTTCCCATTATCCCCTGTCAGCATGATGCTGGCAGGGGATGATGGGAACTGTATTCCATAACATTTGGAGGGCCGTGAGTTTGACACCTATAGTATTCTATCAAAATATTGCAGACATGGAGGAAGGATGAAAGGACAGTGACTGCCCTTAGCCTACTGATAGTTCAATCCTAAGAACATTTTCCTGAGAATAAGCCCCATAGACCTGTGCAGTGGTCTGAATATTCTGTTTAGGATTGTACTATGAGTAGTTGAAATGAGAACTAGCCCTGTTGGCCAAATGTATCACAGCTAGATTGGCAGAATGTATTATTAAAACTAAAATATTAATCATACAGGAGACAAAAAGAAACATATCTTCAACAAAGAAAAATCCTGCTTCATCACGCATTTAGAATTACTTGATCATGTCAACCAAAATGTAAATGAAGGTTATCCAACAGACACTGGGCAATATTGTACCAAAATAAAACAAAAGTCCAGTGGCACCTGAAAGATTAAAAACATTTATTATAATGTGAGCTTCTGTGAGTCCCTGCTCACTTCCTCAAATATGTAGAAGAAAATCAAACTAATTCTGTTTAAACAGAAGATTATAAGAGAGAGGAATAGAGGATAAGTCAGAGGGGTGGGTATAAATTTTGCCTGAATCATGTTCTGCCACTCAGCTCAGTGTAGACCCTTCTGGCAGAAGACTTCCCAATTAGCTGAGCAGAGTAGTGGGATTCAATTCACTATATGTTGATTTACTAAAGACAAAAATCATTGCATGAGAAAGCAAGCCTTCTTACAGACTAGTAACTGGTTAAAAACCAGATGCAGTGCACAAAAGTAAATAGACTGGTGTCACAGTGCGGAATCTCTGATAAAAAGGCAAAATATAAATTAAGTAAATAAAATGGAGAGATATAAGCAGTGGAAGTCCCTAAGAATTTATACTGGGATCATTATACCTGATCTGGAATCAGATGAACGGTGAAAATCTACAGTGTAATCAAAACGCTTCCAAACTGGATAAATGGACTACAAATTAGCAAATGACATTCAGTGGACATGTAAAATAATCCACAACAGGGCCAAATCCTAATTTCATCAATACACAAATATGTCTAAAGTGTTACTGACTAACCGTGAAATATCTTTCAATTTATGGATAACTCAGTGATTCAGCATATGGCAAACTAGAGAAAAGCAAGTTTCATCTATTTATTTACTTTATATTATTCCCCAATTTGCCTTGAAAAATCCTAAGGGATCACCATAAGTCAGCTATTATTTCAAACCTTACATGAGAAAGATTGTGTTTGAACCACTGCAAGTCGATATAAAAGTCCTCTCTGAATCCAAAGAACAGATACCGCAAACTTTGAACTAAACATGGATTTTGAATTTCCCTTCTGCCTGTACCGCCCAGAGCCTTTTTGGAGGCAGCATGGCACCACCTTCGCCACACTGTCTCCTGCCACCATAGCACTCCTGGGACATCTGGATTGTGCTGTAAATGGTGAAAATTTGATGATCAATGAGCCTCTTCATAATTATTAAAAGAAATGGTTTATTTACAGAGCCCTGTTATTAGTTGTTTGAATGATTGAGTCATTCTACATATATTAATGAAGGCAGTGTTGTTTTCACAGGAAGATTGCTTCAGAGAAATTTTAATTAAAATATTGGATATATCTGGGTGATAAAAGTCTGTTAAGGCAATGAGAATAACACAATTATTTCTGGGAGCTCAAACTAATTGTAAGAACCAACTGTTCTATAAGTAGCTGTATGTAGGGAAATAGTTTGGAGGGATACCAAACCAGGAAAACTAACCTGGAAAAGCAGGAGCCTAAATCGAGAAGTCTCCTTGATTCCCTTTTCAGTCTTCGATCATATCATTAAATTTATAGCAGTGTATGTTAGCATTTTTGCTGAATATATATTTCTAATCAGCTCTTTTTCAAAGTCTGGTTGAGATAGAAAAATGTCATATTGCCACCAAAGGCATTTGTTTGTCCAAAGTAAGCAAAGTGTCCAGCCAGACCCCCCAAGATTTTTATAGAATCCATCAAAGTAAGCTGGACCCCATTCAGATAAGGGAGTTGGTTGAGTTGAATGCCGTGGCCGCAGGCCAGCTCCTGCCTTTCCCAGAGAGGCCGGGGAGGGGAGGAGCCAGCTGGCCTGCCACCACAGCACCCGCTTGAGCTGCCCGCTGCCAAGCCCTGCCCTCCCCAGCCTCCCTGATGGTTGCTGCAAGTGGTGTGGGGAGGGGGGTCACAGGGAGCCAAGCCAGGGGGGAGGGTTCAGGGAGCCAGGGGGGCAGAGAGCCAGGTTCCCCAGGTGCCATTTTTGCCCGGTATACCTCTGATTCCCCACTCCTTCTTATAAGTGGAGGAATCATCTGGTGAACCAGATTTGTTTCTACACTCCTACATTCCAGCTGGGTGACTTTGGGCTAGTCACAGTTCATTCAGAACCCTCTCAGTCCCACCTACCTCAAAAGGTGTCTGGTATGGGGACAGAAAGGGAAAGGAGTTTGTAAGCCCCTTTGAATCTCCTTACAGTAGAGAAAGGGGGGTATAAATCCAAACTCATCTGGCATGATCCAAAGCCTTCCCTCCAGCTATTCTTGAAGGCCAATACAAGAAGATTCCCTACCGAGAGAAACAATGTCCTTGTATATCTGGACACAAAGAAACAACAGAACATGTGCTTCTCCAGCATTAGTACTATCAAAAACACACTACTAACCTTATCTCACCACTGCGATCAGATTACCATTGCACACAGGACCATCTTATATTTCTATGCTGCTCACAGATACAATTCTGATACAACATCCAATGTTGATAACAGCACTTGTGCAGCAGCACTTGAAGTAGGCTGGTCCATGCCATAAAATCGGCTTAGATTTGAAAGTTATAATTATAGTACTTTACCTGTTAATTTCATTGTCCCCTTGTATCTATTCTTTTTTTTTTAGCTTTAAGTCTTTTGCTTTCTTTTAATTGTGCATACTGTATTTACCTTATGCTGGTCCAGGAATCCAAGGAGCAAATCTTATGCTGGTCCAGGAATCCAAGGAGCAAATCTCAAGTAAAGAACTTACCCAAGGAAGTGTCTCCATGCATGTTTCTGTTACACTCTCATGTGTTTGCCACATACATTGGCCTACTCATGAGATGCAGAATTGCCTACTGTGCAGGCGTCCCACTGGTATGTTACCACCCCAAAGAAAAGAGGTCAGCACGTGTGGTAAGTGCATGTAAACATGACAGGGCACATGCAAAATAGTTAGATAAGAAAATGCTTAGTTGTGGTCTACATTGAATATACAAAATCACATGAAAACCAGAGACTGCAGTTGGGAAAGAGAAATCAGCTTTCTGGGTTTTTTCAATACTATTTGCAGAAAACTAACCAAAAAGTGGGCAGGTGATTACTTGAACCCAACTGCTATTCACATACACACACATTACATTACATTCACATTAGAACGACAGATGCTCCAGTGAAAAAGGTGCAAATGGAAATATTCCTTCTGTGAACTCTGCTATGTTTAGACATTCTATCCCAGAAGTGGAATGGGCAAACTAGAATGGAACACTATTCAAAACTGGCTTAACTATGAAAATTTCACACATAATAATCCACTGTTAGTATTTAAAATGCTCCCCATTTTAAGAGAGAAGGCTATAGTCCAAATTTACCTGAGTGCCATCTTCCCAACCCACCTCTGCAGCTGTGCCTTTATCAGTGATTTAACTGGCAGCAATTTTCAGAGGATCAAACTTCAGCTAATTAGTACTCTTCAAATCACTCTTGACATCACAACCACTGCTTAATTTATGCCACAACTCAGGCCTGACATCTCTTTTCAGTGTCAGGGAAGGAATTAAAAATAGACAAAAGCACTTCCCAGCACATGCAGTGTGCATTTCAGATACTTCTGTATAAATTCAAAAAGGCCTCCATACCTTAGAAATTAGGCAAAAGAGATTTCAGCTAAAGGAATGATGTTACTAGACTGATCTCAACTCTGGACTCCCTTTTTTCCTAGAAATTAAAAACTGAGCACAGCTAATGGACCAGCTATAAGTCTGACACAGCATCTATTGTTCTTTGGCGGACATCACTTGGTGGTGTGAGTTTGGCCAGATTGATTGTATGAATTATCATGAACTCATCAAAAGAAAACTGTTTCTTAATGTCGATAGATAGCTTCTTGGGCAGGGCATTCACCTTCATAAATGAAGTCTGGTGAATATTCAGCAGGAGGTAAAGTGTGTTAGAACAGCTTGGTGTTCGACTCATGAATTAAGAGAGAAACAGAGAGAAAGAGCTGAGAGTTTCCAGGTATAGTTGGAACTGGGGGGGGGGGGGTAGCCTTAAAAGGCTTTATACATTGGGCTCCAAGATTCTGCTGCCTACTCTTAAGAATCTGCTTACTTCCACTGTGTTCTCTTTGCAGACATAAAAATATGAAACATTCAAAGATACTGTAAATCCCTAGAGCTTTCATGTTCCAAGGAAAGTAAAGTTTGTATTGCTACACCTGGAATTTCCCAGTACTCAAAAAGTTAGTACAATAATATTACTCATATTTTAGATGTGGTAAGCCACCCCAAGTCTCCTATGGAGACAGGATGCAGGGTATAAATAAATATTTCCCAGATGGATTCATGCTGTTGATTCAGTTTTATCACTAAACTACCCCCAAATCATAATTTGATTAATCTGTGTTGCAGCCTGCAACATTCGATTTCCTATCTTGAAAATGAGTGAATGTTCTTTTTTGGATGGCTGGAGAAAATAGCAAATGTTAAACAAGATTAAATGCTGAGAGAGCTGTGACACAACCTTCCTGGCATTTTTAAAATGATAGCTATGAATGGATGTGATTTGTATGACAACAATAAATGGAGGAGTTTTAATCCTTCCGTTTTTCCCAGTTTTGCCTTCTGAAATGACATTCCCGTGCTACTCTTACCTTTTCAAGGAAAAGAACATGCAAAAGTTGAGTGCTGTCATGCTAACAGCAGCTTGAAGAGAGCAGTTTTGACAGGCAAAATCTTGCAAGTGGGAAGTATTACACTTTTGTTCCCCAGGATTATCCAATAGCAACATGAAGCCCCAACTATGACTTCCTCTGAGCCAACCTCACCCTGCTTAGAGTGAACCCAGACATTGTATGAGAATTGATCAAACTTGCTCAGCTCCTGGGCTCCTTAGGTGATGCAGCCCTCTGGAATTGTACCCCAGCTCACCCCAATCCCAGTGACTGACTTCACCCCTATTCTCCTTCTGTGACCTGAATTGGGTCTACATAAAACTGAAACTTGACTTTAACAATTCTGGCAAAACCATTCACAAAAACCCTAGAATCTTCTGTACCTGAACACCCCTCTGAGTAGGGCTGAATGTCAGTTCCTGTTTGGGAAACATTTGGAGATTTGGGGAGTGAAGCCTGAGACTGTCAAGTCTTGGAAAGGAAGTATATGGGGTATAAAGTCATTTACCTCAATGGGATATAATGCCATAGTGTCCACCTTCCAAAATGGCCATTGACGCCTGCTGAACTGATCTCTGTCACCTGGAGATCAGTCATCATCCCAGGAGATTTCCAACCACCAGCTGGAATTTAGCAACCCTACCTCTGAGCACACACACAACACATTTTTAGCCCTTTGCTAAGATCATTGGAGATTTTAAAAAGCCAGAGTGTTTCAGGATTGTTTGGGAAACCAATTACACTGATGGTCAAAATTCAGACAGCCAGGAGCTTAAAAAATATGTTCTGTTGCTCCTCAAACATTCTCTGACTTGAAAGGGCATTCTGTGTCAATAGATTCTTCCCTACAGTACAAACAGACATTCTAATCGACAAGTTATCGGTATTATCAGTATTGTCGTTTGCCATCAAAGTGAATAAGCCTTGGAAAGGAAAACTAAGCTTCTTGCAATCTTCATATTTCATGACCAACCATGGTAGCTTTATCTTTGTTTTTTTTTCCAACATGGCATTTTTAAGTTTAACATATTTTTAATCAAATGATATGTGATTCGAATTGCCAGTTGCAGATTGCTCATGTCCGGTATGGCATAGCCTGGAGAATCCTGTACATCAAATTCTACACTGTTTTTTTTATTCCAGGGTAATGACCTTTCAAAAGCTTTAGCCATGTTCCCAATTTAATAAACCTTCAACAGCAAATATGTTTTTAATACCCATAGGAGCACTCTCAAAGTTCATATGTTTGCATGAGTGACAGGGAAAAGGGCAGGGTAACTTTATATACATAATTTTAAAAGCTGCCTTCATCCTTATTTCATCTGTAATGTTGGCTTTGCTGAAGGTGGTGTCCAAACACCCATTTCCCTCAGATAGCTACTACATTGCAGAATCTCTGTCCCATTTTCATATGGTTAAGCTATATATTTCCTAAATAGCAAATCCAGACAAAGAAATGTGTTTCCTTTCCATTAGAAATAGATGCTATTCCCACATAAAGTGATAGCTTGCTGGTCATGGAAATCTGTCAGCTAAATCCACCACCACCCCATTTATTCTAATGACAGATTTATGATACCATTTATGATACCCACAATTCATAAGCCACGAAAGCATGCTTACTTTACCATTATTTCCTTCATCAAAACCTGTCTACCCTCTTGCCAATTTCCCCCTGACATTATTACTTAATTTATAATCCTTGTAGGCAGTACAAATGTTGCACATTTAGTGCACAATCTAGTTATAATGGGTGCTAAATTAATGGTATACAATTAAGTGATAAAAAAGGTTACCAACTGACCTCAAGAGCTCTTCTGAAATGCAATGTGCAACATCAAATTATGAAACAAGAATGAAGGTTTAAAAAGTATTAAAATGAGCTTTTATGGTACCTTGCTGTTGTGTGTGTGTTGTGTGTGGGTGTGTAAAGTGGCATCAAGTCAAAGTCAACGTATGGTGGCACTGTAGAATTTTGACAAGTGATGTTCAGAGGTGGCTTGCATTTGCCTGCCTCTGTGTTGCCACCTCAGACTTTGTCTCTCATTTGAGTACTAATCAGAATCAACCCTGCATACTAGGACAAACCCTGCTTAGCTGCCAAGATCTGGTAGGGTACTGTTGAAGGTGCTTTTCATTTTTTTAAAAAAGAACACTTACCCATTTTGACCTCTGATTCAGTCCCTGGTCATCCTGGTCACCTGTTCTTCATAAAATTCTTTAAGAAAACATTCTACACAATAAATGTATCCATCCAAAGGGGAGGGGGCAAATCCACTGTTGGGAGTAGTACAGAGTTGCATCAGCAGACTTGCCTTCTCTGGCATTTGCCCCAGCAGAGGGTCCAATCCACCAGTGTGTGACTGCCGTGGCTGTCCCCAGCAGTGAGACATGGTGCTGAATGCTGCACCAGCCACCCCCCACTCCCGCCAGTGTAGTGGTGGTGATGTGGGGGGCATGGCCAGAGAAAGAACTGGCACTAGTCAGCTTCTTCCTGGCCCTTTTCCCCATTGTGCTGGCAGCCACGTTTTTGTATTTAACACCACCTTTTTGGTGACATAAGTCCATTAAGCCCAATGGGGACTTTCCAGTGGAAGGGAGGCTTGTTTGCATTTTTAGCCTCCCCATGCCACCAGAAAGCCTCCTTGGGAGCAGCAGGCCAGCCTGTTTGTGGCACCATATCTGGGCACCCTGCCATTTGGATGGGGCTGTAACACATTCATGTAGAAAAGGATAAATTTTGGAGGGGAACCTATATTTATTTTGCATTTTAGTAGCTGTGGTGATGCCTACTTTCAAAAGAAAGATAGTTATGATGCCTACTTTCAAAAGAAAGTGGTGATGCCTACTTTCAAAAGAAAGATAGTTATAAATGATTGCTCCAGGAAGTACCAGTTTGCCAGTAGCAAGTTTCACATAAGCATCCATTCTTTTTGTCTTAGGGCTAAAATATCCTCACTAAATAGGAAAACTTTATGGGTGACTTATCTGCAGTTTCTCAAAAGCGTAATGTTTATAAATCTAGACAATCATTACTAGTACCTTTATCGTTGAGAGCAATAGAGTCATTCTGTGAGAACTGAGAGAAGATGCCTGTTGGACAGTTGAAACATATGACCCAGACAGGGACTTTGAGAAGGTGGCATGGCTCCCTGACTTTGGAACCATGGCTCCCTGTTCTTTGGAACCATGCTCTACAGTTGCATAACAGCCACATTTATTTACTGATCAGGTCCAGATCCGTAAATAATGTCCAAATGGATAATGACAGAGGTTTCACTTGCATCAGCAGAGTTTCATGTGGCGTGGGAAATGAAGGCATGTGCTAAGGCTGGTGGATAGACCCCAGCTGCATCCAATGTAAGCAGCTAGACCCGTTCTTCTGCTAGACTGCCTGGTCAGGGTAACACCAAGGAGACTGTATTTGTGACAAACTACAAAGCAAGGCCTGTTCTGGCACTCAGATCTCAGAAATCATGCTTGGTCATTACAGAGAAAACTTGTCAACTGCAGCTTAAGATAAAACTTTGGAGGGCTTTTGGGTCCAGTGGAACCAAGCCATGGAGTAACTTTACAACAAGCCTACACATACATCTGCCAACATGTACAGCAGCTTCCTAGTTGCTTGCTTGACAGGGAAGGTTGGAGATTTGCAGGGAACAGTCCCTTGTGGCTGGTAGAAAGGATACAGCATGATGAATCTATAATTATAAAGTTGAGATATGGGATGATGGAAGCAGCCAGCAGCCGATGTCTTGTTCCATGAACTTCTTCTAGCTAATAAAATATTGCCAATGCGTCTGGCTGTGTTTGCTTCTCACAGCTCTTGCTTCCAGGGTTTCTGTAAATTAAATGTTCCAGAATGACTGACTCAGATCAGTGTTAGTATTCAGAAAATACCAGTGGTGGGCACTGTGTTTCAGTCTGGCTCCAACATTGCAAAAATCAGAAAACCTGGCTGTCTAACTTACAGCCCTGGGTGTTGGCAAAATACAAGAAATCCACCGCTGATGCCAACACTAAATCAGTCGGTTTCCCCAGAGGCCTTTCTGTTAAGACTTTCCCCAGATGAACACAGCAGCCCTTTATATCAGCCGCACAGTTCCTATTTCACTTCCAGAAAGCTGAAAACAAATTATGCTGATTTGCTTTTGCTCTGGCTATTTTAAATCACATGAAACTAACAAAGGCATCTGGAAGAACCTGATCAGGCAAAATCAGGGAGCATGCCTGGATCACACCTTCCCTGTTTGTAATGGCCATGATAGCAGTAATCCTTGAATCAACACTTCTGTCTCAGAGATGAAGAAAACCAAATTGAATTCATAGACTGTATAATTAATAACCAAGGAAACAAAATCACATGGCCTAGCAGTTACAGATTCTATGCATCTGGCATTACGCTTGACAAATAGCAGGGACAATCAGGCTTTGGTTTCTGAATGGATTTTCCAAAAAGCCTTCAGCACCATCTTTAGACAAAGGAAAATAGATTACAAAAATATAAATTGTAAAGGGGATAGCTGGAACTCCAGGAAATGTGCTTAATTTCACACAGCTGCAGAGTGTAACCATTATATGACTATTAAGGGAATGGTAAAGTATGCAGAGGAGTAAGCCCCACCCCTCTGGAGAGCTACATTTACGTAAAAGTGGTGATGTTTGGAGCTTATAGGAATCAAAGGAATTGTTTGGTCTCTGGTGATTGCTTCTTGATTCTGGTGTAATTATTGGTGTCAGTAGCATACAATTGATGCAGCAGTGCAATGATACAAGCCAACGTATCTCAAAGTGAAAAGATTGGTTGTAGCATAATAAATAAGCCGTGAAGTAGTTCTCTCTCGCATCTGTCCCCTTTTCCCCATGTAGGAATAGTATTTCTGTTGGGCAGACACATTGGTTCAAAGTGTTGATGAAAGCATTGAAACCGAAGTATCTACTGCAAGACAAAACAGAATTTAACAACTCATCCTGTTTATTTATTCAGATTTCAGTGAGACAGTCCAATTTAAGCAGGCATAAGTTCCCCATCCTAGTTAGATTTACAGCTCATCTAGCGTTCCTGAAAGACTGAAGAGCCAATCAAGGATATGAGTCCGCTCCACTTATTTGGATGCAAGTCTCGCTAAAATCAGGAAAGATTAATTCCTGATAAACATTAGTTCACTGAATCATGACCAACTAGACCTTATTCTAATAAATGACTTGCAGCGCAGTTTTTTTCAACCCTTTCAGAAACAATTAAAATTTGCACAAAGTAACCCTAATCTTCACTTAGATTCATTTAGGGAAGTCTGGGCTCCTGTGCTTTCCGTAACTGGGTAAAAGGGGGGAGCTTTTAACACATGAAAACATATAAAACTGCCAGATCACTGTACTGCCAAAGTCGATACTGTCTGCTTTAAAGTAGCAGCAGCTCTTCAAGGTCTCATTGAGATCTTTCGCACCAGCTACTACCTGACGTTTTGAACCGGGAATGCCAGAGATTGAACCTGGAACCTTCTGCATGGCAGGTAAATGGCTTTTCCACTGAACCACAGCTCCTCTTTTGCCAAAGCAGATAGGGATCAGGGAATCACTCCTGCTCTCTCTCTCCCATGCATGATGCATTGTACACATACAGAGCTCTATGCATCTCAATAATATTGAATTATTTGCAAAATTATATTGATTTTTATGTCCTTTGAGGACACAGTGTTGCTAACCAAACTCAAAACACTACACTGGTAGCTGTGCTGAAAGTTGAAGCAATCTATGTAAAAGCTTTTACATGAAGATAAGGAACAGTGCTATTTGCACACTTTTCGTTACAACCAAAGTGTAATGAACAGTATAATCCTACTATGGCTCATTACGCGGCCATTAATCAAGCTGTTAGGAACAACATTCATTCCTTCAACAAGGTTTTATTATGAATGGATTTTCTTGTGTTCTCTGTAAGGTAAGCAGTAGAATTAACCAAGTGCCAAATAAAGGCTAAAGAAAGGGGAAGAAAAGAATTAGCCAAGTTCAGCTGCTTGTGGGGAAGATCTGTTAATTTATGTTGAGAAAATACAGTAGTTCATGCAGTGTTACTTTTTAACACCAATCTTCTTGTGCATATTCTGTGTGTGCTGTATCTTTCCCACACTGTACATTTAGTTTAATGCTACCTCATCTGCATTAATGCTACAAATAATTCTGTAGGATAAAGTATTAGCAACTCCATGCCAGAAAGGCAGCCAATAAAGAGTATAGCTCCTGAGGAAATTAGTTTTTTGAAAATATCCATAGAACATTTTCCTTTTAAAAAATGTGAGGGAGGCCCCGTTCTCGAATTTTTCAGGAGGCACTGCAAAGATTTTATTTGTCAGGGCTTTTACTGGGATATAAATTGCAATTAAGGGGGTGTATCTGAGGGTTTCTTTTGTTGGTTTTAAACTGTAATGTTTTAATGGTGATGAAAGCTACCTTGAGTCACAAGAAATCGCATCCCAGGTTTCAGCCTGGGGATGCTGTTGCTACGGGGGAGGAAGGAGTGGAATGCCTCCTCCCTCTGCCGGCCGGGCAGGCGGTCACATGGCCGGCAACCGGCACGTGACGAGGGCCAGCCTGCCTATAAGAGGCTGTGCTGGCAGGGATTGGCCTCTTTCGAGGCCAGCATCTGGAAAGGCCCTCCCATCCCTCCCTATTATAAGGTTTCGTGTATTGTTTCTTCATTGTTATGCTTTATCGCAGTTCACTGGGCAGTTGGGCATAAGAGCACATCCTCACGAGAAAATGTGATATATAATATTGATGAGTTCCTCATAGTTCTGTATAAATTCCTCATAATTCTGTATAAACCTACTTATGTGCTTTTATTTACTGAGATGAAAGATAGATTACACAATGGAAATGGACGCAATTAACCGAATAAGACATCTGATAAACCAACTATGTACCAGAAGTGAAATGTTAACTTCAAAAAAGTAGAATACATCTTGGTATTATCGTGGCATGGCTCCATGCAGTCAGACTGACCAGATTATGGTAGAGAGCCATCTTCTGGGCTAAACATAGTTGGATGAAAGCTATTTTTTTTTGCTGCTGCATTATCTTGCTTCTCCAGGAGTAATACTGGATCTAGTATAACCTCCATAGCTCTTAACTGAGATAGCATGGGCAGCCAAACATCATTAACAAATCTCCTTAAAGACTTTAGGTTTTCCAGTCTTGTCATGATGAAGTTTCAATTTATTCACTCTTATCAATTTAACTATAACAATCAGTGACCCAAGATCTGGTGATATGCACTAGGAGATTTGATCAGAGAAACATAGAACTGTAGTGATTATATTTAACTCCTAAAATACAAATGATTTCACTAAGGGCTTTATGTAGCAATTGAGTATCATAGATGATATTTAGGTTCCAAGCACACATTTTGTCCTGCTGTTTCTTTAACCAAAGCATTCCTGCTAGCATTGAAGGCATCCCCAGTCCCATAGGGTTTTCAAAGCAAGAGACATTTGGAGGTGCTTTATCACTGCCTGCATCCCTGTGGACTGAGAGAGTTCTGAGAGAACTGGAACCCAGCAAGCTTCATGGGAAGGACTGGGGAATTAAACCCAGTTCTCCAGTCAGCCGCTATTTATTACTATACCACATTGGCACTTGGTAACACTACCAGACAATATGCTTCAGTACACTTAGCTCATTTTAATTACAACTCTGGCCCTTTGATAGACCTCACACCAGCTATAGAAAGATTTGTTACTACTTCAATTAGAGGCATTAATAGAGATCCATGGGCTGCTGCAGAAGAAAAACTAGAGTAATCATGATTAGAATCACAGTGATACAAAGGACTTGGTTTGCCCACCCAAGACTACATGTTAAACAAGTTTCAAATGGATATTTACACTTCAAATATTGACAAAGTTGACTTATCTTAGCATCAAATACCTGACATCTGTTCCAAGCACTAGTTGATTTACAGACCAATCCAGACTTCTCAGTGGCTGGGGCTGGTACCACTGAGGTTGCCCTCTGTTGCCTCCAGAGGGCTTTTCGGCAGCATGAGGACACAAAATACAGCACATAAAAGCATCAAAAATTGAAACAAACCAAAGCCACCCTAAGCAGAGCTTAACACTTATGAGCTGTCTTTAATTAACTTTGGTGAAACTGGACTTAGGATGAGATTGTCAATTCACTAATTACAAGCCAGAGGTGGGGACAGAAAGTATAGTACAAAGCAGTCTAAAATAACCTTTTCAACTATTGCCTAATGAAAACAAAATGTCAAGAGCAATGTGGCTTTCTGAATTTTTATTGGAGACAACTCCAGAATGGAGGCAGACAGACAGCCCCAATGGTTCTCCTTGTCCAAAAGTAAGGTATCCAGTTATTAGCACATGCAGACCTGAACTTATCTGACCTCTGGCCTCACATGAAGAGTCATCGTTCTTCAGCTATGGATCTCAGATCATTAGAGACTGCCAAGGATTAAATCCAGCATCTTGAACTGAGCCAATAGCAAACTGGCAGCTAGTGGAGCTGGCTAGTAATCAGAAGAGTACTGGACCACAATCTAATAGTAGGTGAAAGATGGCAGTTGCTTTCAGTTGAGTGTTTCAAAGTTTTGTTGTGACAAAAGCAAATATAATTTGGAATTTCTAAATTGCAGATATTTGCAATAAAGATGTGGATGGGTTTCTGACCAATTATTTTTAGGAGATATCCAGAACAAGATGATAACGGCCAAGACAGTGGTTTCACTGCCTTAATTCAGCTGTGCTGCTAGTGAGTTGCTATGAAGATTACTATTTCTTCTTCAGTGTTATGCTTAAGGTAGTTGGTGTCAAAAAAGAACCATAGCACATTCAGAGTTAACACACCATTCATACAAAACCCCTTCTTTCCACTGACAGAGACTCCATGCTTACAGGCTGCTACCAATAATCATCTACTTTTCATTTAAAACTTCCAATCATTCTCTATTAAACTGTATTGCAAAGGCATGAAAAGTGAAGAACTGGTAGGGGTGCAGGGGGAAGGGGAGGACGTTTGACCTACTATCGATCCAGCACTGTTATCTGTGCTTTCAGTTGAAGTCTTCAAAAGTCTGCATTTCTCACTTCATAGAACAAACTGACCTTCTGTTTTCTTAAACATAGCAGTTAATGATTCTTTTTATGTTAGTAGAATATGACAGATAAGGTAGTAGTATTCTTAAATGTATGTTAAGGAAGTACAGATTGCTTTTCTATAGATTATAGTTTGGTGCAGTATTGAGTTGTCATTGTATAATTGGTGTAAAAGTTCTGTAAAATGCTGATGAACTTCCTTAGGAATAGATGACTATTGATTGATCATGATCCAGGTAAAGAAAGGAGTTTCTACTTCAATTGTTAGTAATGATTTATACCCCTTCTTGGAACCCAGCTAAAATATGTAATTTCCCTGCCACCCTGTAAGATAAATTAGTTAAATTATAGCTTTCAGGGGATGAGGGGCTGTGGAAAAGAACAGGCGAACAGTGTGACAGTGAATGATATGGAATGATTATTCTTTATTACCTTGTATTTTGAGACAATAAATACATAAAATAAAGTAGCACATATTTGCCATATTTTTGGAGATATTTTCATAATACAGAAAGACACCAGATAGCAAAATGTTCTCTAGACATACTGCTTGATTCCAGGCAACTACACTGGAATAATAATTAGGAAGGAATCTATACAACAGCAGAACAGGTTGTGAGGACTGCAACCACATTATTTTCTCACTCGTAGTTTATGATAGCTTTGTAGTTACTGCATGAACACCCAGCAAAGGACAGAGTCCCAGCATGCAGATGGAAAGGTTCAGCTCCGTGCCGTGGCTGTTTGAGGTTGTTCTGACTGTAGCTGCTTGCCAAGATATTCCCTGAAAGACACCAGAAAAAAATACGTCAAAGAACATTTAAGGAGATTTTAGGAACAAGTAGTTCAAACAAATCCAACAACTATTCCTCAACTGATAGGAAAATGAACTCCCAGACAGCGGTATGAATTTATGAACAATGAAACAGAAGTTGGAAAAGAACCCAAAAGACAAAAATGAAAGAGACACAAATGTTTTTTCAGTGTTAATAAATGGTCACCTCTCCTAGCAGTCATTTCTTAACAAATGCAATGGATAATTACAACAGTGAACATGCTCTGTTGGATCTAAAATACTGTGAGCAAAGCTCTCTCTGGTCAAAGAACCAACATTTTCTGCATCCTAATCCCATTCCACAGCAATCCCTGAGATGCTGGGGGATTCGGGGATCTGCAGGAACTGAACTGCAAATGATTTAGGGTCTGCTGTAGGAATCG